>NC_067165.1:21385560-21685560 GCF_903995435.1 Acomys russatus
GAGAGCGAGAGAGGAGAGAGAGCGAGAGAGAGAGGAGGAGGAGAGAGAAGAGGAGAGAGGAGAGAGAGAGAGAGAGAGAGGAGGAGAGAGAGAGGAGAGAGAGCGAGAGAGGAGAGAGAGAGAGGGGACCGAGAGGAGAGAGGAGAGAAGGAGAGAGGAGAGAGAGGAGAGAGGAGAGAGAGGAGAGAGGAAGGAGAGAGAGAGAGAGAGAGAGAGAGAGGAGAGAGGAGAGAGAGGAGAGAGAGAGAGAGAGGAGGAGAGAGAGAGAGAGAGGAGAGGAGAGAGGAGAGAGAGAGAGAGAGAGAGAGAGAGAGAGAGAGAGAGAGAGGAGAGAGGAGAGAGAGAGAGGAGAGAGAGAGGAGAGAGAGAGAGAGGAGAGAGAGAGGAGAGAGGAGAGAGAGAGAGGAGGAGAGAGAGAGAGAAGAGAGAGAGAGGAGAGAGAGAGAGGAGAGAGAGAGAGAGGAGAGAGAAGAGAAGAGAGGGAGAGAGAGAGAGAGAGAGAGAGAGAGAGAGAGAGAGAGAGAGAGAGAGAGAGAGAGAGAAGCAGCAGCCCAGCAGCAGAGAGAGAGAGAGGGAGGAGGAAGAGAAGGAGGAGCAGAGTGTGGCAGTACAAGCCTCTCAGCTCAGCAACTGGGCTGAAGCCAGAGGATCAAAAGTTTCAAGCCAGCCTGTGTTGTGCTGCAAATTCTATTGAAAAATATCAAAATAAAATAAGAATGTATTTTGCAACCTCTCAGTTAAACATTTAAATAGTTATGTAAGAACATATAAACATAAAAGCGGGAAGTACAAAAAGTAAGACTAACCGGTTAATTAAAATATTGCCAAGTATAGGCTTACGGATTTCTGTGACTTTGGGGTCAGCCTGGTCTATGTAGTGAGTTCCAGGTCAGCCTTTGCTATGTAATGAAGCCTTGTCTCAAAACAAAATAAACAAAATGGTGGGTCGGGGGGAGATTTATAAAACAAGAGAATAGGAAGACAAAGCAAAGAAGGGGGGGTGAGGTGGGGGTGGGGGGTCGTGTCTAGGAAGATGGTCCAGTGGTTAAGAGCATTTACTGCTCTTGCAGAGGATGGAGTTCAGTTCCCAGCAGCCACATGGTAGCTTACAAACATCCCTAACTCCGGTTCCTGGGACTCTGGCACCCTCTTCTAGCTCCTCACTCCACAAAGTACATTTGCATACCTTCAGGCAAAACACTCATACACATAAAATAAATATAAATAAATCTTATAAAAGAAAACAAATAGCAAGATGGTAGATTTAAGCCAAAATACATTAGCATTTATTTTTTTAAAAAACTTTTTTATGATTTATTAATTTTTATTTTTATGTACATTGGTGTTTTGCATGCATGTACGTCTGTATGAGGGTATCAGATGCCCTGGAACAGGCATTATATACAGTTGTGAGCTGCCATGTGGTTGCTGGGAACTGAACTCCTATGCTCTTAATCGATGAGCCATCTCTTCAGCCCCATATCTCAGCATTTAGAGCAAGGATAAATGAACTAACCAATCTAATTAAAGAGACAATATTAGGGGCTGGAACTTGCCATCAAGACTGATACCTGAGTTTGGTACTTGGAACCCTCATGGATGAAGGAGAGAATTGACTCATACAAGCTGTCCTTTGTCTTCCTAAAGAACATTGTAGCATGTGCAAAATCTCCCTCCCTTCCCCTCCCCCTCAGCATAATTTTTATTTTTTATCTAATTAAGGAGAGAGAACCTGGACAGATGTGGAGGTGCCTGTCTTTAATCTCAGCACTTGGGAGACAGAGGTAGAGGCAGAGGCAGGCAGATCTCCATGAGTTCAAGTCCAGTCTGGTCTTTGGAGTGAGTTCCATGGTATCCAGGGCTACACAGAGAAATCCTAAAGGAGGTTGGAGAGATGGCTCAGAGGTTAAGCACACTGGCTGTTCTTCTAGAGGTCCTGGGTTAGGTTCCCAGCACCCACACGGTGGCTCACAGCCATTTGTAACTCCAGTTTCAGGGGATCTGATACTCACTTCTGGGCTATATGGGCATCAGGCACACACATAGAGCTCAGACTTACATGCAGGCAAAATACTCATATATATAAAAATAAATAAATCTTAAAAGCTTTTAAAATTTTTTATACTTATGGGTATTTTGCCTGCATGTACCACATTCATACCTGGTGCCCATGAAGGCCAGAAGAGGGCGTTGGAGCCCCTGGAATTGGAGTTACAGACAGTTGTGAGTTATGATGTGCGTGCTGTAAAATTAAACCCTTGTAACTACTGAGCCAGCTCTCCAGCCCCTAATAATACATTTTTTAAAAATTAAAGAATGATACAACATTGATCTGATCAGATTAAAAAAAAAAAAACAAAAACCAACTACCTGCATTTTACTCAATAATTGCTATATGCCTTTTAACAATAATCTTGAATGTAATGTTGTCATAATCCTGCAACTAAAACATGCTAACTGGATAACTAGATTTAAAAATAAAATACAACTGTTTACTGCCTGCAAGAAACTCACCTCTGCTAGGCGTGGTGGCGCACACCTTTAATCCCAGCACTCGGGAGGCAGAGGCAGGGGGATTGCTGTGAGTTCGAGGCCAGCCTGGTCTACAAAGTGAGTCCAGGACGGCCAAGGCTACACAGAGAAACCCTGCCTCGAAAAACAAAACAAAACAAAACACAAAACAACAACAACAGCAACAACAACAAAAACCTCACCTCCCTAGAAAAAGACACAGAGACAGCCAGTAAAAGGGTAGAAAATGACATTCCATACAAACAGAGTCCGAATGGAAGTAAGAGTAGGTGTGTTTGTATCCAACAGAAAAGGCTCAAGCCAAAATTACCCAGGGGAAAAAAAACCAAAGGCCTTTATATATCGATACAAAGAACAATCTATGAAGAAGATAAAACAATTATAAATACATACACAATATTGCCACACTCAATTTCGAAAAGTAAACACCACAAGGACATAAAGAGAGAGACAAACCAAACACATGCTAGAGGGTGACTGCACACTATCCCGCTTCCACTAACAGATGTCATCAGAAAAAAAAAATCAACGGAGTATTCCATCCTTTATTAGCTCGTATAAGAATAAAACTAAAGCCTGGCACAGTGGCATATGCCTGTAATCCCAGCACTTGGGGAGGCAGAGGCAGGTGGATCTCTATGAGTTCAAGGCCAGCCTGGTTCTACAAAGCAAGTCCAGGTCAGCCAAGGCTACACAGAGAAACCCTCTCTCAAAACCAAAACCAAACCCAAAACAAAACAAAACAAAAAAAACCAACTAAACTAAACTAAAAACCAACTGCAATTGTATGTGGTTCTAAAAAAATGTCTAGATTTCATGTACGAGAGATAATGTGTGATATGTGCCTTTCCAAGTCTGGCTTATTTCACTTAGCTGGGCCTCTGAAGTTGCATCTATTGCCTTACAAAACACATACAAAATTTATAAAACAACTAAGATTTATTTGTGTGTGTGTGTGTGTGTGTGTGTGTGTGTGTGCGTGTGCGTGTCTGCAGCACGTGTGTCAGGACATCTTAGAGGCTAGAAGACCATATCTAGTACCCTGGAAGTGGAGTTAACACTGTTATCCAGTGTGGGTGCTGGGAGCCAATTCTGGTAAGTACCCTTAACCACTCAGCCATGTCTCCTGCCCAAATGACTTAATTTTATTTTCCTTAGAGTTGAATGATACTCCACTCCATATTCTTAACCTATTTCCTTTATTCATTCCTCTGTTGATGGGCATCTAGGCTAATTCATGACTATTTGTTGCGGCCAGTGCAGTGGTGAGCATCTAGTGGTATTGACTTTCATTTCTTCAGGCACATACCCAGGAGTGATACAGCCGGATAATATGCAAAGTCTATTTGTATTTTTTTTTTTTTTTGAGGTGAAACATTTTAATCCACCGCTAGCACTTAACACTGCACAGGAAGTCACTGCTCCCAGAGGTTCCTTCCAGGTCAAAGGAAGTTCCAGAAATATCTAGAGTTACTGGTCCCCAGCCCGTGAGAGCAGAGGTAAGTAGGCAGAAAAGCAGGTGCCCTCCTGTCACTCATAGATCCAGCTCTGAGCACAGCTCTTGTAATCCACCAGCTCCTCCGGCTGAAACCACAAGCTGATCTCCTTCTCTGCACTCTCCACAGAATCGCTGCCGTGGATGATGTTCCTGCCAACTTGGATGCAGAAGTCTCCTCGGATGGTCCCAGGCTTGGAGTCTGCGGGGTTGGTCTCCCCTAGCATCACCCGGCCCGTCTTCACAACATTCAGCCCCTCCCAGACCATAGCAACCACTGGTCCTGAGTGCATGTGTTTCACCAGGCCGGAGAAGAAGGGGCGGTCCTTCAGGTCGATGTAGTGCTCCTTGAGAAGGTTCTCTGAAGCCTGCATAAACAAACTTCAAGCCAACGAGGCGGAACCCCTTCTGTTCGAAGTGCTTGATGATCTCACCCACAAGCCCCCGCTGGACGCCATCAGGCTTGATGGCAATGAAGGTATGCTCACTGGTGGCCATGGTCCCCCTTCAGAAGCCAGGTCTTAAACTCCGGCTGCCAGCACCGGAAACGTGCCCCCTCTATTTGTATTTTTAAGGAAGCACCCAGATTGGTTCTGGAGCGATTTACAACTCTACCCACACTGTAGACCCCTCCCCCCATGTTCCCTTGCCAGCCCTCATTGTTGCTCATTTTCCTGATAGCTGGAAGCTTAGTGCAGTTTCCTTCTTTTTGATTTTATATTTACTTACTTATTTATTCGCATGTGTCTGTTCTCTTGCACACATACCATGTCACCTGTGTGCAGGTCAGAGTTCAAGTTTTAGAAGTTGGTTCTCTCCACCCTGTGGGTCCCAGAACTCAGACTCAGGTGGGCAGGCCACAGGCATCTGAGATAGTGCCTTATTCCAAATCTACTAAGATAGCTGAGGCTGGCTTTCAACTCATCTCCATCTCCCTAGTGCTGAGATTGTAAGCATGTGCCGCATGTATATACATGCAGGCACAGACGGTGGAACGGCATTTTAGTAAATTATCTAAATTTAATTGAAAATTTAATGTGAATGTTATTTTTGTCAGTATTTCTAAAGCTGCTTTTAGGTAATGTAAGTGTAAAAGAAAGGCATGGTTAGGCACAAATTAGGGCTCAGGTATTTTGTTTTGTTTTGTTTTGGAGACAGGGTTTCTCTGTGTAGCCTGGCTGTCCTGGACTCACTTTGTAGATCAGGCTGGCCTCGAACTCACAGCAATCCACCTGCCTCTGCCATTGCCAAGTGCTAGGATTAAAGGTGTGTGCCACCACTGGCTGGCAGGACTCAGGTCTTTCTGGGAGAAGTTAGGTTTGATCCATTTATATTTAAATTTTATCCAGGGCTTGGAGCTCTGAGGAGGAGCTCTGAACTCTTCTTTAGACACAGGTATGGCAGGTGGATCGGTGTAGTGGCAGGGAAGGGCTCCAGAAGCCACTGAGGAGAACTCAGTTATGTCTGAGACGAGTGGGACTCGTGGACCAACACTAGCGGTAGTTCCCAGACAACTGATTCTGGGTACAAAACACGGCGACGAGCCTGAAGCCGACTTCGGCTTCACTTCTGCTGGCAGGTGAGTGTCTAGAGAGAGTTGGGTGATGTGTTTGTACTGGAAGAGCTAACTGATGGGTCTCAAAGCATCGTGGGGGCTCTGCCAGCCTTGCTATGACTCCTTTCGTCCTTTAAGCATCCTGCAGGAGTCACTCTCCTACTTCCAAGGGCGTGGCCTTCGGGTTCTGGCAGAACTCCACCAGCATGTAGCGCAGCCGAGTTCCTGTTTTGCTGATTCCTGGTTGGTAGCATCGATGAGAGCATTCGCAGGAACGGACTTTCAGCAGGAGGAGGACTGAGGAATCGTTAGGGCCTGGGGTTATGGAGTCCCCGCCTGGATGTCCATGCCAATGAGGAGCAGAACAGTGTTACTAACGGCTCGGGCAATTTTACACCGGGACCTCTCCAACTGAGCACAGCACAGAAAAAGTGTCCTCTCCGGTTCACAGGAGATAATTTTAATCTTGGGCATCATACCAAAGCAGCAGTGTTTTGGTTCTACTAACGATGGCACATGGCTACGACGGAAGTCAGCTGCCACGGCTGTTTCCCTTCCCTGAGCTACTGAGTCCCTTAGCTTGCACGTTGTTGATAACTCGGCTAAAGATGGCTTAAACTCTGCACACTTGCCGGGCGTAGTGGCACACACCTTTAATCCCAGCACTTGGGAGGCAGAGGCAGGAGGATCACTGTAAATTCGAAGCCAGCCTGGTCTACAAAGTGAGTCCAGGATACACAGAGAAACCCTGTCTTGAAAAACCAACAAAACAAAGACAAACAGAAAAACCTGCACATTTTTCTTATTTGCAAAATTCAATGTCTTAAGTTCCTGAGATTTAGTTGAATTCACATGGATGACAATTGTCCTAATTAACCGGTAATATCTGAGGTTTTTTGTTGGTTTTGAGAGATTTTGTAAAATATTTATGAGAGTGAAGGTCTATGGCTGGGCATGGCACAGAACACCTACAAAACCTAGTGCTGGAGAAATGGAGGTAGGAGCACCAGAAGTTTAAGGCCATTATTAGCTATACATTGAGTTTAAGGCTACAAGAGACCCTGCATCAAACCACCACCACCACCACCACCACCACCAAAAAGACTGAAGGTTCATGGTGCAGAGCAATGAGAAACAGGCCAAGTGTGTTTGGCCACACCTGCAATTCCACAGCGAGGGAGGCCGAGGCAGGGGGATCTTTTCAAGCATGAGGACAGCCCAGCTTACATACTGAGAACCTGACTAAGATGACAACAACAGCAAAATAAGACAAACAATACAGAATAAAAAGCAAAGAGAATGGAGAGTCCGTGGATGAATAAATTTAAGTGTACTTTTACTGTGCAAGATAATAAATCTGGTGGCTTTTTCCAAGGTAAAATTAAAACAAATCACAACAACTGTATATGCACTCTCTCTCTCTCTCTCTCTCTCTCTCTCTCTCTCTCTCTCTCTCTCTCTCCCTCCCCCACCCTGCCCCACCCTCACACACATTTCCACTTTCCACTGGATTCTGGTGCCGTAATGTTCTTGGACTGTCTACAGTTCACCCTTGTTCATTCAAATGCTGATTTCTCTACCCCATTATCTGGTTTCAGTCAGGACACTGCACTGTGATGTTTATTCTAAGTATCTCTGTCTCAAGTTTGTGGAAACTTGTCACCATTTGTTCTCTGTATTGCCAATAAAAGCCAACCAGCCAAAGCTGAGCAAAAATAGGACAGGAGGGATGCCCTGGGAAACACCAGGAGAAATGAACTGGACCTAGGACATAAGTAAAAAGCAAGTATAATGTGGGAAATCTGAATGGGAGGAAGTGATACTCTCTTGGAGGTTTAGGATGGAGTAATTGTTGCTCAGTAATGTGTTCTAGGCTAGTTAAATAGATCCCAGTCTCCCTGTGCGGTTATTTGGGTATATAGCTGGCCAAGGAGTAGCTGTTGATTTATAAAATAATAAATCAATATTAAATATTAATAATCACTCAACAGGATTCCATGGCGACTTTATTTTCAATTTTTCAAATTCTTCTTCCTCTTCATCATTTTTGAAACAGGGTGTCACTGTGTAGCCCTGGCTCAGCTTATATTATATAAGATGAGGCTGGCCTCAAACTCAGAGTGATCCGCCTGCCTCTGCCTCCTGAGTGCTGGGGTTGAAGGCTTGTAGCACTATACCTGACTTCTGTTCTTCTTGAGACAGGGTTTCTCTGTGTAGCCTTGGCTGTCCTAGACTTGCTTTGTAGACCAGGCTGGCCTCGAACTCCCGGTGATCCTCCTGCCTCTGCCTCCTGAGTGCTGGGATTAAAGGCGTGCGCCACCACGCCCGGCCCCTGACTTCCGTTCTTGAAAGACTCGTCTATTCTCTAGTTTGGTTTTTGTTTGTTTTTGTGACACAGGAGATGGAACCCAGGGCATCATGCTCTGGGTTAAGCTTGTCAGCTATCTTTCTTTTTCTTTTTTGGGTTTTCCAAACAGGGTTTCTCTATGTAGCCCTGGCTGTCCTGGACTCACTTTATAGACCAGGCTGGCCTCGAAGTCACATCAGTCTGCCTGCTTCTGCCTCCCTGAGTGCTGGAATTAAAGGTATGGGCCAGCATGGCTGAGTATTGTATGTATGTATGTATGTATGTATGTATGTATGTATGTATGTGTGTGTGTATTTTTGAGACAGGATCTCACTGTACAACCCTGGATGGCCCAGAACTTTATATGTAGGACCATTCATGCTCATCTCAGATTCACAGACATTCACCTGCCTCTGCCTCCCAAGAAAGCTGTGCCACTAAATATGTTTTTTAAAAAAGCTTTATTTTGTTTTATTTATTTTGTGTATGTGTATGTGTATAGATCTGCTGGTGTCATCAGGGACCAGAAGAGGGCATCGGATCATCTGAAACTGGAATTACAGTCAGTGGTGAGCTATCTCTCATTGGTGCTGGAATTTGTTTTTTTGTTTTTGTTTTTGTTTTTGAGACAGGATTTTTCTCTGTATCCTTGGCCATTCTGGACCCACTTTGTAGACCAAGCTGACCTTGAATTCTCAGAGATCCACCTGTCTCCGCCTCCTGAGTGTTGGGATTAAAGGCCTGTGTCATCACACCTGCCAGGTGCTGGAATTTGAACTCAAATCCTCTGGAGGAGTAACATGTGAGTGCTGGACATCACCTTATAAGAAGAGGGGAAGTTTTGTGGGTTTGTTTTTCCCTCCTGAGACAGGGTTTCTCTGTGTAGCCCTGGCTGTCCTGGACTTGCTTTCTAGACCAAGCTGGCCTCCAACCCATAGCCATGTGCCACTGTGCCCAACCTGGCTAGGAGAGGGGGAAGTTTAACCTGTAACCTGGCAGCCAGGCTGCATGACTATCTCAAGGGTAGCAGATGTGGAGGTCAAAAGGCTATGTGCTTCAGGACATGAAGGCCCAGGGCAGGGAAGGAAGGGTCCTCCTGACAGTCTCAGGACAGGATTTTCAGGGCTTGGATGTGCCTCCACCTCTTGTAGACAGGCAGTCCTGGGTTCTATAAAGAAAACAGTTTGAACAAGCCACAAGGAGCAAGCTAGTAAGCAGCACCCATCCATGGCCTCTGCATCAGCCCTTGTCTCCAGATCTCTGCCCTGTGTGAGTTCCTGCCTTGACTTCTCTCAGAGGTGGACTGTGACATGGAACTACAAGCTGAAAACACACGTCCCACTCCCCTGTTGCTTTTGGTTATGGTGTTTTGTCACAGCAATAGGAAACCCTAACTAAGACAGATGATTAATGTTGTATGCCAACTTAACTGGGCCTCAGAGTGTCCAAATATTTTGTTGACCCATGTTTCTGGGCATGTCTGTGAGTGTTTCTCGTGAGGTTAACATTTAAATTATAGATTGGAAGCCTCCTCATGGGGACAGCTCCATCAGTCTACCGAAGGCTGAGGACATGTGCAGGTCAGGCTGCGCTCCACGTAAGCCACTTGGAATTGTAGAGAACAGCAAGCAGCTTTTAGGCTATGCCTAATACTGACTATTTACACAGCATTGGTTTGCTCTATTATAGACACGAGGCAAAGAGTCCACCTCTTTGTATAAGTTAGCATTGGGCATCTGGCCAGGCTTACAAGGCACAGGCTGATACAGAATCTATTTATGCAAACAAAATCCCACCATCTATAAACTTAACAGATTAAACCAGGAACACAGGGCACTCCAGCATGTTGAAATCATATTAGGAAAACAGGGCCTGTGAACTTATCGAACTCATTAGACCAGTGAATGATTTTTATACAAAAGGAGACACCTACCTCCCCCAGTGCATACAGCTAATACTGGGGAAGACTGGAGCCCATCCCCCCAACCTCCCTTCTCATCCCCATCCCACTTAGCATGTTTCCCTGAATGACACGGCTCTTCATTAGGATCTGACTCTGTGCCCTGAGCCAACTCTGTGCTTGGAACCAGCTCTGGGTGCTGAAACGCAGCGGCTGAGTTCTTATGCGACTATCTCATCTCACCGCCTGCATTTGCTCTGCACCCATATCAGCAACCTGCTCTTGTTTCAGTTTGGCCTTTTTGAACCCTATAAAGCTCTTTAACCCTTTTGCCCTTGTTTGTTTGGGTTTTTTGTTTGTTTGCTTGCTTCTCCTTGTAGCCCTGACTGTTTTGGAACTCTTTCTGTAGACAAGGCTGCCTTTGCCTCCCGGGAGCTGGGATTAAAGGCATACACCACCATTGCCCATCTCTTTTCTCTTCTTTTTGCCCTTTTATATTGACATTTTTTGTTTTTGTTTTTGAGACAGGGTCTTTCTATGTAGACCAGGCTGGCCTTGAATTTACAGAGATCCATAGTGCTGGGATTAAAGGCAAACTCCTGGCTTATAACCATTTTGTGGTGTGTGTGTGTGTGTGTGTGTGTGTGTGTGTGTGTGTGTGTATTTGTGTAAACTGTAACGTGTAATTTGAGAGTTAATATTAAGAATTAAGGTTGGAGCTTGGCATGGAGGTACATGTCTATAATCCCAGCACTCAGAGAGGCAGAGGCAGGTGGATCTCTGTGAATTTGAGGCCAGCCTGATTGACAAAGTGAGTCCAGGATAGCCAGGGCTACACAGAGAAATCCAGTATTGAAAAACAAAAACAAAACAACAACAATAACAAAAGAATTAAGGTTGGGGCCAGCAGAGCAGAGTGGCTCAGTGGGTAGGTGGAAGTTCTTGCCACATAGCCAGATAGCCTGAGTTCAATTCTGGGACCCACACTCTTACAAGTGTCTGTGGCAAGTATATCCAGACACACACACACACACACACACACACACACACACAAAGATAAATAATTGTAATTTTATAAACAGTTAGAAATTAGGATTGGAATGAAAGAGCCTATGATTGCCAACAGCTACGACCATCAAGCGAAAGAGCAGGACATGGTGAGTTTGAGCCAATGAAATCTCATTTTCTGTTATTTGGTGAATTCTGACATTGTGGAAAGAGGCAAGTTTGTCTGCTTGTTTCTGATGTAGCTTTCTCATGACACTAAGAACATTTCTTCTCTCTGCCTGACTGCCTTGGAGTAGGGACTTTGTCTCTTGGTTTGGGCCTCAGGTCGGAAAGAGGTCCTCAGCTCTCCTGGGACTCAGGCTTGCCTAGCGCAGACCCTCAGACTTCTCAGCTTTCATAACCCTGAGATCCAACCACTTATAAAAAAAATCTACGTTCTTTCTCTCCTTCTCCTGGTCTGTTTCTCTGCAAAACACAGATTAATGCAATTAAAAAAAAAACCTCTTTTTTTGCAATTTCTATTAATAACTTCATATTTGTCATTTAATTAATTAAACCAATCCAAGTGGAGTTGAGTTGCACATGGTGTGTGAAGTTGGGATTCAATTAATTGTTTTTCCAAGTTGATAGTCATTTTTCTCCTTTCTCATCTTACTGCTATGCTCTTTCTGTTGATACAGTTTCCATATATAAATCTGTTTATGGTCTCTAGTCTATTGTAGTAACTGTCTTGTCTCTCCAAGCCAGCATAGAGCACATGGCCTTTTTTAAAAAAAGGATTTATTCTTTATGTTTATTTACCTATGAGTCTCTTGTGTGGGTTTGTGCCTGTGGACTCAGTGCCAGCAAAGATCAGAAGAGGGTGTCAGATCTCTTGGAACTTCAGTTCCAGGTGGTTGTAAGCCCTGGGGCATGGTTGCTGGGAACTGAACTTTGACCTTCTGGTCTATTATCTCTCCAGGCCAATACACAAGGCCTTGATGTTGTATGTTCTTGATAAGTTCTGATATGTGATAGGGAGCAGCATATCTCTTTGGTATTCTTCAAAAGGGTTTAATTAGTGAACTTTCTCAGTCTCCAGTTTGAAGCTTTAAAAAAAAAAAAAAAGATTTATTTATTTATTATTATGTATACAGTGCTCTGCCTGCATGTACACCTGCAGGCCAGAAGAGGGCACCAGATCACATCATAGCTGGTTGTGAGCCACCATGTGGTTGCTGAGAATTGGACCATTGGAAGAGCAGTCAGTGCTCTTAACCTTTCAGCTATCTCTCCAGCCTCCCTCCTTTTTTTTTAAAGATTTATTTATTTAGCTGGACAGTGGTGGTGCTCGCCTTTAATCCCAGCACTTGGAAGGCACAGGCAGGTGGATTGTTGTGAGTTCGAGGCCAGCCTGGTCTATAAAGTGAGGCCAGGACAGCCAAGGCTATACAGAGAAATCCCATCTTGAAAAACCAAAAAGGATTTATTTAGTTACTTCGTATACAGTGCTCTACCTGCATGTACACAGGCAGGCCAGAAGAGGACACTAGATCTCATTATAGATGGTTGTGAACCACCATGTGGTTGACTGGAAATTGAACTCAGGACTCTCTAGGAGAGCAATCAGTGCTCTTAACCTCTGAGCCATCTGTCCAGCCCCCAGTTTGAAGCTTTTAAGATCATTTCAAATTAATGCCACCCTGGATCACTGGGGGCAGAAATGCTCTGTTCAGACCTAGTACAAAACGAGTTGAAATATTTTCTTACGTTATAAGACAAGGAAAGCTCCAAATACTCTGGAGTTTGTGGAAGATCAGAAAGCAATTTTATTCTTTTTACTTTTTTTAGTTTTTTGAGACAGGGTTTCTCTGTATAGTACTGGCTGTCCTGGACTCACTTTGTAGACCAGGCTGGCCTTGAACTCACAGAGATCCGCCTGCCTCTGCCTCCCAAGTGCTGGAATTAAAGGCATGCGCCACCACTGCCTGGCCAGAAACCAATTTAAAGAGGTCATCTTTACAAACAAAGAGCTGAGTGTGGTGGTGCAGACCTCTACTCCCAGCACTTCGGAGGCCTAGAAAGGCAGAGTTCTGTGAGTTCGAGGCCAGCTTGGTCTACAAATCAAGTTCCAGGACAGGCAGGGTTCTGTTACTCAGAGAAACCTGTCTTGAAAAACCAAACCAAACCAACCAACCAACCAACCAACCAAATAAACAAACAAACAGGAAAAGAGGCCACCACTGGTCCCAGTTGGAAAAAGAACACATAAGTCAACTTGAAGGTAAGACTAAGGATGCTCCTCCCTCCACTGTGAGCTTGGTAACCAGAGAGAGCATCTCGGGGCATCTACCTCCTCCAGCCTGGTCATTGTGTCAGATGTCAGGAGAAGCATGTGAGCAAATTAATCAGTGACAAGAAGAGTCTGGGGAAGTAATGATCTTTGTTCTGGAGATTTGCAGAATTGAAGAGCATTTCATGTCTGAGTCTTAGGGATCAGGAGTGCGTCTTCTAGCCCACCTCAGTAAGAAGGAGCCTGCCAGCCTGTGACCACCCATGAAATCCCTCTATAAACCTCTCTTAGGCTAGATGGTTGGTGGTGGCTCACACCTCTAATCCCAGCACTCAAGAGGCAGAGGCAGGCAGATTTTTGAGTTCCAGGGCCTGTCTGTCTACAAAGTGAGTTCCAAGAAGGCCAAGGTTACATAGAGAAACCCTGTCCCCCAAAAAACAAAAACCAAACCAAAACTACTCCTAAGGCAGCTCCCCAGTAAGGCCAATACCAGGGCAAGAGTCCTTCCATCTTCTCTTCTAGCTGACTTTGTTAATTAACTGCTTGCTTCAATACCCCGCCTCTGAATTTAATTGGCCTATTGTGTGAATCAGGAGCAGATTTCCACCCAGTGAAGATAGTTTCAATGGACTGAAATATACCAAAGTGGGAGTTGTTGAGATGACTCAGTGGTTAAGAGTACTTGCTGTTATAGAACCTAGCACCCATGTTGGGCGGTTTACAACTGCCTGTAATTCTAGCTCAAGGAGATACAATGCCCTCTAATGGCCTGAACAGGAACCCACACTCACATACCCTCACATAATAAAAAAATAAAATGAAACAAATATAAAGGAAAATAACATAAAATAAAAAAATTTTCAGGCTGGGTGTGGTGGCGCATGCCTTTAATCCCAGTGCTCTGGAGGCAGAGGTAGGCGGATCACTGTGAGTTCAAGGCTAGCCTGGTTTACAAAGAGAGTTCGGACAGCCAGGTCTACACAGAGAAGCCTTGTCTCAAAAACAAACAAACAAACAAACAAACAATTTCAAGGTGAGAGGCACTGGAGAGATGGCTCAGTGGCTATAGCAGTTGCCACTCTTGCAGAGGACTGGAGATTGTGTTCCAGCACCCATGTCGGGTGACCCACTATCGCCTGGAACTCCACATGTTGTTTACTTCTCTAGAGACATTGTGGCCAAGGAGACTGTGGAATAAAGAGTTCGTCTTTAGTGTTCTAGAGGGTTAGAGTTCACCACCATCATGGCGGAGAGTTTAGCGGCAGACAGGCAGACAGGGTGCCCACCCTCAGCGATGCACCTCCTCCAAACCAAGACCTACCAACAGTTCTACCAACTGGGGACCAAGCATTTTTAGTTTATGAGTTTAAGGAGGCCCTTCTCATTCAAACCATTCAAACCACCACACTCCTGCTTCAGGAGATCCAGTGACCACTGGCTTCCGGCACACACACACACACACACACACACACCACAAACACAGTAATAAAAGAAGAAACAAACCTTTAAAAAGAATGATAAAATGAAACAATCCAAATATGCTCATTATGATACTAAGTAGCCTTTATCAGTCACCTTTGGTACACACTGGAGACCCAAGACATTTCTTTATCTACTTATTTATTTACTGTATTTGCTGGTGATTAAGACAACCCTGAACTTTAACTCTCTCTCTCTTTTTCTAGACAAGGCTTCTTTGTGTAGCCTTGGCTGTCCTGGACTCACTTTGTAGACAAGGCTGGCCTTGAACTCACAGAGATCTGCCTGTCTCTGCCTCCCTGGTGCTGGGACTACAGGTGTGTGCCACTGTGTCCAGCTAGCTGTGTATTTCTTAACCTGGTTAAGTTGACACATGAGATTAGGCCCCACTAGAGTTCTTCTGTTATGGTGTCATATTTCCTTATGTGTTCAGTGGCATTTGTTTGAGGTGTTTATTTTCTTTGGAACTGTACTAGAGAGAATAATTTGCAGTCTTAGAAAAAAAATGATTTTACTTTTGAGGGCACAAGTCTCCATATCCAGCCCAGGCTGGTCTTTAATTCCCTATGTAGCTCAGGCTGGCCTTGAACTCACGATGATCCTTCTACCTCATCCTCTGGAGTATTGAAATTAAAGCAAGGGACTATGCCATCTCATTCTCCTAAAGAGAGTTTGTGTGTGTGTGTGTGTGTGTGTGTGTGCGCGTGCGCGTGCGTGAAAACCATAGGTTGACATAGGGTGACTTGCTCAATTGTGATCTACGTTCTTTTTTTTTTTTCCCCCTCTGGATCCGGGCATCTCACCGAGCCTGGCATCACTAATTCATTAACACTAGTTGACCAGAAATCTTTGGTGTCTGCCTTCCCAACAGTAGCATTACGGATGTCCAGCATTGTATGTGTGCACTCAAATCTTCGTGCTTGCAAGGCAAGCACCGTAGTGACTGTGACAGACCCCCCCAGCCTCCTAATGTTAGCTATTTTTAAAAATTGCTTTGGCCAGGTGCCTGGAGCCCCCACCACCCTGGAACCGTTTATGCCAATGCCTGCACTGAGTCTTCGCAGTTCCTCTGGAACAAGCTGGACTGGCTATGGTTTGATTGTCAGGAAGTGAGTATTTCACACTCATCACTAAGTTTAAGAGAGACCTTTTTCTTGAAGTTTTCTTCATGTGATGATCAAACGATCATCTTCAGTTTCTATACATTCAAACTACAGCCCTCTAGACTTTTACGTTTATACAGAAGAGTATTGGCCACTTTGGGTAGACCCCGGGCTTTTGGTTTGTTCTGGGTTTTGCCCTTGCTAGGCAAGTGTTCTACCACTGAGCTAAATCCCCAGCTCCCACACTCTAGGTTTTATCTTCATTCTCTCGTGCTTCGAGAGGTCATGAAAACTGATTAAATTTAATCTTTCAGCAAGTATTCCTGTATTGATTGTTTATTGCTTCGCTGCTGTGGTATAATTCACCAACCCAAAGCTCTGTGAGTTAATAAGGCTTTACTATTGCTTGTGAGTTCTCAATGTGGCTCCATGGCTTTTCCTACTCATGTGGGCTTACTGACTTGTCACAGTACCCTGTGGCCTGCTATGTATCCCCACTGTCCCTGGTCAGGGTACTCGCCCACATGGCTATAGGGTGATCTAGCACCCTAGGACCACATTGCACACTGCCAAAGCTAATTAGAAGTCACAGGTCCACCCAGACTGGAGGGGGAGAGTTGTAAAGTCATATGAAAACAAAACAAAACAGAGGAACCAAAGAAAGAAAGAAACAAACAAAACTCCATTCGGGGCTGGAGAGATGGCTCAGAGGTTAAGAACACTGTCTGTTCTTCCAGAGGTTCTGAGTTTCAATTCCCAGCACTCACATGGTGGCTCATAACCATCTATAATGTGATCTGGTGCCCTCTTCTAGCCTGCAGGTCTACATGCAGACAGAGTACTCATGCATAAAATAAATGAATAAATCTTAAAAAAAAAAAAAAAAAAGAATGCCATTCAGAGACAGGAGAATTTGTCAGTGTCTCTCTCTTTCATTATTTCATTGAGGGAGATAAATAGAGGCAGAGGGGGTTTGTTGGTGGAGTTTGCAGTGTTGGGCTCAATGAAGACCCAGAGTCTAGGTTTTCCTGTCTCTCTGTTAGCTCTTCAAGAGCTTCTTTCCATTAGAAAGGTCCTGGGGTCCCAGAGGACAAAGGTCTACTGATCCACAGTCCCCAGGGGTCTCTGTCAGCTAAGACACCAAGTGAAAAAATACCCACTACTTCTCAGATACCTCTGGGAGGTGGACACTTCCTTTACATCTCACTGCTATGCTCCCTGAACTTCATCTCTTTCCCCCAAGGCTTCATTTTTCAAGTGTTCCCTTCTCTTCCAGTCAGCACCGTCACAATGCCCACAATACCTCAGAGTGTTGTGCACTGCTCAATTACACGGGCAGGGTTGTAGCCTGAGTCACCAAAGAAGACCCATGGGCCAACTACTGTGTGCCAGGAACTGGCTGCTCCACAGAAGGCAAATTCTTGAGTATCCTCTGTGTAACCCAGCTTGCCCAGGCCCAAATGATACCGCCCATTTTTTTTTTTATTATTATTTTTTACAACAGAGCCTCCAAGACTTAAGTACTAAAGTTGGCTTTATGCTCTATTCTTTTTTGGTTCTGCCTTCATTTATATTTGGGACTTAGGTTTATTTTTTTTCTAGCACATTGATATATTTAAGAATATTTTTTAAAATCTTACATTTACTTGGTGTGCGTGTGTGTGTGTGCATAGTAACACAGGATCTCGTGTATCTCAGGACGGCTTCAAACTCACTAAATAGCCAAGGATGACCTTGAACTTCGGATCTTGCCTCTGTTGCCCAGGTTTGGGGATTGCAGGTAGGTACCACGGTGCCTGCTTTTATATGGTGTCTTTAAGGCCAACTCAGGGCCTCATGTACGCTCAGCAAGCACTCTACCACCATAGACACAGAGCCAGCCTTTACCTATCACCTTAAAGATTAATTTGCTTTCATCATATATGTATGAGTGTTTGCCTGCATGTACATATATGTACCACATGCATGTCTAGAGGTCCCCAGAGGCCAGAAAAAGGCATCAGATCCTTTGGAACTGGAGTGGTTGAGAGCCACCATGTGGGTGTTGCGAAATGAATCCTGGTCCTCTGAGAGAGCGGCAAATGCCGCTAATAAGCAATCTCTCCAGCCCCTAAGATTTTATTTATTTATTTATTTATTTTGGCTTTCTGAGACAGGATTTCTCTGTGTAGCTCTGGCTGTCCTAGAACTCACTCTGTAGACCAGGCTGGCCTCAACCATGGCTGCCCAGGCCAAATTTCCAGGGATGGAGAGTCACTAAGAATGGTTGAAATAGTCACTGTCCTCATTAATCACTGGGTAAGTGTTCTCTATCTGAGGTTAACCGGTCTGATTAATTACTAGTTTCCAGGACAGTAGCAAGGTGCCCGGAGCAGTTAGGAAAAAATAATTGTCGAATGAACACGTGCAAACTCCATCATGTTTAAAAATTTTTTTTTTGTTTGAAAATTTTAAATTTTAATAATAATTTATTTAGTGTGCATGGGGCCAGGGGGTAGTGCACGCAGGTGCCACGAGGCTGTGTGGAGGTCAGAGCAACTTGGGAGAGTCATTCTCTCCTTCTACCGTGTGGGTTTTGGGGATCCAACTCAGCCATCAGGCTTGGCAGCGAGCACCTTCACCGGCTGAGCCCTCTCATCTAGGCGCTCAATTTTCAGACGTGGTTCTTTGGTAACGGAAAAGAAGAAAAACTATAAACTAGATGTCCCTGTTCACTGTTAGATGCCTTCCGGTTTACAAGATGCGTCTCAGAGCTGACAAAGCACGGAGGTACCCTTTAGCATCCTACACGATGGCTGCTCTTATGCTCCACGGGAAATGAGACAGTTCTTTCAGTTCTACAAAGTGTTCCTGGACCAACTTTTTATCTTACTTTCTCTGACATCTGCTCTTGGCTGAATGAACGCTGGGCTGGGAATTGTCTGCAGCCTCAGTACCTGATTGAAGGGACAATGATGTGGTCTCATAGGCTAGTCTGCTAGTCTCCCCCGTAGACTGACTACTCAGCTTCCCACCGGAGAAGGGCTCTCCAGCCTCCTTTATGTCATTTATGTAATGTGGCACCTTAAAACATCTCCCTGGGGACTGGGTGTGGGCTTGGCTCCAGGTTTTAGCTCCTTTTTACATACTGTGCCTCAGTTTGCCTGGTTATTCAGGGAGGAGAGCCAGTGACCCTAAAGGGATACAGAGAGAAAGGAGTCATTTGTCGGGAACGTTGACTCAGAACAGCTCCCGAGGTCTGTCCCTAGGGTGGTGGCCTGCCTCTCAAGGCTCCCAAGCCCACACCTCACGACCTTAAGTTTTCAATACTAGACAGAGTGGAAGATGTAGATCGCCCTCTACCCCAACTTGGAGCGCCTGAGGCAGCGTGCCCTCACACCCACAGGGAAAGTCAGAATCCAGGGCCGGCCCCTCCCCCATCTCCTCAGCCCCTCCTCCTGCGGCTTCCCCACACGGGCCCCCTCCCCCCCATTACAGCATCGCTCTAGGCGCCAAGACGGATTCCAGCCAGGGACTGCTGCAGTCAGCTCTCCGCGCTTCTGCAGCCTGTGTCCTGGCTCTGCAGCTTCGCGCTGTGCTTCGGACAGTCCCCTTTCCTCCTATACCCCACCCCCGCCATGGCACAGCCCCTGGCTCCGGGCCCAGAGGTGGGCGGGCACAGTGGGCACGGGTGGGGCCCCCAGCTAAGACGGCAGGTATAGCGGGGTTCTCCCGGCACACTGGGGATTGCCTTCGCTGGCGGACTGTGGGTGAGGGACGCCTGTCAGTGACTGGGAGGCTGGGCACAGCGCCCCGCCCTGGCAGGGGTGGGGCAGAAGGGACTTGGGCGGGGAGAGGGGGCACTCTTAGTGCCCAGGCCAAGAGCTGAAGTCGGAGAGCATACCCAGGAAACTAAGGGCAGCCTAAGGGACGTGCCTGGTAGGGGGAGGCTGTGTGTGACATTCAGGGTGTGACTGCCTCGGTGAGGCTGTCTGTCTCCCCAGCTGCCCGCGCTCTGGGCTTGGGTCCCCGTGCCCGGGTCTGCTGTGCGCGGTCGTGACACCGAATGTGCTGGTTCCTGGGTCCTCGGTGCACACCGACCCGGGGGACCTCATTCGCACCCCCGAGCTGGGCCTCCCCGGCGCTGTCGCTCAGCGACGCGGGCGCTCCTTCGGGACCGCGGCGGCCGCCCGCCGGCTGCGACCTCGGTCCTCGCGGGGCCGCTGCGGGGGCGGGGAGCGCGGGCCCCCTCCCTGTCGCGGGCTCCTGGCTCGGCCGCCCTGCGCGGGGGCGGGGGCGGGGGCGGAGCGCGCGGGCGGGATCCCCCCGCCTCCCCGTCCTGGTCCCCGGGAAATCCAGCCTCCGTGGCTTGGCCGCCTCCGGCTCCCGCGCCCGCTGCCGCTCAGCACTTGCTCGGGGCTCCGCAGCCGGCGCAGCCCCTTCGCCGGGGGCTCCGCAGTGCCGGGTCTGGGAGCCCGCATTCGCGCCCGCAGCCGCAGCGCCCCCGGCCCGGGCCGCCGGCACCATGTAACCCCGGCTAGAGCCCGAACGGGCCAGGTAAGCAGCCGGGAGGGGTGGGGATCCGGACGCGCTTGCCGCGCCCTCTGCAGCGCCCCCCAGGCTAGGTCGGGCTGCAGCCCCGGCGACGCCCACGCCCGGGGCTCCCGCGGCCTGGGCCCGAGCCCCGAGATGGGGCGGGGGGAGGGGCTGGGCCTCGGCAATCGCCCCGGGTCTCACCCTGGGCCTAGAGGCTGGCATGACTGACCCCAGGGATGGCTTGGGGACCACGCGCTCCGGAGACGCGCTGTTCTGGCTGGGGCCGCGGGAGGCCGGCCAGCGCCCGCCCAGCTTTTGCCCGGCTGGTATGGAAGCTTAGATCCAGGAGGGAGTAGCCTGCTGGCTGTGGGGGTGAAGTCGTGGTGTTGGGGAGATCCGGAGAGAAGTTTCCTCTGCAGGTGTGTGAGCGTGCGTGTGTCTGTGATGAGGGTGTCGCCGTGTGGGTCTGTGGGTGAGTGAGTGTAATGCAGTGAGCGTGCAGGGTGGTACCGTCCATGCATCTGTCGACATATGTGTGGATGAGTGTGTGCTTTCACTGTATGCCTGTGTATGTAGGTGTCTGAGTGTGTATGAATGGACGTGCATGTGCGACTATCTCTGTGAATGGGTCTGGGTATGTGTACTGTGTGACTGTGTGGCAATATATCCAAGCAGGGTTCACCCACACCTGGGCTTTGCCCCGCCCCCATCCCTGGTGGGACATAGCATGGGAAGACTGTTCCCTCCCTCCAGGGTCTTCTTTTCCTGAACCTAGCAAAGAGTTCCTGGCATTCGGCATCTTCGCCCACCTCCTGGGGCACCCTCTGCGATGCCATTGGTGTCTTTCCCCAGTGCTGGGTCCTTGCTGGTGGTGAGTCCAAGGCTGTGTACCTCTGTGTGTGTGTGTGTGTGTGTGTGTGTGTGTGTGTGTGTTTGTGTGTGTATGCTCTTTTTGGAGAGGGAGGTGATGGGAGCTTGTGTCATTTCAGTGCTGTTTGGCCATAGGCCCTTTAGATACTGAGGAGGCCAGGAGGAAGATTACCTTGTAGTCACTGGAGCAGGTGGCTTTCTCCCAGAGTTCCAAGTCTCAAATCTCCAAGTTCTGGGTCATTGTTTTAGCTCACAGTTCCAGGTGGATCTGTACTAAGTTCCTTGAAGTAGTAATAAACATTGCACCTGTATCTGTCTAGGGCTTTTGAAAATGCTCTTCTCTCATCTCTTCTTGTTTCTTCAACTGCCTTGGAAACAGGTAGGGCCACCGTCATGTTAAGCCATGTGAAATTGACAGTATTCAACTGTCTTTTTTTTTTTTTTTTAACCTGCAAAAACAGCCATTCCGCACGGTTCAGTCTAATACGATGCCAATTTGCAGAAGAGGGTGTTGAGGCTTGGGAAGTGAATTGCATCTCTCCCCACCGCGCATCGCCAGTGGTAGAGAAACATTCTCACCCAGGTCATCCATTGACCCAAGGAACTCAGCTAGGCCATGGTTAGAGTAAGCGGTACTTTCCAGTGCGTTCTCTCTGACACTAGGTCACTGCCCTCCACTTCTGTCCACTACTCCCTGAGTGTGTGTGTGTGTGTGGTCTGCTTCTGTACCCAGCTGTCAGTGCCTAAAAGAGAGAGATGAGGGAGAAGAGAGGAGGGAGGGGGGGGAGAGCTTCGTGAGTTGGCAGTGAATCAGGGTCTAAAAAGAGAGCTGGGAGGGCTAGGGTGGCAGGTGTTTCTAAAAGGAACATGAACATGGGATGAAAAGCCTCACATGCAGCCCCCGCAGCCCCCTCCCACCCCCCCCGCCCCCCCCCCCCCGCCGTTGCCCCACTGATCTGGCAGGCAGTGCCCACTGCATTTTGTGCCAGGGGGCTCACATCCAAAGATCGAGCTTGCATGCAACTATAGAACCATAGCCAGCGGAAGAACCTTTGCAGTTGACTTGGTCCAACCTCTTAATTACAACCCGGGGACTCTGAAAGAGAGGAGACCTACTCAAGGTCACACAATGAACCTGTGGATTCCCGGGCTAGTGTCCCCACAGGTAATTCCCTAACCTTCACATTTCCATCCCCAGAGTCCCTACCCCCTTCAGAGCTGAGTGTGGATGTGGGTAGAGGAAATGAAGACTCAGTGTGCCTCAGGCTGTCAACCTGTCAACCTGGGGCTCTTCTCTGAACAGAGGAGGCTGCAGGTATTCCTGGGGGGTGGGGAGTGCCTGGCAGACCCACCGCAGGGGAAGGCGTGGCTTAATTCCAGCTGGCTAGGGACTGGCGCTGCTCTGGGCCCAACTTCAGACTTCTTTCAGTGTCTGCTTTCAGCAGCTGCCTGGCATGTAGCATCTCTTCCAGCTGATGTTGGTGCTTTTCTTCGCCCCACATGGTTTGTGATGCATTTTGCTTCTAGCTGGACTGACAGGCTTTTTTTTTTTTTTTTTTTTTTTTTTTTTTTTTTTTTTTTAAACCTTAGTGGGCTTCTGCTGGGTAGAAAAAGTTCTGAGAGTCTTGTCTGATTGAGACAGGGCGGATGGCTACCTGAACCCTCTCTGACCCAATCTTCCAGGAGTTTAGAGCAAATGGTAAACATAATTGCCCTCATTTTTTACTGTAGAGGAGAGTGCAGTTCAACGAGGGGCTTTCTGTTCAATAGGTTTTCAGGTGGGGAGAGGGACAAGCTTCTGGAGACTTCCCCAGTGTCTTCCCATCCCCATGGTCAGGAAGCCTCCCCAGATTCCGATTTCACTCCCACTTGGGGGAGTCAAAGCTTTGTTTCTCAGTGGGGGGTTGGAAGAACAGCTGTGTACCCTCCACTCTGCAAGCGTCATGTCTCAGTTCCCTCTTCATCCAACCCTCCCCTTCAGTCTGAAGGCTGCTGGTTCAGCGGGCCTCCTGCCGTCTGGGGAGTCTGGGTTTGAGCTGGGGTGAGGCGGTGGCACCATCGTTATGGTAACGAGCTGCCAGCTCATCGTTGCTAATAACTTGTTAGGCCCCTGGGCTTAGTGGAGCATCCTTTCCCATAAGCCTTTCTTCCCATGTTACAGACAGAAAAAGTGAGGCTTAGGAAGGACGGGGCCTGGGAAGAGGAGAGTCTGAGAAGGTTGGGTTGCCTTTCCTCTGGGTCCCTAGCTGGAAAGCCACAGGGTTAAGAGGTGAGGTTGCCTGGAAGCAGAGTTACAAATGTGGCTGCACAGGTTTGATTTCTTGGGTTATTAATGTGTGAATAGACTCATGCTTGCATAAACTTGTACATGCTGGCTGACATGTTCATGTGCCTATATACAGCAACAGCCCACAGGCAAGCATGTAACAAGCATCAGAACACACGTGTGTATGAACACCACCTCTCCCATCTGCACATAAGGCACCCAAGAAATCTGGGTTTGTGGGGGTGTCCAGGTATGTGGGCTGGGATCTGATCTTTTTTTTTTTTCTGACGCAGCTTCAAAGTATCTTGTTAACAAAGGGACAGAATGGTCCCAGGATTATTCTTCCTTCCAGTCCAGAGCACAGTATGGGAATAGGCTGGGGGTGGCACAGGGAACCCAAGCCTTCGGCTCTAGGAGGCATCTGCCTCTGTGCCCTTTGAGCTCAGGTAGCCCCTACCCTCCCCCCCACCGCCCCACTCTCTCTGTTCTTTCTTATCCTCTCCTCTTCCTGTGTGTAAATATTAAAGAGCTGAGCCTGCAGGGCTGATGTAGACATGGGGAGAGAATGAAATTAAAAAGGATTTCCTCGCCCCCATCCCAACACCCTCGCCCTGCAGTCCCCCTTCTTTTGCTTTTCTCCTCTTCCACTAAGTGCTTCCACATGCCTTTCCTCCCCCCAGTCCAGATGGGAGCTGGCTTCTTCAGAAAGGGGGTTCAGGACAGGGCGTGGGGAGCTACCTCTCTCTTCCTCCTCCCAGCACATCTGCCTGCAGGGCTGAGAGCCCCCATGTGAGTATTTATTTTATTTGGGAGTGGTGGTTAAAAAGGAGAGTGCATTTTAGAACCAGCTGTGAGTGGTGTTGAGAGGCTCAAGACTGGAAGGAGGTGGGTGGGGTCCTATCTCTAGGCTTCCTCAGGGAAGCTCCGGGTTTGGATTTCTTTCTGAGACAGACTTTCAGAGAAGGGAGGGATGGCCGGTGTGCCAGCTGATGGAATCAGGGGTGGGAGTTTTATGGCGAAGGGGTTTGTTGGGTAAAGCTTCTTTCTTGCTTTCTGGGTTTCTGGAAACCCCCCTCGCTCTCCAACCACCTGGCTGTAGGAACTGTCCTCAGTGCTGAATGAGACTGGGCTGAGATTGGTTCCCTTGGAGCTGTCCCGGGTGCTGAAAAGGGTTTGTTCCATTGACTGAAAGGTGCCTGGGCAGTGTTGAGGGTTCACTAGAAAGATTCTCCCAGGTGACCCACTTTCCAAGGGCAGAGTCCCAGGATAGAAATATAAATTCTGAGGTCATTCTTTTGAATTCAGGACTCACAGTTGTTAGTGGCATTTGGTAAAAAGACTTTCTTTTCCCTATTTGAATTCACCTTCTTTCTAAAACTATTGTATTGTTGGTGTGGGGCTAGGAAGGAGCAAACACAGTTGTGGCTGTGAGCTTTATTCTTCTGAGGTCATCTTAGTACAACAAATTATGGACCCTGCACGATACTTTCTCCTTTTGGGCCCCACAAATACAGACTCAAGACATTCAGAGCTTAAGTCTGGCAGGGTAGACCTCAGTGGATGGAGCTCATGGTAGAGCTTGACATAATTGATTGGTCACTTGGTGCCAACCTGCTAACCATAACTTTAGATTTGCGAAGAGGAACCCTAAAATATTCTGCAAGTCTGCTTGTGTTCTGCCCATCCCCAGCCTTAGCTCAAAGCATCTTTTGGGAGAGACTTTTTTTTTGTTGGGGAGGAACATTTCTCAGCAAAGGATTCAAGGAGTGGGTGGGGTTGTTCAGTGCCATGGAGAAGAGGAGGAGGAGGCTACTGGAGACGGGGCAGCAGGGAAAAAGGAAGATCTGGGGGAGTAAAAAAAAAATCAAATGGAAGGATGAGGTCTGGGTTTTAATACTCTGCTCCTCTGGATAGATTTCCTCCTGCTGCCCTGCAGTCAGGGTCATGGGCTTTTATCTGGGCTCTTCTGCTCTGCTTTTGTAACCGTGAAGGGAGCAGAGCAAGGAGTTACTTCCCCAAGTCCCTTTCCTTGTCATCCCAGGGGGATGAGAGCCAAATGTCAGGACATGCAGATGAGAGTGTGGGGGGAACAACAGGCAGGAGGGGTTGATGGCAGCTCACCTCCCATCCCCAAGAGCACAATCAAATATTCAAATGGGATCCTTCTGTGGGGGGGAAGGGATGGGAAGGGCACGGTTTCCAGATGACTCTGGTGGCCCACTGGGTGTGGCAGGAAGTTCCAGACAAGGGAGGGATTTCCAGAGGTCTCACACTGAGCCCGGCCTCTCCTTCCTTGGAGAGGACTCCTGGTTAACAAGGGACCCTTCCACCCATCACGTTTTTGATGTAACTCATCAAGATGATTCCTCCTTCTTGAGCTGCTTGAGAGGAGCTGAGCTTTTCCTATGCTTGTGGGTGCTGGGATGTGGTGGGTGTGGGTGTGGGTGCCTGTTTGGGGAGGGGAGGTGTTTGTGCTCCACTCGGCTCCCTTGGTTACATAACAGCTTTGATAAGGCTCTGGAGCTGCTGCTACTGCCTGAAGCAGTCACCCCTCCACCCCCTCATGGAAGGCTTGGTGTCCACCCCCCTTCTCCCTGGCCCCTTAGAGAGTCCTGCTATTCACGATCTGGTGTTCCAGCAGTTGCTTCTTTGCTAGGAGGTGTCCGCAGCTTGCCTCCTTGTCCCTGAGTGGCTCCTGTTTAGAAACCCTTGCTTTTGTGATTTTTTTTTTTTAAATTCCAGGTCATTCCCTTTACTTTTGTGAGCTTTCTGGTCTAGCCTCTTCTCTCCCTTGTCAGAGCTCTCAGGCTGCCCTGGAAAACTGGGCAACATGGGCCTACTCAGTAGGGAAGAAGATGCCTATCCCAGGAGGCTCCAGGACGCAGATCAGTGCATTTACTGTCCTTTCTCTGCCTCAACATCTATTTAGAAGTTGGGGGGGGTGGAGAAACATACCTAGAGGTGCTCAGAGGAACCATCTCTTTCCTTCTCCTACAGTTTAGGGGATGTGTGTGTGGTGGTGGGGTGCCTCTTAGATGGGAAGAGTTAGACCAACTTAATTGTTGTCCTCACCCAAGTTGTCTGAGCAGATAGATACTGCTTTTGCCAGGCGTGGGACAAGGGAATTCAAGACCTTTCTCTGAAATGTCTTCCGCTGTGTGAGGTGGGACTGGGATGTATCTGGGAGTAAGTAGAGTGTACCATGTCGCTAACAGGAAGAACTTTGCAAGTGGAGAGGTGGGAGACTTTCAAGTTGCAAGCATAAGTTTGTTACCGGGAAATATGGTGATGGGTTTCTGTTTTTGTTGACAGGGTAGAGAAGCCTGGGGGTTCAGGGGGTGATCTGCCTATCCTGTGAGTGGGTCTGTGATGATGTATATTTGTGTAGATACATGTGGGCACGTACATGTATGAGTGTATGTATGGCTTTGTAGACATCCGTTTATATATGTGATTGTGAAGGGAGCTAAACCAGCAGATGGGTGTGTGATGTGCTCACCTGGGCGTGGCCATGTGTATGTGAACATGGCTGTGAGTCTGTATATATACTTATGTATAAGTAAATGCATATACATGTATTTAATGATTTAGGAGCATATAAATATGTGTGTAAAAAGTTGATTTGTAGAGAGAAGGAGATAGTTGTTGAGTTTTACTCAACACTGGCTCTGTCCAAAAGTTATTTTCCCACTAGGTCAAACTTGGTCCATTCCAATGTCTGTAGTCTCCAATTCTCATGTCCTGGGAAGCCAGCTACTTACTGCCTGTCACCATTCATATGAAGGCAGTTTGCAGAGGGAGATCTTGAAGACAGCTGTGAGAGGGAGATCTGGTCCTGATGTTGTCCAGATGCTGTGATGTTTAGGGGTGTTTGTGGGGAAGTGTGAGAGGAGAAACATCAACACTACTCCGGAGGTTTCATGAATAAGAACAAGTTGAGCATGATGGGGGAGGGGACAGATGGTCTTAAGGAAGCCTAGTATGTGTGATATATGTGTGAGCATGTATATATATATATATACATATGTGTATATATGTGTGTGTGTGTATATGTATATGTATATATGTGTGTGTGCCCATATGAGGCATGTGCCAATGTGTGTATTACTTATCTATGGTGGTATATGCGCATTTAACATAAGTGTGCTTTCTAATATTGCATACGAAAACAAATTTACATGAGTATACAAGTGGACATGCTCATAAGTGTTAACAAACACACATATGTGAACAATACATATGAAATATCCCAGGGCCAGCATGGTTGTGAATGCTTTTAATCCCAGGCAGAGGAAGGCAGATCTCTGTGCGTTCAAGGCCATCCTGGTCTATAAATCGAGTCCAGGACAGGCAAGGATACACAGACAAATCCTGTCAGGAAAAAACAAAAAAAGAAAGAAAGAAATATCCCATTATACGGTAATAGTGGCCTAATGGCAACTTGTAAGCATAAACCTCTGTATTTCACTTCCTCAGTTTTTTGGTGTGTTTTGAGATAGTCTTACTCTGTAGTTCAAGATGGCACAGAACTCAATCTGTAGCCCAAGATAGCCTCAGACTCGTGGCAATGCCCCTGTCTCGGCCTCCTGACTTTTGGGATTACAGGTATGAGCCACCATGTCTGGCTCAATGAAAGCTGAAGACAGCTTACCACATGCACCTCACCTAGGGTGTGCAGTCACTCAGCCAATGTTTATTTTATGCCGACCATATTTCATACACTGTACTGGCATGCCAGATGATCCTCGGCTTCCAGTGACTTACAGTCTGAGGGGGAAATGTGGAGGCTCATGAGCTAAATGGGCACCCCGGGCCAGAGGAAGTTAGGTCAGCTCTAAAGTGGGAGGGCAGAACTTATCAAGGGCCCGAAGGAGGTGGAGGCCTTGAACTAATGCTTAAAAGGGGGAGCAAGTGTTTGGCATGTGAGCAACTGACAGAGATGGTATTACAGGGCAAGAAGAGTCCAGTTGGATGGTGAGATGGCTCAGTGGGCAAAGACATTTGCTACCAAACCTGTTAAGTTCAATGCCCAGGACCTAAACGGTAGAAGGAAAGAACTGCCTTCCTCGGGTCCTCTGCCCTCCACATGGGCACCACCCACACAACAAGTGAATAAATAGATAAATAAGCAAGTGAATAAATGTATACACATTATAAGAAGGAAATGCCCCAGCTGGTCCCCCACCCTCTACCCTTGCTCCATGGACTCAGAAGCCGGAATAAGACAAGACCCCTCCCCTTTTTGTCACTCTCTTCCTCCTTTCTTCCCTCTCTCTTTCCCACTCCTTGCTGAGACAAGGTCTCAAATCAAGCTGGCTTCAGACTCACCAAGTAGCAGAGGGTGACCTTGAACTTGCGGTCCTCCTGCCTCTCCCTCCTGATTGCTGCGATTACAGGCCTGTCCCACCATGGTAGATTGTATGTAGTGTTGGGGATTGAAGCCAGGGCTTTGTGCATGCTAGGCAAGCATGGCCTTGCTCTCCATCTCACTGGGAGTAGCACCCAGAGTGCCCAGTGGGTAGAGCCTGAGTATTAGGTGTAAAATCACCACCCATCACCTCTCTGGTCCCAAGAGGCTTCCTTTCCACCCCATAAAGCTGGGAAGTCCCACCATGAAGCCTGAGATGCTCTTTTAGACATCCATGCCACTCCCTCCCTCCCTCTCTTCAAATCTTAGCTCAAAAGTCTCTTTTCGGCAGAGGCCTCCCTCCCTCCCCAGCAGTCTTTACTTAAATAGCCTCCTCACTCTACCCCCTCACCCCGGTTTATATAGCTTTCAAAATTTCACTTGCCACCACCATTACCTCACATGTTGGTTTCCCATCTCATTTTCCTCACTGGACCATAAACTTCCTTGGGGCTGGGAGGTCCCTTTGCTTTGCTCATCGCCGTTATTGACTGTGCCAGGAAGAGTATCTGGTTCCTAGTAGGGCACTCTCAGTTCATTTGTAATATTATAAAGGGATCACACTAGAGGCTGATAGGATGACTGGATCAAGGTGTGAGGCAGGGAGACCAGCTGGGATGCTGTTGTGATTGCTTTGGTGAGAAGTTGGGATGAGGATGGCCTGATGCAGAGTATTAACCGTGGGGGAAGAGAAAAAGGTGACATAGTGTACACACGTATGTACACACACACACACACACACACACGTGCGCGTGCACACACACACACATGCATGCACACATACACATGTATTTTAGCCAGTCATACTTGCTCCCTTTGAGGAAGGCTGAGGGAAGTAGAAGTTGTGTGTGTGTGTGTGTGTTCTGTGTATTTATGTGCTGCGTGTATGTCACGACTAAATACCCCATGAGAAGCCGGACACCCTCGGGCTAACCCTGGCTGCTATTCTCCCTCCCTTTTGGATCTTGTCACTACCAACCCACACATGCCCACCTCTGCCAGCCAGGCTGCAGAGGGCTGCTAAGCAGGGTCTCTGTGGTTCCGTTTGCATCAGTGACGTAAGGCTCACGGCTTAGGGAATAGGCAAGATTGCAAGCGGGGCCCCTGAACAACAGGAAGGACCATAGCAAGCCAGAGCCACAGGCACAGTCCTGAAGACAGAGACAGAGAAGGGCGAGTTGGGAGAGTTTAGGAACAGCTCAGACTTCCTGAAATCAGATGTGGTATATCCTTTCTGACCAGTCCAACCCCCTCCCCTGGTGGGGTGGGTACCTTATCCAAAGATGCTTGAGAGCTGTTGGTGTAATGTGAAGTCAGGTCCAGTTTCTATAGTCTGGGCCTTGGCAGTATGGGAGGACTTTCTCTTTGTATCTTGACCGATTGTCCACCCCCCCATGTCCCCCCCCCCCCCCCCCGCCTCAAGAGAGCCAGGGGCTTTGAGCTTGTATTGTAGAATGGGGGGGGGGGAGACTAAGGTCATATCTCAGGCAGGACCAACGGGCTGCTGGCGAGAAGCACCTAGGCACAGTCTGTGTGATGGATGTTGGTAAGGACTAAAGAAATGGGCGTGGTGGGTCACCCTTCCCCTACCCCCTCCCTGACCTCTGGAGAAAGGGGCTATTCAAGGCCAAAGGTCTTTTTGAGTGTTACTGCCCTATACCTCTACACCTAGGGCTGGGTTGCTGCTTTGCAACAGAGAGGCTGGTACTAGAACCGTTCTAGGTTGTAAGGTGGAGGGGATGGGACCCCTCTGCAGCTGCTCTCTTTCCTCTCTCTTCCGGGCTAGGGGCCGGGTGCTGCAGCCTCTCCCTTCCCACCTGGGCTGTGAGCTTGGGGGTTGGGCCGAAACAGCCGCCAGAGCCGCCCACCTGCCCGCGGTGTCATGGCAACGACTCTGCCCACGTGGACGAAGAGGAAAGGGAGGAGAAGAGAGAAGGAGAGGTGTCGCGATATGAAGATGGGAGGGGGCTTCTCGGGGTCTCTTATGCCAGGGTCTCCACTCCTGGTCGGTTTGGACCAGCCCTAACTCCTTTCTCCCCAGAGGCCACACGGGAGGGTGTGGCTGTGTTTAAGTCCTGGCTACATAGTGTGCTTGTCCTTGAGTGGCCTGAGAAGGATGACCTTGGCCTCTTACTCGTAGACCTTGGCTGGGGTTCAGGTGGGGGGGGAGCGGGGGGCGGACATGGAGTTTTTGCACATGCACGCTTCTCCATGTCTCCCCATACAAATCGGGGGTTGGTGCCTGGGGCTGAGGGGATGAGAGCCCGACCTACTTCTCCATTTTCTCACTATTTTTCAAAAGGAAAATGACCCACTTTTCAACCAATCGGGCTGGGGCCTGTTCCCAGGCTGATTCCCTGAGCCCCCCTGCCCAAGCCTCTGCCCCATTCCTCAGCCTCTTTGCCACGTGCTGGACCCACTTCGTAGGGGAAGCAGGTGCACCTGAGCGGAGGGCTTCTTCATTGCCATCTGTACTAGGCTTAGGGAAGATCCTGCCCTGGCTCGGGCTAGGGGTGGGCCAAAGCTGCTTTGAGAGCAATCAGCCACTTTGGGCAGATGCTCTTGATTGCTAGCCCTTGGCCCTTTGAATGTCCCTTCCCCTGTGCACCTCCCCGGGGTGCACCTCCCATTTCATGGAGTGGAAGGAAGGATTCTGGGCATGGTGGAAGGGCTGTGCCCTCACACCGTTTGCTTTAGTGGTTGGTGTTGGTTGGCTTCCGAAGATGCTCATTGCCAAGCAAAGGGGGGGAAAGCCCTTTCTGTCTGCTGCAGTTCCTCGCAGAGACCCCTCCAGCCCCCCACCTCAAGAAGGGTTCTGCCCAGGCCTTGCTTTTCAGCCCCTCCCCCTCTAAGATATTGGTCTGGGCCTCCGAGTCCCCTCCCTCCCTCAACTATATTGGCCTGGGCTGGCTTGGGGGGTGATTAGGGATTTAATTATTTAGTTTCTCTAGCTCAGTAGATTAATTCCATCCATCACAGGCAGGCCGAGCTTTCTCCCCCTCTTTGGGCTGCCTGGCCAACCCCAGAGGAAGAGAGCATCATTGCTCACCTGGGCCTAGTATCTAGGAACAATGGATAAAGTTCTTGTTGGGGGAGGATTTGATGGATGCCATTGAGCAGACGTGGGTGCCTAGGAGATGTAAACACATAGAGCTCTCAAAAGGGAGATAAGCGTGTGGACACGTGTGTCATGCTTGCATCTGCGCAGCACCCAGACATCGGTGCCTTTTGGGTGACACTGCAGATGCAGTGGATGAAGCCTTGAGGGAATGGTGTCTCTACGGGCTGAGTGTCCAGGACTCCGTATGTGGGTGAGTGCTGGGTAAAGGCTGTGTGGACGACTGTGTGCGTGGCTGGATGCACATGAGGTAAAGGTGAGTGGACAGTCTGAGGTACTTGGGCGGCCACGTGTGAGCGAGAAATGGTAGGGCTCGAGCTTTCCTGAGGCAGAGACAGACCTAGAGGGGGGTCTATCTGTTGACCTCATCAGAGGACTTGATTCAGAAGAGTGTTTCCGATACGTACCTGTTCAGTCTGTTCAACCTCCTTGAGGGTGAGGGTGTCAGCCCTACGTTCTACCATCCGTGTCACCTCGAGCAGTTTCCTTTACATTCTTAGCCTCAGTTTCCTCATCTGGAAGACGAGACAGATGACGATACCCACTACGGGCAGTTGTGGTGACTGTGTGAGGTGGGACACAAGATGGTACCTACCAGGGGCACTTGTGGTGACTCTGTGAGAAGGTGGTTTCTCCTACACTGTCTAACACAGTGTTTGTGCAGTTACAGCACTCAAGAAGCTGAACTCGGCCTGAGTGGGGGTGTACTCCTGTAACCCTAGTACTCGGCATGCTGAGGCAGAGGGATCATCAGTTGATGAGTTTGGGCCCAGCCTGGGCTATACACTCTAAGCTATTTATAATTAGAGGTCTCAGAAAATCAAAACAGAGGGCTGGAGAGGTACCCCCATGGTTAAGAGAGCTTGCCACTCCTGGGGTGGACCAGGACTGGATTCCCAGCACCCATACTGGATGACTCACAACTGCTTGTAATTCCAATGCCCTTTTGTCCCCATGACCACTGCACATATGTGGTGCATGTGCAAACAAGCAGTTTTACATACATACACATAAGTAAAAATGGATGAATAAATAAATAGGCGATTTTTAAAATAGCTGGGTGTCATGGTGCACCTATGTAACCCCAGCCTTTGGAGAAGCAGAGGCAGAGAGATTGCTGGGCTTCTGTGTGTGTGCGATGGTGCTGGGGACCAAGACCAGGGCCTTGTAGAAACTAGACAAGCAATTTACCACTCTACTGCCTCCTGGACCTCCTAGTTTAACTTGTGGTTTGTTTGTTTGGTTGGTTGGTTTTGGTTTTAGTTTTTTGAGACAGGATCTCTCTTGTAGTACTGGCTCTCCTGGACTCACTTTGTAGACCAGGCTGTCCTCGAACTCACAGATTAAACTGCCTCTACTGCCTGAATGCTGGGATTAAAGGTGTGCACCACCAGCTCGGCCTAAATTGTGATTTTTTTTTTCTAACTTGTGATTTTTGAGGTCAGCCTTGTCTATTTAAGTTCCAGGATACCCAGGGCTACATAGTGAGACCTTCCCCCCTTGTTTGTTTATTATGTTTTTCAAGACAGGGTTTCTCTGTATAGCGTTGGCTATCCTGGACTCACTTTGTAGACCAGGCTGGCCTTGGAACTCACAGGGATCCACCTGCCTCTACCTCTCTGAGTGCTGGGATTAAAGGCATGCACCACCATGCCTGTTTTAGACTTTTTGTTTGTTTGTTTGTTTATTATGTATACTATGTTTTGTCTGCATATACAACTGCACGCCAGAAGAGGGCACTAGATCTCAATATAGATGGTTGTGAGCTACCATGTGGCTGCTGGGAATTGAACTCAGGACCTTTAGAAGGGCAGGGAGTGCTCTTACCTCTGAGCCATCTCTCCAGTCTGTTAGACTCTGTCTTTTAAAATTAACATCATCAATTACAAAAATCTGGGTACTTGAGAGGCAGAGGCAGTTGGAGGCAGTCTATGAGTTCAAGGCCAGCATGGTCTACATAAAGAATTGCAAAACAGCCAAGGATACAAAGAGAGAACCAAAGGCCACGGATGTAGCTCAGTTGGAAGAGTGCTTACCTAGCATGCAGGGCCCTGGGCTCCATCCCCATCACCACATAGAGCACACCTGTAATTCTAAGAGTCAGGAAGCAGAGGCAGGAGAATCAGAAGTTTTAAAGCCATCCTCATCCAAGGCTGGGCATGGTGCACACACCTTTAAGCCCAGCATTCAGGAAGCAGAGGCAAGTGAATCTCTGTGAGTTCAAGACCAGATCAGCCTTACATAGTGAGTTCCAGACTTGCCATAGCTATGAAAGAAGGCTCTGTCTCAAAAAACAAAGCAACAAACACCACCACCAACTACTACTGCTACTGTCACTCTCAGTCATTCTCGTCTATCTAGCAAGTTCAAGGCCAGCTTTGGCTACAAACCGTAGACTTCCGAGTGGACAGGCACCTGAGATTTTCTGTTCAGTGCCGGACTCTGCTTGCGTGCTTCTCTGGGCAGGACACAAGCTGTGTGCTATGGAAGTCTGGCCCACTTTCAGGGTCATTCCTCCCTTCTCCCTGTGCCTCAGCTGTTGGTCGCTCCTTGTTGGTGACTGGGTCACTGAAGCTGAACTCATTGGGAATCCACTGTATTCTTTGCTTGGCCATGTAGAAATAGCTATCTGATCCTAGCCTCTAAGGAGTTCAACGCTTTCACTCCACATTTATTTTACTGTACAGAATAAGGGTACGGGACAGAAGGGGAGGCAGCATCTGCTCTGTCTTGGCCTTCGTGGGGAGGCCACTCATAGCTAATACTTCATGTAGGGCTGGGTTGTAGCTTAGCTCATAGAATGCTTGCCTAGCCTCAGCAGAGCTCCGAGTTGGAACCTTAGCACTGCCCAAACTGGGGATGACGACATGTGCCTAAAAGAGACGGGATGGTCAGGTATTTATGGTCATCCTCAGCTACATAGTGAGTTTGAGGCTAGCCTGTGCTACTCGTGAGCCTGTCTCAAAAGCAACAGCGATAAAAGCCATGCATTAGGGGTGCCGTTGACAGGACAGGTCTGTTCCGTTGATGGCTCTTGCCATTCATGCTGCTGCTTGCCCTGCACACTTCCTGCTGGGCTCCTCCTCTTTAGCTTCCCTAAGTCCAGAAGTCCGGAGGCGAACTGGGCTTCAGCATCCCTGCAGCTGGGACAGGGTCAACAGACTTCAGGCAGAGCGGGAGGATAGGATAGTCCACTCTGGAGTCAGCCAACAAAAGGCCCTTCAAAGCAGCCATTCCTCTGCTTGATTCTCCTGTGACACTGACCCAGAAGGAAAGGATGGGCCTTTGTGTTAGACATCCCTGTGCCGATTATATAGAGGACTTTGGGGGACGGTATGCTAACCCTAAATTGTAGGTTCCATGGCAGGGACATGTGGCCGGTTGGCTAGGCCGGGAGTAGAAAAAGGCCACAGACTTGGGTTGGCACAGACTCATGTGTCCACTGGACCCCTGTTGGGACTTGGCTTCTACCTCTCGTTCTCTGGTGGCCCTGACAGGCTCAAGTCTGGCAACGTCTTGGAGGCCAGAGCAAGTCACCCACAGATGAAAGAAGACGCTGTGGTGTTCACATTAGAGCAGACGTGAGGATGGGGACCATGGTACCATGTCTTGGATTGACCATGTCTTGAATTGACCAGTTAGCTACTCCTTGTCCAGCTTAAGGAGGCGGATATCATTGTCTCATTTTATAGATGAGAAAACAAGCTGTTTGGAGTTCAGCTAAGGCAGCCTAGGTGTAGGTAGGTAGCTCTTTTCCCAGGTCCCAGTTTGGAACTGTTGAGCTCTCTTTTCTCTGGAGTGGGAGGAGAGACTGCTGGTTATGGCTACAGAGGACTCTGGAGGCCTGTGAACCAAAAGGCTCTAGTTCTCTCAGTTTCCACCATTTTGGGGCAGCGGGGCTGCTCTGCTGTGTTCTGCGGTCTCGAGATGTGGAGGAGGTCTTCAGAAGCATCCTAGGCAAGCAAATTTCCGGATGCACAAAATGAAAGAGTTCCCACAGTACCTACCCATTTCTGACCCACCAGGCATGGCTGCAGTCTCTGCCCACGGCTGAGAAATCCTCTTTAAGAGGCCCTGTGTTTAATTCTTGGGCATTGAAATGACTTTCCCTTCATCTTCAGCCAGCCCTCAGCATTGTGCTGTACACCCTTACCTGCATCACTTTAGTCCTTGTAGTAGCCCAGACCCTGAGGGAGACACTGCTCTCGCTCCCATTTAGGGGACTTGTGAGAGAGAGGAAAGCAATCCTTTTTTTTTTTTTGGTTTTTTTTCGAGACAGGGTTTCTCTGTGTAGCCTTGGCCATCCTGGACTCACTTTGTAGACCAGGCTGGCCTTGAACTCACAGCGATCCGCCTGCTTCTGCCTCCCGAGTGCTGGGATTAAAGGCGTGCGCCACCACGCCCGGCCGAGGAAAGCAATCCTTAAGGCCCGTGGTTAGTAACTGGTGGACCTGGGCTAGAAACCCCAAATGATTTAGCTCGAAGCCTAGAAAAGACACTCTGTCACCAGCTACCCCTGGTCAGATCCTCAGAGGAATTCTGGTTCTGGGACTCTTCCTCTCAGCAGGAGGATCCTAGGGCTCTTGGAGGCCTTTGAGGAGTTGGGGGTGGAATGGGGGTGTGATAGACACAGGCCAGAGCAGATGGTCTGGAAGTATTCGGCCATGAGGGATACGATTGGTCAGCGTGTTTGTATCTCAGAGGGCTTTTGGAAGCCCCGGAGGGGGAGGAAGAAGCTTGCATGTGGCCCTAACTAGAGAAGGAGCCAGAGTCCAACTGATTGGAGTGGCATGACCTATTCAGGGCTGGTGGTGGACACTGAGCCTTGCTCCTACACCTCAGCCCCCTGGAGCCTCTTCACTGGCTTGTCCATCTCTGTAGCGTTGCAAGGGTCATCTTTTTTCATTCTTTCTTCTCGACCACTGCCTTTCTGGGCAAAAGAGCACACCTGGGTGGCCCAAGCAAACAGGAAGAGAGGAAGGGTAGTGCTTAGAGACAGGATTTTTGAATATTGATGTTTCTGAGCCCTCTGGAGCCTTTGGAGGGAAAAGTGTGTGTGTGTGTGTGTGGGGGTCCTTTTCTGCGGGCTTCCATGCACAGGGGAGTGGGCGAGGGTAGCAGGGAAGCCATTTGTTCATGTCTGCTGGCACCACGTATTCTAGATCACAGCCATGGGACAGGTCTAGTCACTGCCCCATTGGAGCAGGTGTTGTGCTACTGGAAGACATAACGTAAAAAAGTAATGGGTGAAGAAAGTAATTTCAAAGCTCTGTAAGGGGCTATGGGGCAGCAGAACAGGGCTGAGGTAGAATGAGCCTTGGGGAGGGTGCAGTGGGAGTCGTTAGACTGAACGGTCAGCGAAGGCCTGTCTGAACTGAGCCCTGGAAGATGAGACAGAGGAAGCTGTGGGAATATCTGGGGCAGAGTGTTCTGGCAGCAAGAACATCAAGTGCAAAGCCCCCTGAGGTGGGATTTTCAAAGAGATTATAGGTGGTATGGGTTATTCACAGGCTTGCATGGGCAGTGTCTGATGGGTCAGGAGATGCATTTAGACTCAGCTCTGCTGAAATGTCTTGAGTGTTTTGGAAGAGTAAGCCCATTTTCTGCAGCCTTCTTGCCCCGAGCTCCCAGAAAGAGTTGATTAAATAAAGTAATGAAGGTAAGGGAATACGTCTGCAAGCTTCCTCCTTCTCCATTTCCTGTGGCAGGGATGCTAGGAGAGGCATTTTCCTTGGAATCTTGAGGGCTGGCTAGGGCTGGGCCATGGGGCTGGGTTGAGGGAAGCCAGGGAACAGGCACCGCCTAGCAACAGAGATGTTGACAAAGATACCAGAGCCAAAGTAAAGCCAGATTGGTTAAGGGGACTCAGATGCAAGTGGATGTTTGAAGAGGTGTGTGTGTGGGGGGGGGGGGCGGTGCGAGGAATTCATGGGCAAAGATAACTTAATTGTGGAATTTGAGTTGCCGGGCGGAGGTTCTGTGTTATGGTTCAGAGGTTCTCCCCCACCCCAGGTGGGCATGCAACTTCTATCAGTTCTGGGATGGTGGAGAGCTAAACAGGGAAGCAGGTTCAATCCTAGCTGTATTAGTTCAGTTAGTGCAGGAGGAGGGGATGGTTAGGTACAACCGGAAGCCATGGCTCCCAGCAGCGCACGTGGTTCACTCACTGGCATGGAGGAACCCAGGCACCCGGCAACTAAACAAACCCTAGGCCTCCCTTGCTGGGAAATCTGTTACATTGAAACCAGTAGGGAGATGACCTCACAGGCCCTGTGGGAAAGGATAAGGCTGACCTTGTCCAAAGAGTCTCAACATCCTTAAGCCACTCTCTGGACCATCCTGTCTAACCTGTAGTTCTCTCACCAGCTTCCCGAGGAAGCAATGAATCAGCTAATATTTACTTTTTGAAACTTCCATCTTCACCTTAGACATCACTTGTGTCAGTCTCGAAGACACTGGTTTTTTCTTGAGCACATCTGGATCCTTGGTCCCCAGGTAGGGAGTACCATCGGCCTTAGATGGTTATCTCAGAGACAGCAAACAACCTGTTCAAGGTCGCACTGTAAACCGGTGAAGCGAGGAAAAAAAAAAAAACTGCACACATAACGATAGCCACTTGCATGGCATATTTGCTGGGTTAGCCGCAGTGCTAAGGAGTAGATGTGCTAAGTATTACTCACGTCATTAGCACTTTCATGATGGCACTAATGTCCCCGTTTTATAGATGGGAACATGGTGTGTAAGTGCGGTGAATCACTGGTCCCTGTATACACAGCTAGTAAGTGAGTAGAAAGAGATTTCAACCTAGGTAGTGAGATGGCACAGCCACACCAGTGACTGGTTTGAAGTGGTTGGGGAGAGGCCTGGGGGTGGGGTGAGGGTGGGGTGTCCAGGAGTCACCTGATCTCAGGAGAGGAGCATCAGCTGACCCTGGGGCAGAGGAGGAAGTACTCTGACTTCTGCAGCACTTTTCCTTTCCCCTCCCCATTTTCTATTCTTTTTCTGGAAGGTAATTGCTTGGGGCAGTGACAGCCTCCTGGTGAATTACACAGTTGGCTTCCCAGTGAGATTTGTAACAACAACCTCGCCAGCCTGGCAGCCCCCAGCAAGTTCCGGTTTAAGAAACTAATTGCCGGATTGTGTAGTTGGTGCTAAATTGGGTAATTTCTTGGTGACGGCATCTGTGCCACTTCTTCCATTCCCAGACAGATTCGAGGTCTGTCACAGAAGAACCTGTCACACACAGCGCCCTCCCAGACTCCCTTGCTTTCCACGTCCCAGCCAGCCAATAGGTAATTGCAGAAGTGGCTGCCTCCCTGGCCCAGAGGTTTCACCATCGGGGCATCTGTCCGTGTCAAGGGACAAGAAGAAAGAAAGGTGGCTTGGTGTGGTAAAATGGAGGACGCAAGGGCTTGGGGATGTGCAGCTCAGTTGGTAGAGGAGTCTGCCTGGCACATGAATGCAAGCCCCGTGGTTTGGTCCCCAGAACCACATGCCTCCAATCCTGGGACTCAGAGATAGAGGCAAGATCATCATCACAAATTTAAGGTTGATAGATCGTGAGTTAGAGACCAGCTTAGGCTACGTAAGACCCTGTCTTGGGGTCGGGGTGGGTGGGTGGGGGAGTGGGGAACAACAGCTTCAGAGAGTCCCCTTTTTTCTCTTTATTTGACCTTGGACTTGGTACAAAGTGACATTCCACACATAGGGGGAATAGTTAAATGAGGTTCCCATTAGCTCTGTGGTACGTATGTCTTTTTATTTGTTTGGTTGCTTAATACCTGTTACTTTCCAATGCCGTTTCACAAGCTCTGACTTCTCCAGGCTAGTAGTCCAGGCAGTCAAGGCCAATCTGCCGTGGAGTCTGGAAGTGTGGGATTGCTATCAGCTCTTAGGGAGATCTTGGTTAGGCCCAAGCCCCCGGTTTCTGCTTTCTTTAGATGGGAGTGTGTGGAGAAATGATGTCACATCTTGGGGTAGTTTTGGGAATCAAATAAAATGCCTTAAGTGAAATGGACCTTGTTCTTTGCGGGCATATAGCCACTCAACATGCCAAGCATTGTGCCCAGGGGCCGGGGCCGGGGGTGGGGTGGGGCTACGCACTGAAGGTGGTCAGAATTCCTGCATAGAATTCACCTTCTATCAGGAGAAGAAGACTGCTACAGAGTCACACAGGTTTAAAATGGTAACTAGATAAGAGCAAGGTACTTGATGCCTTGAGAGCAAACAGCAGGGGGATCTGACCTAGTCAGGGAGGCCAGAGAACGCTCCCCCCCCCACCCCCAAGAAGCAACAACTGGGCTGAGATCTGAAGGACAAACAGAAGTCAGCAAGGCAGAGGTGGGAGTGGGGGTGGGGGTGGGGAAGCTTTCTGGACAAGGAGTAGGCCCCATGATGTGAAGGACCATGGCACTGAAAAAAGGCTGGCTTGACTTGAAGCACACACACAGAGAGAGAGAGAGAGAGAGAGAGAAAGAGAGAGAGAGAGAGAGAGAGAGAGAGAGAGAGAGAGAGAGAGAGAGAGAGAGAACGCAAGGGAGAGGGAGCGTGTGGGGAGAAGATGCTGGGAAAGCAGGACGGGCTAGGTGTGTGTGGTTGGCCAGGTTAAGAAGCTAACCCAGCCAGGTGGTGGTGGCGCATGCCTTTAACCCCGGCACTTGCAAGGCGGAGGTAGGGGGAATCTCTGTGAGTTCGAGGCCAGCCTGGCCTACAAACAAAGGGAGTCCAGGACAGCTAGAGCTGTTACACAGAGAAACCCTGTCTCAAAAAACCGAAGAAGAAGAAGAAGAAGAAGAAGAAGAAGAAGAAGAAGAAGAAGAAGAAGAAGAAGAAGAAGAAGAAGAAGAAGAAGCTGACCCAAGGACACCGACACTGGTGAAGAAAGCAGAGAAGTGACACAATCACGCCTGCGCGTCTCCAAGTGATCATTTGGGTTACCGGAAACAGGGAGGCCGGCAAGGAGCCTGCTGCATATGTCCCAGCAGAAGGTGATGTTTGAAGTGCAGCTGGATTTGGTAGCACTGCTTTCTGCCGCAAATGCAGAAAATCTGGCCAACAGTGGTTTAAAATAGAGTTTGTTCCTTTATCATATATAGGCCTGGAGAAAGGCAACCGCTTGTGTTGGTTCCGTGGCTCAATGGTGTCAGGACTAACATCTCTGTGATTTTCTAAGCCTCTCTCTCTCTCTCTCCAAGCTGGATACCCTAGATCTGGCCACCGTTGCGTTATTCCAGGCAGAAAGCAGGGGAGGAAGGGTGGCACCCTGTGTGACAAGGGCAGAGCTCCACCCCTTGTCATAAAGGCAGACTTTCCCTCCAGGAACCTCATATCTCACGCATAAATCATTAGCCACAATGGAACGCCATGGCCTTGTCGCAAGGGAGGCTGGGAAGGAAGAGGGGTTTGGGAATCAGTCTCTGCTAGTCAGCCAACAGTGATTGGTGGGTATGGGACAAAGTGGGCTCTGCTATTTTTAGGAAGCAAAATCCATAGGAGGTGGTGATGGGTTGGGCAATGAGTCCTCTCTCCGTTTTCTTTTCCTTCCCATTCATTGTATTTAGTAATGAGGTGGGGGCCGAGGCGAGAGACATAGGATCTGAAGAATAGTCCGTAGAAGGAAGCCGGTTCATAATTAAATCTTTCCTTTAAAGCCGGGTGTGGCGGTGCACGAATGCAATCCCAGTACTCTGGCGGTGGAGGCAAGAGGATCAAAAATTCAAGGTCATTTTTGTCTGTACGAGGAGTTCAGACCTGGCTTGGGTTCCATGAGATTAAATATATTTTAAAGGAAAGGCAGTAATGGAGTAGCCCCTTCCTTCAGTAACTTGTAGTTAGCTGTGTAACTTCCTGTTTGTATGCTGAAGATTCTAGACAGTCAAATAAAGGCTTCTGGTGGGTTTGTTTGTAGGCCTGTAATCCCAACACTCAAAAAAAAAAAAAAAAAAAAAAAAAAAAAAAAAAGCATCCATGCTTGGGCTACATGGTGAGATCCCGTCTCAATTTAAAAAAAAAAAAAAAGAAAAAAGAAAAAAAGTAGTGGTTAAGAGCCCCTAGTGCTCTGGCAGGGGGACCTGAGTTCAGTTCCTAACACCATGTCGGGTGGTTCAGAGCCCTTTGTAACTCCAGCCCCAGGAGGCTCAGAGGCCTCTGCCGTGACCATCAATATCACATCCAAATGCCCCACTTGGAAACACAAGGTAAACATGATTAAAAATAACATTTTTAAAAATGAAAACAATAAGCTGGGCACCGTAGCCCACACCTTTAATCCCAGCACTCAGAGAGGCAGAGGCAGGTGGATCTCTGTGAGTTCCAGGCCAGCCTGGTCTACAAAGCAAGTCCAAGACAGTCAAGGCAACACAGAAAAACCCCATCTTGAAAAAAACCAAAAACAGGCTGGAGAGATGGCTCAGAGGTTAAGAGCACTGACTGCTCTTCCACAGGGCCTGAGTTCAATTCTCAGCAACCACATGGTGGCTCACAACCATCTATAGTGAGATCTAGTGCCCTCTTCTGGCCTGCAGGTGCACATGCAAGCAGAGCACTGTACACATAATAATAAATAAATCTAAAAACAAACAAACAAACAAACAAAAACCAAAAACAAAACAAAAAGTTTTTTTTGAAATTTAATCTTATTTATTTAGTGTGTTCATGAAGGTGTGCACAAATGTTACAAGGCACGCAGGGAGGCCAAAGGTCAACTTTTAGGGGCTCTGTTTTCTCCTAACACTTTGTGGGCTCTGGCGATCCAACTCAGATTGTCATGCTTGGCAGCAAGTGCCTTTTAACCCACTGAGCCATCTCACCAGCCCCAATCTTCTATGGTTTTAAAATGGCTTCACGTGTATTGCATCATTTGATGGTCACTAAAGTCCTGGATGATGTGTGAACAGGTGAGGTTAGGCTTAAAAGATCACGCCATTTGCCTGGTACCTTAGACCTGGTCTTGGGGCTATGTTCTATTTCTAGATAGTTCTTTCCTGTAGGGCACGGGTGCTGGGGTCTGTCTGGAGAGCAGCGAGTACAAGAGCTCCTGTCTCAGGCTAGAGCTAAGGGAACATGGGTCGGCGAGAATCAAGTTTGGTAAGAGCTTTTTGACAAACTGGATGGGTGGGTTCACCCCTATAATCCCGGCATTTAGGAGGTGAATGCAGTAAAATCAGGAGTTCAAGGTCACCCTTGGCTATAGAAGGAGCCCTAGGCTAGCCTGGGGCAGGTGAAACCTTTCTCCAAAAACAGCACCAAGACCGTTGGAGAGATGACTCCATGGTTAAGGATACTTGCTAGGATTTGGGTTTGTTTCCCAACGCCCACGTGATAGCTTGAGATAATCTGTGATTCCAGTTCCAGGGGGGATTTGACACCTTCTTCTGACCTTAGCAGGCACCAGGTACACATATGGTGCATATACATTCATGATGGCAAAACACTTATACACATAAAGTACATGAATCCTAAGGGGGGGGGGAACAAACAAAGCAAAACATCTCAGTGGTAGCCCAGCCGCTCAGTGCCAGCAGGTGTGGGAAGCTGGTGGCAGGGAAGCTGGTGGGGGAAATACCTGTGAACCTCCACTGCTAGGAAGGTCAGCGCGAGGTTCCGGTTTGATATGACCATAGATAAGGAAAATAGGATGATGTGAGCTTCAGCCAAAGTGGCCTTTGAGCTGTGAGGCTGGGATCTGTGTCCTTCTTGGGGGCAGCAAAAAAGAATATGCCACGGACAAGGCTTTAGGCCAATCAAAGCTGCATCCCAGGTGGGAGCTGCTTCCGCGTGGCTTTATACAAGAGCTCCCCTCTGTTATCCTAGCAAAGGGACAAGAAAGGAGAACTGCCATAGAACCAGATTCTTGGTATCAATAAGATCACCTCAGTGTCCCTCTAGGCAAGGCAATGAACAGCTCCTTTGGTCCAGGCGCTGGAGCTGGGAGCTGCAGGTTTGAATCTTTCCTCTATAGAACATTTTTTTTTTTTTCTCCCAAGACAGGGTTTCTCTGTCTCTGTTGGCTGTCCTGGACTCACTTTGTAGACCAGGCTGGCCTCGAACTCACAGTGATCCACCTGCCTCTGCCTCCCGAGTGCTGGGATTAAAGGCGTGCGCCACCATGCCCGGCTCTTACAAACTTCCCCAACCTTCTTCCTTGTGTCACATTCCTCCGAGTCAGGAAGTTCTTCCTGATGTCTGACTGTGTCTCTTCCACTATTATTAATCATGCCCCAAAAAGCGAGCTCTTCCCTCTGACATCCCTGTGTCTAATAATGGCATCATTAGTCTTCCAGTCACGGCTGCCGCCAACTTCAGAGTCATCTTCCTCCCTGACTCTCTCTCCCAGTATTTGCCAAACCCTAACTGGCTTCTGGGACTTTCCCAGCCCACCCCTCAGAATCTGGTATTTGCTTTCTTTTGTCTGCCTTGCACTCTTTTCTCCACTGGGAATTTATCCCACGCCCAACTTTTGGTGACCCATATTGTGCTTCCAATACCCTCTTCTCTCTGGGAAGCCTTCCTTAACTCCTCTCTATGGAATCTAGTTTGGCTGCCAATCCAAGCCAGCCTACCATTTTGTCATCTCTCTCTGGCACAGGCCATTTCCTGATCTGCCGCAGTAAACACTCACTTGGTACAGGCTCAAGGCAGAGATGTCTGGGACCTTTTTTTTTTTTTTTCCTTCTCACCTTACTGGAGACCATGGTGGTAGGGGACATGGAGACTGAAGGAAGCAATTTCAATCCTGTGTGCTTGCTGCTTCACGGGGGGTGGGGGGTGGGGGGGGCACCCGGAGTGCCACAGAAGCCCAAACGAGAGGCATAACCCAGAATAAAGAGTACAGAAAGTCTCCATGTGAAGGTGAGGCTTACATTTGAGTAAGTGCTAGCCAGGAGGAGAGATTGGAGGGTAGATGAAAGGAGGATGGAACAGCTTGTGCCAGAATGTAGGAACCTGATAATCCTACCCCCTGAGAGGTTCTTCCCATCAGTCTGCAGACCTTTTCAGGACAGGGTCCATACTCAGATGGCCTCGGGACACTTTTCATTAACTCTGCCTTGTGGTAGGTGCTCAACAAATGTCTGTGGATCGCAGCCATGTTTAAGAGCAATGAGCGTGCTGTAGCGGAGCACCGCGGACTGATCACACAGACACCTGCAGTTGGAGGTAGTCCAACCTGTGAGTGCATTTGCATACATTTGCATAATGAAGCCAACTTCATTTCCCTGAGGGGCTAAAGCCTCTGCATCATGGGGGATCTAACCAGTTCTGCTTTGGAGGGGGGAGGGGTTGGGAAAGAAAAGTGTCAGGCTAGAGACCCGTCCTGAGGACTCCAGGAGAAATGTCATGCCTCCTTGGCTGACTGCCTCTTTCTTTCCTGTCAGGAGCCAGTGGTCCTGCGCCTGCCGAAGTTAGGATTCTGCCTGGTGGTGGGGATCCTGACATCAAGGATGGGACACCCCCGATGGTGAGTGTTAGGAGTTGGAGAGATGGGGTTTATTTATATTCAGATGCTCAAACCCAAATACTTGATTCGAAATGACTCTCTCATTTACTGGCTTTCCCATCTCCCCCCCCCCCGCCCCTATTTTGAGGTCCATTTTCTCATGGTAAGGGTGGATAATGTCTACCCGACAAGATTTTCAGTCGGCTTAGAGACTGAGGTGTGCACAGTACTACCCAGTGCTAGGGAAATAATGGTAGGGAAAAGTAGGAGACAAGCTTGGGACAGGATCAGGAAGAAGCCAGAAACAGAGCGGGTGTAGGGAGGAAGGGAGAGTGAGTCTTCCGAGGTACCGCTGTCTGGAGCCTTTGAGACTGTCATCTCCTAGTCAGCAGATGGCCCAGGAGCTGGTCTGGGGTGGGGGGAGGGCTCCGTCTGCCAGAGCCTCTGTCCCTGTCCCTCCTGCTGTCACCTCCTCCTGCCATAGCTCCTGTCCTGGCACCTCCTGGAGTCCTGATTGGAGGCAGCTCTTGCTGAGAGCTGACCTCTCTTGTCCTGTCGCCTTGGCAAGCCTGGGATAGGGGCCAGGGCCACTAGTTCCACAAAGGCTTCTCCACTGGCTCTCAGCCTCGTCGGCCCACTGTTCCTGGGAGGAAGAACTCCTGGGTTCAGTTCTCAGCTCAGGGGGTCACATGTTGCCTGGTCTAGCCAGCATTCCTTTTCTGGAGTCTTCTCTTCCTCCACGCTGCCCTCACATGGAGAGGGAGTGTGGCAAAGGGTAGTAGCAAACTTGGGGGGCTGGGGGGCGGGGGGAAGGGAAGGGGATGACTCCAGCAGGGCATGTCAGGAAGGCAGCAAAGGTAGGGGGAACCAACTCAGATTTTCCTGCCAATGGCATTCTGAGCAAAGGGGAGGGGAGGAGCCTACAGTCAGGAAGTAGATGTGCAGGGAAGGGGGTTGCTCTGGCATGGCGTGGAGATGTACACTTGAAGTTAGAGTTCTCTTCCATTACAGTGTTGGGTGCTCCAGATCTGAGGCCTGGGACCTGCATTAGTGGGGTGTGGGATAGGGCTGGGGCAGAGGGATGACTGTGGACCAATTTGCTACAGCTTCGCTTGCTAAAAGCCAGTTCACCTAACGACTGGTTTCTTTGAATACGTTGTATGTCTGTTTGGGTCTCCTTTTGTTTATGATAATCTGAGGATATTTAAAAGCCCATTTGGCTGAAAGCATTTCCTCTTGTGGATAAGTATTTATCAACTTTGCAGCATTGATGAGGGATGGGATTATTTTGTGCCCTTGTGTCTATTATGACTGTTTTAAGGACTTTCCAGCCCATGTGTGGAAAGATCGTCTAATTAATCACAATAAATTGGTAGGCACTACTGAGAGGGATGCCACAGTGCCCTACTGAAAGGTGATTTTAGGTGAAGTGGCTTGTTGTTCAGTTCAAATCCCTTTTCTCCCTATTTTCTCAGGAGGTTCCTGGGGCCTGGCCCCCAACAATATGAAGAGCCTTTGCTGAGGCCATGAGGGGTTACCATGGCGACCGAGGCAGCCATCCCCGCCCAGCCCGCTTTGCTGACCAGCAGCATATGGACGTGGGCCCAGCTGCCAGGGCCCCGTACCTGCTGGGCTCCAGGGAGGCCTTCTCCACCGAGCCCCGCTTCTGTGCCCCGAGAGCTGGCCTGGGACACCTTTCTCCAGAAGGGCCCCTGAGCCTGAGTGAGGGTCCATCATCAGTAGGCCCTGAGGGAGGTCCAGGGGGGGTGGGGGCTGGGGGAGGCAGCAGTACCTTTCCCAGGATGTACCCCGGCCAGGGCCCCTTCGACACCTGTGAAGACTGTGTGGGCCACCCACAGGGCAAGGGTGCCACCCGCCTGCCTCCCACACTCCTGGATCAGTTTGAAAAGCAGTTGCCAGTTCAACAAGATGGCTTCCACACACTCCCATACCAGCGAGGTCCAGCAGGGCCTGGGCCTGGACCTGGATCTGGCGCTGCCCCTGAGGCTCGCAGCGAGAGTCCTAGCCGCATCCGGCACCTGGTACACTCTGTGCAGAAGCTCTTTGCCAAGTCTCACTCTCTGGAGGCACCTGGGAAGCGAGACTATAACGGGCCCAAGGCCGAGGGAAGAAGTAGCTCTGGGGGAGACAGCTACCCTGGTCCAGGCTCTGGAGGCCCCCACACTTCCCACCATCATCATCATCACCACCACCACCACCACCACCAGTCCCGGCATGGCAAACGGAGCAAGAGCAAGGACCGCAAGGGGGATGGGCGACACCAGACCAAGGCCACAGGCTGGTGGAGCTCTGATGACAATTTGGACAGTGACAGTGGCTTTCTGGGTGGGAGGCCCCCTGGAGAGCCTGGTGGTCCCTTCTGCCTGGACGCACCGGATGGGTCCTACCGGGACTTGAGCTTCAAGGGGCGTTCGGGCGGGTCAGAAGGCCGCTGCCTTGCCTGCACTGGCATGTCCATGTCACTGGATGGACAGTCAGTCAAGCGAAGTGCCTGGCATACCATGGTGGTCAGCCAGGGCCGGGATGGATACCCAGGGGCTGGGCCAGGCAAGGGGCTCCTGGGTCCAGAGACCAAGGCCAAAGCCAGGACTTATCACTATTTGCAGGTGAGGCTTTGTGGGGGTAGGGAACCGTGTTCTGAACCCTCACCAGTCTGGTCAGCTGGGGGAAGAGTGGACATGGTTGGGTGGAATCCAGCTGTTGCTGTATTGGAGGCCTTGAAGACAGGAGACCCTGCCTCTATGATACCTTGAACCCCCTTTGGGGCTTCACTTTTCCTCATTTGTACAGTGAAAGGGCCTCCTTTAATCTGACCATGTATGTCAGGACCAGGAAAACTTTTTGACCTTCTGGTTTGAACGAGACATGCTGACCTCTGTTACTGGGGTTGGAGGTGGTGTGAGGTTAAGGGAAGGCAGCTGGTAGGACATAATGGTACTAACCTACAGTACTGCCTTGGAGGTTGGAGGTTGGAAAGTAGTTCCTCCTGCCCTGCCCCGAGCCCTTCCCTAGGCCTTTGATACTCAAATCCGGGCGGTCCACCTAATTGGACAATGGAGATCAGTTTCAAGAACTTGCCTTTCTCCTTGAGTTTGTCATTCTAGGTTACGGTGTGGTGGGACAGTCTAGGGAGTTATAGAGAAGCCTGGAAGCATGCCTCTTCGGGGGGGGGGTTCCCGAGGGTGGTGACACACTGGAGTCTGAGGCCTGTTGTCATTCCAGGCACCCCCTTTCCTGCCCCCCTACCCCCCAATACAGGGTTTCTCTGTGAGTAGCCCTGACTGTCCTGGTTTCACTTTGTAGACCAGGCTGGCCTCAAACTCACAGTGATCCTGCCTTGGCCTCTGCCTCTGCCTCTGCCTCTGCCTCTGCCTCTGCCTCTGCCTCTGCCTCTGCCTCTGCCTCTGCCTCTGCCTCTGGAGTGCTGGGATTACAAGTGTGTGCCATCATGCCCAGCCAGGCAGGCCTACTTAAGAGTGGCTGTCCAAGTGATGGCTGTGGAATTCTCCCATCCTGTCGCAAGTTGCTTTTTTGGTCCTTTTGCAACAGGGAGCTCTGAGCCCTTTCCCGGGGCTTTCATTGCAGCCTAGTGCTTGTGAGTGCTTCAGTCATTTTAGGAGGAAAAGTCAATACAGATTTTGGCGACGCCCGGCAGGTTCGGGGTCGTCTCCAAAGTCCACACTCATTCATTCATCCAGTGAGTGTGCCCTTGATGCAGAGCTCAGGATTTCTAGGGACTAGAGGAGGCTGTATGCTAGAAGAGAGTCCTGGGTTCCGTGGGGACACAGAGGAGGCCCCTCACTCACCAGCGGGTGGTGGCTAGGGGTGGCTCGGAAAGGTTTCTAGGAGGAAGGTCTCCTGAGCTGGCTCTCCAAGGAGGAGCCCAAGTTAGTGCAGACTGAAGGCGTTTCTTGGGGAGATCGTACAGCCTGACGGAAGGAGGTATGGAGAGGTGAGCTTGCATGAGCCTTTGGGGTGACATTGGCCTTGCCTGTAAGTCGTACACATGTTAGTGTTCTCCTGGGGGATCTCATGAAAGCCCAAGAGAGCAAAAAGGACTATAGCAAAAACAGGAGGAGACTTCTGGGATTTGAGGAGGGGGGGGGGTAGGTTAAAGCTTCAGAGTGTTTGCTCCCTGGGTGGGGGAGGTGCTCTAGACTGAGAACTGAAGAGTGCAGGCAGGAAGCATATGCACCCTTTCCTCCCCTGGAACCAGACCTTGCCACCATTTTGCTGCTCCCTGCTGCTTCTCCAGGGCTGTCCTGACCTCCCTGGGGGCTTCCTTTTTAACATGCACCTCACAGTGTCCTGCAGAGGAGCAAAGAGCTCTGCAGTGGCTGTGGAGTGGGAGCCCTGCAGTGTGGCAGTGCAGTGCCTGCCCTGGCCGGCCCATTTGCTGGCCTCCTGCCACTTCCCTCTGGAGAGGGTGGGGGTGGGGGTGGGGATAGTTATCAGGGCCTGGGGTTCCAGAGCATCGTAAATATGATGGGGGCTGGGTGGGAGCCTGAGCCCGTTTGTGGGTAAACCAAAGGCTGCAGGAACCTTCCAAGACAGCCTTGCTCCCTCGACACATAAGCTAGGGAGGTTGGCTCTCTGTGATATGATGTCTTTATTAGGCAATTTTTTTTTTTTGAGATAGGGTCTCATGTAGCCCAAGGGGACCTCCAACTTACTGTGTAGACCAGGCTGCTTTTGTCTACTTCCACCTCCAAAGTGCAGTAATTACAGACAAGACATCACCACACAGAGCGTCCTACCCTTTTAATGGAGCCTGGTTTCTCTCACTGGACACCAGTGTGCCTGCGGGGCCTTTTCTAGGTCTCTGCTCCCTGCTCAGAGCTTCTTCACTCTGTTTCCTTTTCTGTTCCCATCTTCCATGGCGCTCTGGCTCCTCACTGAGCCTGCTCCGTTATGAGGGTGCCTCCCGGTACCTTAGCTAGCTTTACTCTTCCTATGAGTCCCTCTCCCTCAGCCTTGCTCCTTCTCGGAGCCTCCCTCCGTCCTTGTACTGTTTAACCTCCTCCTTCCTTGCTGCCTCCCCTCAGACGTTCTCCCCTTACATCTCATTCTTCACAGAGCAGGTGACCATCATGAACCCCAACCTAGGTTGGTCCCTCCTCCACCAGGGCTCTTCAGCACCTTCATCCCCTAAACTGCCCTTGTAGTTAAAAAGCTATCTCGACCGGCTCTCTTGAAAACACACCCACTGCTGCTGTTGAAAACACACCCACTGCTGCTGTTATCCTAAAAATTTTCTCTAAACCCCTCACCCCCCTACCACTTCCTGTCGTCCTTTTCTGTTTTACTCAGAACATGGACTCCTTTCCTCACTTCCCCTCAGTTCTCACCACGGATTTTCACATTCTGCCCTTGAAAGCGCCCTGGGCCCTGGGCACCGGTGGTCTCTGGGCAGCAGTCTCCCACCTGCCTTTTAATGCTTGTAATCCTAGCCAACGTTTATCGAGCGATCTCGGTGTTCCAGGCACACTGTATTGCTTGTTTATCTTTTCCACCCACCATTCTGATGTAGGTATAATTACTTCTACCAATTTATAGGCCAGGAAACTGATTCTGAGAGCCTAATTAGCTTTGCTCAAGTTCGCCTAGCTAGCAAGCGACGGGGCCAGAATTTGCCCTGGGTCTCCCAACTCAAGAGCACAAGTTACTAACCTTGGAGAGCATTTGGCATTTGACATAATTGACTCTTTTCTTCTTGAAATGTCTCGTTTCTGTGACATGGCATTCTCTTGACTCCCTCCCACCCCTCTGCCCACTCCTTCTCAGGTGACTTCACAGGCCCCTTTTCTGTTCTTTGCAGTCCTTTTGAAAATGTCAGTGGGTCTTTCCTCAGTTCTTTCCCTCCTCCCCCAGACCTCCCCCCACCTCCGCTGGGGTGTCCCCTTTACTCCTGTGCATCTAGTTACCACCCTTGATTTCTGCATGTCTGCCTCCAGCCCGTCTCTACCAGTAAACCGCCCCTTCCCCCCAGACGGAGCATAGTAACCACCTTCTTAGTTATTCTAGGCCAAACTCAGGGTGCTTACTTCTGAACCTGTCACACTTCCCCTGAATCTGTTTATCTGGAGTTCTGGGGCTCAGTGAAGGACAGTAACCCCCACCTCCACCCCCACCCCCCATGGGTCCTCAGCCACAACTTCTCTCAGTCATCTTGGATCCTCCCCCCCTCCTGCTCCTTCCCCCACCAATCAGGCTCACTGATGCTCTTTAGCATCTTCATCTCCATCTCCTCCTCTTCCCCTTATTCTCATTGTCCTAATTTAGGCCTCATCATCCCTTGCCTGCATAACAGCCTCAGCCTCCTAATTGGCTTCCCTCCCACCACTTGAGCGTTTTTCCTGGGCCCTGATCTTCTGGCCATCTAGCTAGCCTCTGTCTAGACTGCAGTGCGCTGCTATGCTCCCTGCCCGATACCCTGTGTGGTTCCTTGAGAGCTGGGAGAGAGCCAGAGGATGGGGAGCAGAACCGTGCTCAAAGGATGAAGGAGAAGGGGTAAAAGGTGACTGAGGTCCAGGTGATGCTGCACATATGGGGCTGGGAGGATATGATTGACAGGCCACTCAGGCCTCTGGTCTTCTGATCTGTCACTCTAAGGCTCTTTAGCTGACCCTCTGTCGAGTCACTAAAAGGTCTCTGGAGGGGACCGTGCAGCAACTCCCACAGGGAGGGGAACACCCCTGAGACATCCCCTTCAGGTTCTGTGTGTCTACTCTTCAGTGTGGCTTGCCCCCCAGCAGGGCAGAGCGCCCCCCACTGGCAGGGAGAGAGAAGAATACCCTCTCCTCTAAGCTGAGTGGTGGGTGACATGTCTGAGAGATAGAGGCCCTTGTCCTTGCAGGTGCCGCAAGATGACTGGGGGGGTTACCCCACGGGTGGAAAGGATGGGGAGATCCCCTGCCGCAGGATGCGGAGTGGCAGCTACATCAAAGCCATGGGGGATGAGGAGAGTGGAGACTCAGATGGTAGCCCCAAGACATCTCCAAAAGCACTCGCCCGACGCTTTGCCTCCCGCCGTTCCTCCAGCGTGGACACAGCCAGGATCAAGTAAGGATGGTGTTGGGGCGAGAGAGGGGGGGTGTCAGAGATGATCCCGAGTTCCCACAGGACCTGTGCGTAGAGGGTTTTGGATGGGTAGCCCTGCTTAGGACTCAGTAGACTCTCTTGGTTTGCTCCATACGGAGTGGCGTCACCATCTTTGTTTTAGTGCTTCTTTCATATGTGTGTGTGTCTGGGGAAGGGACATTTTACCCAGAGTCTTCTGGGGAGTCTCTTTGTCGGGGTGGGGGTGTGGGGGTGGGGACAAGGGGGTGGGTTATGAGGAACAGAACCCAGTCAGAGGCCCTGATATTATCATGTCCCATCTCCCCGTCCTAGCATGCTCCCAGTCTGACTTTGGTATTTGCCTCTTTCAGCTGCTGTGTCCCACCCCGGATCCATCCCCGGAGTTCCATCCCTGGCTACAGCCGTTCCCTCACAACTGGACAGGTAGGGAGTGGCCCTGCATACACGGAGGGAAGGAAGGGTGGGAAAGGGAGGCCGGCTGGCTCCGTGCTCTTTCTAGGCTGTGATGTCAGTCTATCTGAGGAGAAAGCCCAAATTCTGTTCTGGGGAAGCCCTGGAACCTGCCTGTGACTTCCAGAGGTGCCTTGGGCTGGGAATCCCAAAGACCCCACCCAAGTATGCTCAGAGTAGTGAGCGTGGGTGGAAGGGCAGCATCGTTCCTAACAGGGTTTCTCAATTCTCTCCAGGCCCAACTGCCCCAGACTCATAAGTGAAAGGCACAGACAAGGCAGAGACTGGGCTGAAGTCTCCCAGGGTTCTGCTCCCATGGGCCACCTTCCTTTTCAACACCCCTGTTTCTTTCTTTCTTTCTTTTTTTTTTTTTTTTTTTCGAGACAGAGTTTCTCTGTGTAGCCTTGGCTGTCCTGGACTCACTTTGTAGACCAGGCTGGCCTCGAACTCACAGCGATCTGCCTGCCTCTGCCTCCCGAGTGCTGGGATTAAAGGCGTGCGCCACCACGCCCGGCACACCCCTGTTTCATAATCTTTGAAGTGACAAGAGTAAACTGGAAATAATGACTCTGTAATCCTGGTGCTTGGGAAGTGGATGTGGGCAAGGTCATGTGTTCAAGGCCAGTCTTGGCTGCATAGTAAGACTCCAATCTCAGAGAAACAAAACCAAAAGACAACTTTAGTGTTAGGTGTCTCTCAGGGAATTTCTGGGGGGTTCAATAGAAAACATGATTCAAATTGATGTTTCACAACACTGAGTTCCAGTGCTAGAGATGTAGCTCATTTAGCAAAGCGCCTGCCTAGCATTCACAAAGTCCCGGGTTCGATCCCCAGCACCGCATAAAACTGAGTGTGGCGGCACATGCCTATCTCGGCAGACAGACCAAAAGTTCAAAGTCATCTTCAGTTACTCATCAAGTTCGAGGCCAGCCTGCGGCCCAAGAAATCTTACTTCAAAGAGAATAAAGTGACTTCTATACCTAAGCGTAGGCCTCCCTTTTCATTAAACAGAGCCAGTAGTAGTCTATATTTGAATGTAGGAAACAGGGCTGAATAGAGGCTGAACCACTTACCAGCTGAGTGACCTGGGGGCAAGTTGCATGACTTTTGAGCCCCTTCCTTCCCTACTTAAAAATAGGCATCATAATAGCATTCTTGGCACATAGTCACTGCTCAATAAAGGTTAGCTATTTTTACTGTTTGCTGGGGGGGGGGGCGGGTGCGGAGAGAGCAACGCAAAAAAGCGACTCAGAAGAGCGTCCATCGGCTCCTATTGTGAGCCTCGGCAGTCTCTCAGAACCCCTTTTGTTCCACTTCCTGAATAAGGGATTCTGATTTGGCACAGCTGTCTCTCTGCCTCCAGCGGCCTCTGCTCCTAGCCCTACTGGTTAATGCTCAGTCTTCCTGTTTCTTGACCACCAGTGACACTAACACAGATGACGACCCTTCTTCCTGGAACACTTTTCTGCGGCAGCTTTTCGGACACCACACCATTCCCTGCGCCCCGCCTCCTACCTCTCCCACCCCCCCACCCCCCCGTCCCCCACTCCCAAATGCTTATTCTCATCTGTGTCTCTGGATGCCACCACTGCAGTTTTCCAGGCCTCTGTCCCCTGCTCTGCTTTCTACACCCACTCCATAGGTGACCTCATAGGCTCGCAGCTTTGAATATTCCCGAGGGCCTGGTGACTCCCAGCCGCAGGACTCCAGCCCAAAGGCTCCCTGAGGTGCCAGGCGTTATACATGGAACTGTGTGTCGGAGCTCCCTTGGATGGCTGGTGCAGGCCGTCCTGTCCTCCTCCTCCCCAGACCTCTACTCCACCCACCGTCTCCTTCGCCGCCCATAACGGCAGATTTATTTTTCTAGGGCTTGTGGTCTAGAAACCCGAAGTCAGTCTTTTTTGGTATCCCCACCCCCTCCCCTCCTCCCTCCCTCCCTCTTTCCCTTCCTTCTGGTGCTCTGATTAAACCCTGTGATTAAACTCATGTTGAGCACACACACTCCACCACGGAGCTATAGCCCCCGAGGCATGAAGTCAGACTCTGCTGTCCACACCATACCCATCAGTCCTTCAGCAGACCCTCCTCACAGTATTTCCAGGCTCTACCTACCCTTTGTCAGCTGCACTGCCGGTCCCCATGGGCTTGATTGGGACCATTACACTGCCTTCCTGTCAGTCTTCTGTGTTTGTACCGACTCCAACGCGTTCCCTTGTCAGTATAGTCAGAACAAGTATTTAAAAGCTTAAGTCAGCCTGGCGTGGTGGCGCACGCCTTTAATCCCAGCACTCGGGAGGCAGAGGCAGGCGGACCTTTGTGGGTTCGAGGCCAGCCTGGTCTACAAAGGGAGTCCAGGACAGCCAAGGCTACACAGAGAGACCCTGTCTCGAAAAACCAACCCCCCCCCAAAAAAAAACCCCAAACATAAGTACACTTGTTTACCTCTCTGCTCAGAGTAACCAGCCAGGGCTTTACTGGGGTTTACAAAGCCCTGTGTGAGCTGGCTGGGCCGCCCACCCCCTCAAACCTCCCCCCTCACCTCCCCTGCGCACCCCCTTTCCTCTCTCCCTCCCATTCCTTTGCTTTTTTTCCACCATACTGCACCTGTCTGATTTCCAGACACAGAAGTTAGACTCCAGCCTTAGGACTTTAGCGTTTGTTACTTCCTGGGCGTCTCCCTCCCAGACTCTCCCATGGACCTCTTCCTCACTTTGTTTCTTTGTTTCTTTCTTTCTTTTTTTTTTTTTTTTTTTTTCAGATCTTTTCCAAATGTTCTGAAATTTTAATCTGAACCTTCCAAACATTTCCTATTCCTCGCCTTCCTCCTCCTCTCTCTCCTCCTCCCACCTTACATTATCTAACAGAGTATATACTTGGCATGTTTCTCCTGGAGGTGTGACTTCGCGTCCTTGCTTTACAGAAGAGGGGAGAGAGAGGCTTAAAGCAGCAGAGACGCTGCCCTGTTGTCTCTAATGATGCTTGTCCTCCCAAGTGGATTTTTCTCTTTAGTGTTTGCCTTGAACGTCTTTCTCCATCTTTGGCTTTAAAGTGTTTTTTGTCCCATATGTTTCAGGTACGTCTTTTTCAAATAGTTTATGACTAGATTTGATCCTGCGCCCATTTGATAATTGCTCGAGAGTTTTGTACATTTATATTTATTGTGGTTGCTGATTATGCTTGGATTTATTTCTACCATCTTACTTTGTGCCTTCTATTTATCCTGCTGGGGTAGGGGAGAGTGCATGCTGGGGTGCACGTGTGGAGGTCAGATGGCAACATGAAGAATTGTTTCTCTTCTTTTTACCCTGTGGATCCTAAGAGAGTGAAGTGAGGTGGTCAGGCTCAGTGGCAAGCGCCTTCACTTGCTGAGGCATCTCTCCTGGCCTTCTCCTGCTTTGTAGATGATATTTTTCTCCCTTCCTTTATACCTACCTGTCTGTCTGTCTTTCATTTTTTGTTGTGATAGGCTCTCACCGTGTAGTTAAGGCTGGCCTATAACTTGCTATGTAGCCCAGGCTGGCTTTAAACTTGTAACTATCCTCCTGCCTCAGCCTCCTGAGGGATGATGACAGGTTTATGTCACCACACCCAGCAGTGTTGGTGCTTCTCTGTTCCTTTGCTGTGAGTCTTTGGATTGACTGAGATTGCTTTATTCTTCTCTCTGCCAAATCCCACACTGGCTTGACAGTTACGCATCCCGTTTTATTCTTTATGGTTACTCCTGTAATTTTAATGTGCATGCTTGACTTAGTCTGAAGCAGACAAGGTTTCCCACTCTTGCTCTGAATAATGCAAAATCCTCAGGGTACTTTAAATTTGATGACCTCCCTTTTTTAAGCAATAGAAATTTATCTGAGGGCAGGAGAGGGTGGTTCTGGCTCAGTGATGGAACAGTTGCCCAGCAGAATGGGGCCCTGGGTTCTCTCCCCAATGCCCACGTGAAAGTATTGCTTTCCTGAAACTCTAAATGCTAGAAATGTAGTGGGTTTTTTTTCAAGACAGGGTTTCTCTGTGTAGCCTTTTCTCTGTGTAGACTAGGCTAGCCTCCAACTCACAGTGATCCACTTGCCTCTGCCTCCCAAGCGCTGGGATTAAAGGCTTGCACTACCACACCCGGCCTTGGAAATGTAGTGTTAAGATGTCAGCCATGGTGTTTTCCTGTGCTGAGGGACTTGTGTTTTCATGCCATTTGAAAAGAAGACATTTTATTGTAGTTATTATTACACTTATTTATTATTTATTTATGTGTTTCTGCACACGTGTGCTACATGCCTGGCCTTCTTTTTACTTTTTAAATTATAAATTTTTATTTATGTGTGCTACAGCACACATAATGTAGAGTCCAGAGGACAATTTGGAAGAGTCAGTTCTGAGCTGATCAGACTTGGCGGTGGCAGTCACCCCCTACTTGCTGTGCCATTTCACAGCATGAACGCACACTGTCTCTCCTAGGGCCTTACACGCGCTGCAAATGTACTGTACTACTTACTGCATTATATCCTCAGAATTCTTTTGCTTTTACTTTTTGTGTGCTTGTTGGTTGGTTTTTCAAGACAGAGTTTCTTTGTGTAACAAAGCTCTGGCTTTCCTAAATTCACTTTGTAGACCAGGCTGGCCTCAAACTCACAGAGATCTGCCTGTCTCTGCCTTCCAAATGCTGGGATTAAAGGCGTGCGCCACCATGCCTGGCCTTCTTTTTACTTTTTAAATTATACATTTTATTTTAGTGTGCATGTCCTTCAGTGTGCATGTGGAGGTAAGAGGACATCTTGTGGGGGTTTGTTCTTTCTGTCATGTGCGTTTTAGAGATCCAACTCAAGTCACCAGGCGTGGTGACAAGCTCCTTCACCCGCTGAGTTGTCAACAACCCCCAGAACTTTGTAAACTTTTTTTTTTAAAAAAGAAATGATTGTTGTTGTTGTTGTTGTTTGTTCTTTGGAGATAGGGTTTCTCTGTATAGCTGGCTATCCTGGAACTCACTCTGTAGACCAGGTTGGCCTTGGACTCAGAGGTCTGCTCGTCTCTGCTTCCTGAGTGCTGGGATTAAAGGAGTCCCAGCTGGTCTTGAAATTACTGTCCTCATCTCTCAACCTCTCTGGTATTGGTATGGCAGTCCTATACCACCAGGCCCCAATAAATCACATTAAATTTAATGGACGTGTATTTCACAACATTTAATTTTTTTCTCCAGAAAATTTGTTTTAAACTAAAACGAAATCTTTACCTAATCCAAGATTACAACAAAATTAATGTCTCTTGCATTTTAATTTAGGCATATGATCCACTTTGAGAGTTCTTTGGGGGAGGGCATGTGACATTTGACCTTCATTTTTTGGTTTTGTTTTTTGTTTTTTGGTTGGTTGGTTGGTTTTGTGGAGACAGGGCTTCTCTGTGTAGCCTTGGCTGTCTTGGACTTGCTTTGTAGACCAGGCTGGCCTTGAACTCACAAAAATCCCTCTGCCTCTGCCTCCCTGCATTCTGGGACTAAAGGTATGTGCCACCACACCCGGCCTTGATTTTCATTTTTTTGAGATAGGGTGTCTTGTGACTCAGGTCAGGCTGGTTTCAAATTTTGTATATAGCTGAGGATGATCTTGAACTGCCGACCCTCCTGCTTCTGCCCTGAGTGCTGGGATGACAGGCCTGTACCACTGTGCCTGGTTTATGCAGTCCTGCGGATGGAGCCCCGGGCTTCATGCATGCCAGGAAGGCACTGTATGGATGAGCGGACTCCCAGCCCCTTGTTAGTTTTTACGCTATTACTCCTAAGTTATAAATGCTCCAGTCTCCTGCCCTTTTCCAGGTCATTATAGCTTCCTATATGAATTCTTTCCTCCTAAAGTGTATTCTTTAGTTTTTCAGTGACTGTTGGTAGCAAGCTCTGACTGACTGACCTATGTAATTTAGATTATTAAGGGACATTCAAGTTTATCCTTTTCATTGTCTGATATTAAGAAGTCGGCTGCAACATGGCTGTCTGTGTGTGTAATTCCCATTTTCCTCTGGTTGCTGTTGAGAGGTTGTTTAGACCTTGGTGTCTGTATTTTTGTGTGTGTGTATGTGTGTGTGTTCATGTTCATATATACACTCCCTAAATCTGAGGATTTGTGCCTTTCGTGGATTTTGGAAAACACTCTCTTCTTCCTTGCTTGGTACTCCCCTACCCCCTAACCTCCCCCTCAACTTTGTAACTGATGTTTCAATCCACAGCCTTGCACATATTGGGCAAGTACTGTACCATGGAGCTATGTCTCCGGGCCATTCTCTCATTTCTTTGGTCTGGTACATACTTATAAATCCCAGTATCAGAGAAGGAGGCAGGCTCTGGGTGAGTCTGAGGCCAACCTGCTCTACACAGCGAGTTCAAGGCCAACTAGGGCTATATAATGAGACCTTGTCTGATCAAAGATTCTTTTCTTTTTGAGACAGGCTATTTTGAATTGGGCCATGCTGACTTTGAACTCAGGGTAGCCCAGGTGGGTCCTGAACTTCTGGTCTGTCTGCCCGAGCTTCACGGTTGGAGTTGCAAGGCTATGGCACCTTCCCTGCTTGGTTTCTGTGGTGGTGGAGGTTGAACCCAGGTGCTCTTGGGTGAAAAGCAGGAACTCTACAAATGAGCTACATTGAGGCCTTTGGCCATGACTTTTTTTTTTTTCCTATCTTCTTCTCCCCTTTCTCTTCCTCTTCTTCCTCCTCCATTGTCTTTCTGGGTTTATCATCACATGCATGCTTGTGTGCTTGCTGTTGTCCCATGTGTCTCTGAGGCTTTGCTCATTCTGTTTGATAGTTTTTTTCTCTTTCTCCACTCTTTGAATTGGACACTTTATATTGTTTTGTCTTTAAGTTTGCTGATCACGTTTTATATTAAATCTCTCAATGGAATTTTTAATTTCAGTTATTGTACTTTTCAGTTCTTGAATACATATTTGTTTCTTTTCTTAATTTTTACAGATGCAGTGTGTGTGTGTGTGTGTGTGTGTGTGTGTGTGTGTGTGTGTGTCTATTTTGGTACACACATATGCCACAGTGCACATTTACAGAATCCATTCTCTCCTTTCACCTTTATGTAGGTTCAGGGTTGGAGTGCAGGTAGCCAGGCTTGCTTGTTAAGCGCCTTCACATGCTGGGCCATCTCACTGGCTCCACATTTGTTTCTTTTCTTTAAACAAATTAATAATTATAAGAGCTCATAGAGACAGCCCCGTACTTAAAAGAGTGTGGTGCTCTTACAGAGGACCCAGGTTTGTCCTGAGAAACCACGTGGTGCTGTAACTACAGTGCTCCCAGGGGATCCAGTGCTGTCTTCTGGCCTCGGAGGGCACCTGAATGCACACATACACATAGTTGTAAAAGAATTAAAAAGCAAACAGGCTGGATCGAGTGGTGCATGCCTATAGTTCTGAAAAGCCAATGCAAAGCGATTTTGAGATTTGTGTCAACCTGGGCGGCAGAGCGAGTTTAAGGCTAGCCTGGGTACTCCCAGAAAAGCCCGTCTAAAGCCTTCTTCCTCCTCCTCCTCCTCCTCTCCATTTGTTCCTTGTGCCTTGTACCCATGAAATCCTGGTTGTCATGCTTGTCTTTCAGTCTTTAAACATGGCTTCCTTTAGTCTTTGAATATGATTATAATAACCACTCTCTAGTTTGCTTGTGATAAACCCAATGTTTCGAGACCATTTATATTTCCTTCTTTGTTTGCATGACAAAATATTTTGTTGAGTCCTGAGCATTTTAGGTAATATAGTGTGACAATTCTGGGCTTTTATTTTTACCTTCTAAAGATTGCCGTTGCTTTGTTTATTTGTGTTAATTCCTGGAGTAAACCTGTGAAATCTGCTTTTCCTGCAGCACGCAGCCTCTGATGTCTTCACTTTTTTTTTGCTTTTGCTTTTTAAGCCCCGTATCCTAGAGATTGCTCCAGCGCCTGCACAGCTTTGTTTAGGCCAGAGATTGAATGGTTGTCTTCAAAACCCTTGAGCCAGTGAAGTTCCTTCTGTCAGTTTGAGGTTGTTTCTAAGCCCCTCAGGCTGTTTGTCATTCATCACCAGGGTCTCTTGTATTTCCTGTGCACATGTGTACAGATTTCCCTGCTGAGGGACATGGGATGACGCTGTACAGGTCCTCCAGCCCTTCTCTGTTTCATTCCCAGAATTCTCTGTTAGGTATCAGGCTAGCACTAGTGGAATGGCTCAGGAGGGGAAAGTGCTTGCTGTGTTAGCCTGGCAGTTGGAGCCCACGTAAAGATGGGAAAAGAATACCAATTTGACGTGGTTGTCCTCTGATCCCCACACACGTGCCATGGCACATGTATGAATCCACATTATGTACGTTCAACAGCAATAATAGAAAAAAAAAATTAAAAACCTGGCAGTCCAGTCATCCAGTCTGTTGCTTGCCCCACATCTCAGCACTGCTGCTGACCTCCTCCTTGCTCTTGACAACTGTACCTGACAGTGCTCCAAGTTGAGGGACGCCTCTGGCAGCGGCAACAAAGCCGTTCTTTTGATAGCCTGCATCTCCGTGCCCTGAGTGCTGGGGCCTTGGGGAATGGGAGTAGGATCAGAGTCCTGCCGTCTCATCCACAGCTTTAGTAATTTTCTTGTGTGCCTTTGATCGGTCTTCAGAGTGACAAAATGGTTGTTTCTGATGGCTGAGTCCATCTTTAGAGTTGTCTGGGGAGTGAGATCTGTTGTTCTCGTTCTGTGTTGTCTGAAATCGTGAGGAAGTCTGGGGAATTCCCAGATAGTGGCATCTCTTTAATACATGTTGCCTTCCTCGAGGTCCTCCTCGAATCTCCATCTAGAGTGTGTCTGGGACAGTCCCTCTTTTAACCTTTAACCTTTCATTCAGGTTCCTTACCTCTTTGCCTCCCTCCGCTGCCTCTGGGAATTGTCACTTCATTAAAATTTCTTCTACTGTCTCTTGTGTACTCTCAACTTATAAATTGTACTTTCACTTGCACTGAGTTTTTTTTTTTTTTTTTAGAAATTTCTTGGGGTTCCTTTTAAAACCAAACCCAAGCCAACTTTGTGTTCTTGACAGGGTTTCTCTGTGTAGCCTTGGCTGTCCTGGACTCACTTTGTAGACCAGGTTGGCCTCAAACTCACAGAGATCCACCTATCTCTGCTTCCCAAGTGCTGGGACTAAAGGCGTGCACCACTATGCCCGACCGCAACTTTGAGGGTTTTGCTGTTGTTGTTTGTTTGTTTGAGCCAGGGTCTTATGTAGCGCAGGCTGGTATAGATTCAACCGCAGAGGAGGTTGTCCTTGAACTGTTGATCCTCCTGCCTCCACCTCTGAGGTGCTGGGACTACAAGGGTTCACCACGGTGCCTACCTAGTTTTATCATTTAAATGAGAAACTTTAAAACTGTTTAATACTGAGTGCAATATATCCTCGTACTTAGGAGGCGGGAGGATTGTGTGAAGTTGGCATTTTGGGGCCACCTTGAGCAAAATAGACTTGTGTTAAAACTTCATTGTTTATCTGGCCATTGTGGTGTACACACATGGGAGGCAGACCCAAGAGGATCAGGAATTCAAGGCCAGCGTTGGTTCCATTGTGAATTCAAAGCCAGCTCTGGTTACATGAGGCAAACAAGGAACTTAGAGCCACCACAACAGCAAAACTCAAAACAAAGTCAAACAACAACAGTGACAAAACATAGCCGCAAAGGTCAATGTGGTTTAAAAGAAATTTCACTGTCGTCAAGGCAATATCAGCTGCTGTGACGCCATGCCTAAGTTCTGGATGACTTAACCCAGTTAACAATTCTCCTTCTTCTTCTTCTTCTTCTTCTTCTTCTTCTTCTTCTTCTTCTTCTTCTTCTTCTTCTTCTTCTCCTTCTCCTTCTCCTCCTCCTCTTCCTCCTTCTTCTTGTTAATGTCCTAGTTTGAATTAGTTACCCACTGCTACATGGTCAATTGTCCAAACACAGAGCCTTAAATTGGGTACACCTCAGCCCTGTGCACCTGGGCATGGTGTACCACAGGGCTGCAGTCAAGATGATGGCCAAGCTGCAGTTATCTCCCAGCCTGGCTGGAAGAAGACTTGCTTGCTTGCTTACCCATGCCACTGTTGGCTTCGCCATGGCTATTGGGCAGCGAGATATAAGCTTTATCTCCACCGTAGCAATGGCACAGAGGGAAGTGGAGGGTTGGGGGAAGAAACTAAGGTGGAAGCAGCTCTGTTTGCTACATCTTACCCATTGGATGTGTACCACCGGGCCTAGTCCGCATGGTAGAGGAATTATGCGATGTTAAGGGTGCTATTCCTGATAGCTTGCATGTAGGCAAGGTTACCTCCTCTTCAATGTGGCTTCCTCTTGGTAAGGCACCATCTCCTGGGATATGTCCTGTGGTTGTTTCTGTTAGAATATTCCCGATCTGAGACTGCTCAATGTTAATTTTTAATCTGGGCCATGCAGGCCCATGCACACACAGTCCCGAGACTGTAGGAGGACTGGCTGGTTCGTGTGCATAGATTCATAGAGGATTTGCTTCCCTTCCTCTCCCTGGTATCTCAGCTACAGCCTGGCTTCCCTGTCACGGGCCTGTGGTGATGACTGATAGTGCTTTAGTTTTTTTTTTTTTTTTTCTAGTCTACATTATCATCAAAGGTTTATGAAGGCTTCATTTCTGCTTCTCATTTGGGCTTCACACAGGCCCAAAGCCTCACCCCTGCACTGGAGTGGGTGTTAAAACTTAAGCCATTGGTTACTGAGACCAGTAGCCCCTGCCTCCAAGCCTCCGCCCCCACCAGGCTGTTCGCAGCATTGGCACACACACAGTTTATATTCTGATTTTTCCAGGCTCCTCTTTGCATTTCTCCCCTGGGGACTGATCTCTCCTTCTTGTGAGCTCAGCTATGCATATAAAACAACGCTGCTTATGTTTCATCCAGCGCTGTGGACTGCTTTGAAACGGGAGGCGTTTCCAAAGGTTAGCTAGAACAAATGCCATCCTTCAGGTCTCCAGATATTGCCTGGCCCCCAGCTGGACCCCACCAACTCTAGCATGGACAATTTCCAATTAGATCCAGACAAAGTGTTTTCCTCTCTGCGTCTCGCGTGCTTGGAAACAGCTGGCGGTTCTGACTCGGGTGGAGTCAGGCTGAGGATCTCATTTCCCCAGAGGGCTCTTTAACTCTCCTGCAAGTGGGTATTGGGAGAAGTAGGGTGGAAGTCCATGCAGGGATAGCAGGAGTGTCCACAGGCAAATGTTATCATTTGATGATCTCGAGCAGTGTAGATCAGCTCACGGAGTCTATATGTGCCTGTGGTTTCCTTGGGTCCTGGCTCTTTGTTGGGACCAAGTCGCCTCTTGGCCAGCTCTATTGGAAGATGGGAGCAGATTCCTTTACCCCTGTCTATCTCCCCCTATCTGCTTTGAATGGAGTTCACTCTGGGTCTACCTGTGGGCGGAATCTTAAGGGCTCAGCCACCCCCGGAGCAGAGAGGCCTTTCCTTCTGAGTGGTCCTGTCCACATGATCAGAGACACTCTGGTTGCTCATAGTAGTAGCTGATGTTTACTGATCATGTACTGTGTGCCGCATGCTTTACATGCAGAGGAGGGCTGGAGATAATCGCGGGGCGCTGGGACCTAAGAGATTGCTTCCATTTCAGAGGCCACAGCAACTCAAGCCTAGAATACCCTTGCCCAGGGTTCGATCAGCTCCCCTACGGTCTGGGCAGAACTCTTTGGGATGAATAGTTTCAGTGGGGAGTGCCCCAAGCCCAGGGATAACAGTTAGTTTAGCTCCCGCATTTTAGGAGCCATCCTGGCCACTGCTGTCCTGGATTCCCTGGAGAGGAGGACTAAGCCAGCTACAGGAACCCTAGGAGAGCCACTGCTGAGAACTTAAACTGCTCCAGGATCTAGGGTTCTGCACAGGGGTTGGACTTCTGCACACTGGTAATGAAGCAGCTTTGGGAACGGCCTCAGGAGGTCCAAGCAGTCCAGTGTCATTCCTGGGGTCTACATGAGAGCCACCCTAGTATCCTCAGCAGTTTTGGTTCTAAGGAATAAAAGCAGAGAGCGGACACCTCTGCCTCGAGGGCAGGTTCCGCAAACTCCCTGGGGAGTTTCTGATGACCTCCCACCTTTACAGGGAAGCCAAGAAATACGGTGTTGCAATTCAGCTTTACTGCTCACCAGCTGGGCATCCTAGGGGCAATTGATCTGCATTGCTGAGCCTTCATCTGCCCGTTGGTAGACGGTGCTGGAGATGCCTGCTGTAGTGGAGGCAGACTCTAGTGACATCACATACCACTGGGGAGAACCAGTTAGAGAAACACTGAGCTGCATCCTACCCAGGGATGTGAGATCCCTGTGGTGATGCGAATCTTTCCAAGGAGATGTCACAAAATGCACTTGCTGTTGTAGTCCCCCCCCCCCCCCCGCCCTCTCCCCCCCCCCCCCGCCCCAGAAGGTTTTTGAGAACCTCATCAATGACTCCGTCCAGTGGCCTCCACATAACTATCAGTGGTGGTGGGGTGTGTGTGTGTTTTCTCTTGGGCTCAGTGGTAGCAGCGTTGTAGTTTTCATGGGCACCTGGCCTGTGTTTACCAGGTAGGCCCTGGGATATCCACATACCACGGAAGGTTCATGCGGTGCCACTATCTGCTCCAAATGCCTTATGGGTCGATTTCAGTCCTTCTCAATATCTGTAAGCTAGTGGCCTTAGCACTCCCACTGGGCAGGTGAGCAAACTGAGGCCTCCAGATTTTCACATTCCTAGGCCACACTGTTAGGAAGCAGCAGATCTTAAATCCAGGTGAGTCGGCACTGTGGCTCATTCGGGAACCTCCATGTGTTGGCTGAGTGGAAGCTCAAGGTCAAGTTTATACCCAAATTTGGGGCTTTGTACCTGTGCTGTGCTATGGACATAGCCATGAAAGTGGGGGACCAGTCAGGGCCATGGCCAGTGGGTTAAATGAGAGGCATGGTTAGGAGGTGTGTGTAGGTGGGGGCAGCTTGGGACCCTTGGAGAACATTTTGCACCACCTGTCCTTTGTCAACGGTCTCCGTACTATTGCTTTTAATCAGTTCATAGCCCAGCACAGTGATGAACACCTGTGGTCCCATCCACTGGGGAGGCTGAGGCGGGAGGGGTGCTCTGAATTCTGTTGTCAGCCTGGGTGACAGTGAGCTTGGTCTTAGAAATACAACAAACAAAACCCAAAACAAAGTCACGGTAAGAAGTGTTCACTCCTGCAGTCTGCTCTGTACCCAGAAGTTGGCCAGGAAGGTGGATGTTAGTTCCTGGTTCCTGCTGCGGGGCTCAAGGGAGAGAAATGTGAGGGATGAGACTAGGCAGAGGGGCAGATGAGGTAGTCTAAAGTCTGGCGCACAACATCCCTGAAGGGAGTTGTACTTTGGAGTTTGTGTGTCTAGAGGGAGAATGGACCAGAGTGGTCCCAAGGCAGGCCTGGGGAAACCTCCTGCCTCCAAATGGAGGAGAGTCGCACAGAGCAGCGGCCACTGTAGACCTAGGTGCTCTCCAAAGTGAAGCTCCTAGTTGATCCCCACCTTATCCCAGCATCTCAATAAAGGTCCTCCTGGCCCCTTCCCCAGCTAAGCGAGGAGTTCAACCAGCAGCTGGAGGCCGTGTGCGGGTCCGTGTTTGGGGAGCTTGAGTCCCAGGCCGTGGACGCCCTGGACCTGCCCGGCTGTTTCCGCATGCGGAGCCACAGCTACCTCCGGGCCATCCAGGCCGGCTGCTCTCAAGACGACGACTGCCTACCCCTCCTTGCTGCCCCTGCCTCTGTCTCAGGGAGGCCCGGCTCCTGTGAGTACGCCCTCTGTCTGCCCCTGGCCGCCAGCTGCGCCCGTGGCTTCTCTCTCTGGGTAGGATTAGGCAGGAGGAATGGTCCTTGGCCATTGGGTCCTGTGAACCAATCTCGTGGGTGTGGCTGTGTGGGGATGTTGGACTAACATCTGTATTCCTGTCTGCAGCCTTCAACTTCAGAAAGGCCCCGCCCCCCATCCCGCCGGGAAGCCAGGCCCCACCCCGCATCTCCATCACCGCCCAGAGCAGCACCGACTCTGCCCATGAGAGCTTCACCGCAGCAGAGGGTCCGGCCCGGCGCTGCAGCTCCGCGGACGGTCTAGACGGCCCCACTATGGGTGCACGCACCCTGGAGCTGGCGCCGGTGCCACCCCGGGCCAGCCCCAAGCCCCCCACGCTCATTATCAAGACCATCCCCGGCCGGGAGGAGCTGCGGAGCCTGGCGCGGCAGCGGAAGTGGAGGCCGTCCATTGGGGTGCAGGTATGGTTGGCAGTAATAGCTCTCCAAGGCTCTGGCCCTATGTGCTTGAGAACAGATGGAAGGAGATCAAAGGGGACTTCTACACACACAGACCTGAACAGACAAACCAACAAGCAAACAAACTTTCCCTGACAGATGAGGCTGCCTCTATATACTCCATCACTCTTTCCCTGGTCACTTTTGTTTGGAACTTGCCAGCTAGCTTGGTGCATAACCACTTCTGGCCGGTCTAGCCCTATGTGTGCCATGTATTTCTTTGGCTAGTCACAGCCGCTGACTCCTCCACCCTGCCACCAGGTGGAGACAATCTCAGACTCGGACACCGAGAACAGGAGCCGAAGAGAGTTCCACTCCATTGGCGTTCAGGTGGAAGAGGACAAGAGGTAAGTCAGCGTGGGCCTCTCAGGTGTCTCTGGGGGTTTGGGGATGAAGAGGATCCAGGGCTGTGTAAAATGTAATGTCTTTGCTGGCCCACTGTCTTTGCACATGCTATCTTCCTGGATGTTTCCTGGATGTGAAGCCACACCTCTCTCTTTGTGTCTGTCTGTCTATCTGTCTGTCTGTCTGTCTCTCTCTCTCTGTGTGTGTCTGTGTGTGTATCTGTGTGTCTGTGTGTCTGTGTTTCCATCTGTGTCGGGGCCAGAGGTCAATTTTAGGTCTCTTCCATATATACATATGAAAAGTAAGTGTGTGTGTGTGTGTGTGTGTGTGTAGGTACCAATGTTGAAATTTTCAGGAGTTGGTTCCTTTCACCATGATTTGATTAGGCTTTTGTGACAAGAGCTCTTACCCTCTGAGCCACTTCACCAGCCCACCTTGTGTTGTTAAGACAAGGTTTCTCCATGGCTTGATGCTCACCAATTAGGTTAAGTTGGCCACCGAATCCCAGGAGTCCTTCTGCCTCTACCTTCCTAGTGCCGGGGTTACAAGTACATACCTGGCTTTTGTATGAGGGTTCTGGGGGGATAAAACCTCGGTCCTGGCGCTTGCATGAGGAGTGCTTTACCACTGAGCCTCATCCCTTCCTACTGGGGCGGAGTCAGGGTAGATGCGCTATACACGATGGTGTTGTTAAGGTAGGTACCAACTCTACATTGAACGCTTGAGAACTTTTGCCAGCCCAGGTGACCGGAGGCTGCAGAAGAGATACAGTGGTCAGGGGAAAGAAGAGGGCATGGAGGGGTGCCGGGGGAGGGGTGCCGGGGAGAGGTTCTAGGTAGGTGCTGAGCGGGCCTCCAGCAGTTGTCCTTTAACAGGAGATAGCAGGATTCTGCCAGTCCCTTGTTACATCCTGGGGTGTACAAGTGTATGAGCTCAAACGAAACAAACAAACAGGAAGATTGCTTCTTGTGGGCCCCTGGCAGTTATAACACTCCTCCTCACTTGGCTCACACAAGCATTTAACCAGTAGGGGGTACCTATTATGTGCCTGAATCGGTGGTGACTCAGAGATACTAGAATTGCCGGCAGCCACTATTCTGGCATTAGGTAGCCTCAGAAACACTGCTTCCTTAATTTCCAGGTGAAGAATTAACATTGTGAGCTCTGGAGGGAGTCCTGGAAAGAGTCCTCCCTGCTTTGGGAAGCCTGTAGGGAGACACTTTCTCTAATGACCAGGTGGCAGTGCCACTGTGGCCCCACATGTCCTCTAGGCTGCAATGACACCATGCTGGCGGGCCTGAGTATTGTGGCTGGGAACCTTCTTGGCGCTGGCTCTCAGGGCTCTGGGTAATGGGGGTCATTAAGGCTGTAGCCACGGCAGGAATGAAACTAGAGCCTGAGTTCTTCATAGCTGTTCTCAGGCACCGTTGTGAGGCTTTCCAAACCTCCCAGAGTCATTATAGTTCCTGTAACCCCCTGAACCCCTGAAGTGGCCTTGTTTGAGTGACTGGCTAAGTCTTGGGGTTCCTGGGGGGAGTCACTCTTTCTGTTCACTCTTGCTACTGTAGCTTCATGAAGCCCTGTATGCTTCTGAGATGTTGGCGCGGCTAAAAGCTGCCCAGTCACCTTACCTGTTCGAGCAGCTGCTCTCCTCCATGTTGCAGAATGGTGGCACTGCATGGCGAAGTCCACGGGCAAACCATGGTTTGAATCCTTGAGAGCGTTAAGCATCACAGACGGATGCAGCTCTGTGCTCCCACTCTCCATCCTGACTTCAGTGCCTGCCCTAAACCAACCCACAGATTCTCATTGGTTCCCTCGAAAGCTTTTTGACTCCTCATTCAGATAGGTTCCTACTGGAGGGTGGCCCTCCGTTCCTTCTAGCAAGCCAGAATCCTGCAAATGGCGCAGCAGGCCTTCGATGAGCACTCGGCCATTCACTGATAATGTCATTCAACCAATAATTATTGAGCATTTGGTATGTGACAGCTCCTGGACTATGTATTGAATGCCCCGAGAGCCGCCAAAAACATGACTTTTGCCCCATGGAACTTATAGGATAGAGGGAAGTCAAGACAGTGTATAGATAATTCACAATTAAAAACAGGATTTTGCCGGGCATGGTGGTGCATGCTTTTAATCCCAGCACTCGGGAGGCATAGCCAGCCGGATTGCTGTGAATTCGAGGCCAGCCTGGTCTACAAAGTGAGTCGAGGACAGTCAAGACTACACAGAGCAACCCTGTCTCAGGAAAAAAAAAACAAAAACAAAAACAAACAAACAAAAAAAGATTTCAGCTCCCTGTTGAGTGTAGTGGGCTCATCCCATTCCAGATTGTGTGTGTGTGTGTATGTGTGTGTGTGTGTGTGTGTGTGTGTGTGTGTGTGTGTACACACGCGTGCAGTCAGGGGATAACTCACAAGACTTGGTTCTTGTGGGTTCCAGAGATCAAATGTGAGACTCAACAGAAAGAAACTGTTGAGCCATCTCACTGAGCCCACAATACACTTCGTTTATTTTTATTTTATTTTTATGTGTATGAATGTTTTACCTGTTTGTATATCTGCACACCGTGTGTATGCAGGACCCCTAGAGGCCAGAAGAGGGTATCAGATCCCTAGAACTGTAGTTATAAATGGCTGTGAGCTGCCATGTGGGTGCTGAGAATCAAACCTGGGTTCCTATGGAAGAACAGCCAGTGTGCTCTTAACCACCGAGTCATCTCTCCAGCTCCCAGGACAGACTTCTAAAGATGACAGTTGTTACAAATTTTGATGGGTACCATTTTGATGTATTTAGGAATTCTCTTCTATGCCTATTCTATTAAGAGTTTTAAAAAATGAAAACCCTTTCTCCCCTACCTCCTTGTTTTCTGGTGCTGGGACTCAAACCTAAGGCTTTGCATAAGCTGGGCAAGAGTTCTACCATTAAGCTACAGCTTTATTTTTATTTTTAAAACAAAGTAGAATTTGACTAAATGTTGAGACTCTACTGAGATGATCTTGAACTTTCTTTTTCCCGTGTGGAATGTGATATAATACATGAATAAATTTTCCATGTTGGTCTAGACTTTCAAACTTGGAATAATCTCTGCTTGATCCTATTATGTGCTTAGATTAAATTTGGCTTTACAGGGTTTAAATAGTGTCATAAACAAGTCTGTTTCTCACTTAAAAAAAAAAAAAAAAGCCAGCCTTGACATAGGCAATGCTAGGACCCTAGGCTCCTTCTCATTTCCTGCCCTTCCCCTTCACTTATTATTACTCCACATCTCCCAAAAAGTGTAGTTTAGATTTATACTTTCTGCATCTGTAATCTTAGCAGTTTGGAAGGGGGTGGGAGGAGGAGGATAGAGTCTTCTTTTATAAAAGACTTCCTGAAAATTCCAGCACCTTCATTTACCTTGTATTTGCTGTAATCACACCACATGGGGGTACCTAGCTGCAAGAGAGGCTGTGACCACACCACATGGGGGGTACCTAGCTGCAAGAGAGGCTGTGACCACACCACGTGGGGGTACCTAGCTGCAAGAGAGGCTGTGACCACACCACGTGGGGGGTACCTAGCTGCAAGAGAGGCTGTGAAGTATAGTCTATCACCCAGGAAGTGATATGCAAGACATGAAGTGCACAGCTAACAACTGGGGCTTTTCTGGATAAAGACAAAACCAAAACTGGATCTATGGAGTCCTAGCAGTTTTAAAAATCAGTCTTGCTGTATTATTTTTAAATATAATTAGATCTAATTAAATATAATTAGATCAATTATAGTTATTGCTTGAAGATTTTTACATATGTGCTCATAAATAATATTGGCCCATAATTTTTTTAGACATGATCTCATGTAGTACAGATTGGCCTTGAACTCTGATCTTCTTGCCTCTATCTTTCAAGTGCTAGAATTACAGGTGTGTGCTACCATGCTTGTGCCATAATTTTGTTTCAGCTGTTATTCAGTTTAGATATCAAACTAATGCTAGACTTCTAACTTGAGTTTGATAGTTTCCTCTGTGTGTGTTCTTAGAAACAGTTTGTATAAAACAGAGTGATCTTTTCTCTAACGGCTAGCAAAAGTTGCCTATAAGAACTTTCTAGTGTCCTTTGGGGAATGGGAGAAGTTTTAAAGCTATCTTTACTTTGTTTAGTAGTTATTAATCTGGTTTTATTTTCTTCTTCTTCTTGAGTCAGTATTTTTAAACCATTGTATAAAAATGGACAATTTACAAAATTCTGGGCAGAAAATATTTTTTTCTTGTGCTATTGTAATGCTGTCAATGTTTATTTTTTTTCCTCTATGTTGTTTTGTACATTTATTTGCATTTCTAATACCACGTTGTTTTAGTGGTATTTAGTGGTATTTAGTTACTGTTCCATTGCTACGAAGAGACACCATGACCATGGCAACTTATAAAGGAAGGTATTTAATTATGGACTTGCTTACAGTTTCAGAAGGTTAGTCTATGAGCATTGTAGCAGGGAGCATGGCTGCAGGCAGACAGGCCCGCCTGCATGGTGAGGAAGCAGTGACTGAGAGCTTTACTTCTTCTTCTTCTTCTTCTTGTTCTTGTTCTTCTTCTTCTTCTTTTGTTTTTTTGGTTTTTTTTTTTTTTTTTTTTGGTTTTTCGAGACAGAGTTTTCTTTGTGTAGCCTTGACTGTCCTGGACCTGCTTTGTAGACCAGGCTGGCCTTGAACTCACAGTGATCCACCTGCCTCTGCCTCCCGAGTGCTGGGATTAAAGGCGTGCGCCACCACCGCCCGGCATGCCTGGCTTTTAGTGTAAGCTTTTTGGGGCTCTAAAATTCCATTTAATTATTCTGTTATTGTTACATCTGAAGGTTTCAAATTTAGTGTCTTATATTGGTCAGTTCTAAATAGTTTATAACTTTTGTCATAATTTGTTTTCTCTTTCTTTCTTTCTTTCTTTCTTCTTTTTTTTCCTTTTTCTTTCTTTCTTTCTTTCTTTCTTTCTTTCTTTCTGAGACAGGGCTTCTCTGTGTCGACCTGGCTGTCCTGAAAGTTGCTTTGTAGCCTTGGCTGGCTTCTAACTCAGAGATCCACCTGCCTCTGCTTCCCAAATGCTGGGATTAAAAGTGTGTGCCACCACCACCCAGTCCTATAATTTCTGTTTTAACCTTTGCATTATTTAGAAGAGGTTTGCTGTCTTTTCACTTTCTGAATATATATAATTTTTGGAGGGAGCATATATTCTCATTATTAATTTCTGAATTTACTGTGTGTGGCCACAGTATGTGTTCTGTCTGACGTTCCTTCTTTGGATTGTTTTCTTTTAAATATTTAAAAAATTTCATTTTACCTTTTATTTTATGTATATGGGTGTTTTGCCTTCACGTATATCTGGGCACCACAAATATGAGTCTCTGTGGAGGCCAGAAGAGGGAGTTTGAACCAATGGGGCTGGAGTTACAGATGGATGTGGACTGCCCTGGGTGCTGGGAATTGAATCTGGGTCTTCTGGAAGAGCAGTCAGTGCTCTTCAGTGCTGAGCCAGCCATCTCTCCTGCCCAATTTCTTAGATTACTGAGACATTCTCCATCGTGCATACATACATACAATAGATGTGTGGTTTTGTATATGTTACATGTCTCATATATGATTAGACTTATAAATTATAACTTCCAGATGCTTATCTTTCATTCTCTTGATATGTTTAATTCACAAGTTGAGACAGAGAAGTGTGTAAAAATGTCTCGCACAGGCTGAGCATGGTGGCAATCAGAAGTCAAGGCCAGAAGCCTGGCATGGTGGCGCACGCCTTTCATCTCAGCACTTGGGAGGCAGAGGCAGGTGGATCACTGTGAGTTCGAGGCTAGCCTGGTCTACAAAGTGAGTCCAGGACAGCCAAGGCTACACAGAGAAAACCCTGTCTTGAAAAAACCAAAAAAAAAAGTCAAGGCCAGGCAAATCTCTATGAGCCAATGGCCAGCTTGGTTTAAGTAGCCAGATCTAAGCCGCCCAAGGCTACATATTGTGACCCTGTCTCAAAAAGAAGAAACAGATTCATAGAAGTACTCCAGGAATTTGAAGCCAGCCTAAAAGACATAGTGACACTCTGTATTAAAGAAGAAAGGGGGAAGCCTGGTGTTGTGGCGCGCGTCTGTAATTTACCCAGCACTTGGGAGGCAGAGGCAGAAAAATCGCTGTAAGTTCGAGGCCAGTTTGGTCTACAAAGTGAGTTCAGGACAGCCAGGGATATACAGAGAAACCTTGTCTTGAAGAAAAAAAGAAAAAGAAAAAGAAAAAAGAAAGAAAGACAAGAAGCAGGGAGGGGAGGCAGAGGCAGGTGGCCATCCAGGGTAACCCAGGGAGACAATGTCTCAAAATAAAATGTGCAGACACAGCTTGCAATACTTACTCTCAGCTTATTCTAGTAGCACAATTAGTCAGTAGTTCCCTGTAGACTTAAAAAGAGTCTTGGGATGCTTTATTTTGTGGAGATTTTCTTGGAGTGGGCCATTCCGAGACGGGGCTAATCCCAAACACATGGTGATCCTCCTGCCTCAGCCTTCCATCTGCTGGGACTAGAGGCATGCCTACCGCACCATCTCAATTCCCTTTTCCTAGCCGTGTGAATGCTTATGGAGAACTTTCATTATACCTCTTCAAAGGGCTGTGCTAAACCAGCTGTTCCGTCCTTTGTGGTCTAATAGTGTGGATTTACAAACATGACTGGATGATTTTTGTGTTCAGTCTGTTACTGCCCACTCCTTCCTCGGGAGCCCCATTTCCTCCTCTCTGGGGCACTACTTGCTTTTTAGATCAAATTGAAAGTTAATATCTCAGCTTGAAGTTTCCATGTTTAACTGGTAGAACACACTGGAACCCTACGTCCCCATACAAAAACAGCTTTCGTGGTCTGATTTCCCAGCATTCTCCTTCCAGGCTGCCTTCCTGAAACGCCAACATGCAGTTTTCTTTAGTCTCCATTTATAAACAAAGCTGACCTCTTTGGCTGTTGACTTTACACAGGAAGTCTCCTTCCAGCTCTCCGTGGCGCATAGGTTTGGGGTCTTGCCTCTCTCCCTCCCCCAGGCGTTCCCTTCCAGCCTCCAGCATATGCCGGCCCCCCTCCTGTGGCTTACTTGTCTTAGAAATCTACTCACTGTTCAGGGTTTAAGTTCTGCTTTTGGTTTCTGGAACCTGATGCTGTCTCACATTTCCAAGCCTGGCACGGGAGCAGAAACATCTTTCTGATTTTATTTCACCCAGCTCTTCTGGGTGTTTGGGTGGGTGCTTCCTGCATGCCTTCTCTTGTATCGATCAGTCGTCTCCACGAGGCTGCCCACAGCCCACACAGGGAGAAGCGGATCTTCGGGAGAGGCAGTTTGAAGGGGGAAGGGAGCCATGGCAGACTGCCAGGGAATGTGCTGAGGTCTTGATGAGTCTCTGGGACAGGTGATCACACTGGGAATTCAGAGGGAGTGACAGGTGGGGACAGGGCAAATCTGGCCCATCTCTCTGGCCAGCCTTTGCTTGTCTGCCTAAGGCATCCTTTGTTATACACCTGCACAGCACTTGCCGTCCCTTCTGTCCCTGGCGCTTTAGTTCTGACTCACCCGCACACCGTGCCCCAAACTGGTACTTAGAGGTGAGCCATGGAGTCCAGCAACCTTGCTCTTCCAGGCCTCCCCCTGCCCACTGCCACCCATTTTCCTGCATTCTTAGCGTCCTTGCTTGTTAGTCTATGTTTTTGTTTTCAAAGCCGCTGGGCAGCGTCAGTGAGAGGGCTGCCCGCTGTTAAATTTCAAATCTCACAGCCTGAGTCCAATCCCTGGAGCTCACATACGGAAGGGGAGAACCAACTCCTGCAAGTAGTCTCGTGATCTCCATATCTGCACTGTGGCATGCACTCCTGCACAAACAAACAAACAGATGTAATGACCACACCTGCCGGTGCGCTCCCTGCTAGCTACTTGGCGAAGTTTGGGTGGATTTCCTTTCTTGCCTGTGGATGCTTTCAGTCACCTGTCATCCCTGGCACTGAGTCCCTGATGTTCCATCTCCTCTGACCCTCACCCCTGCTTACCGGTTACTGGATCCCTGTTACACTTGCCAAGTACCGTTGTAGGTACCAGGCTGCCAGGATGAATAGAACCAGATGAACCCCTGCCCTTTGAAGTTTAGCCTCCGGGTCATCCGAGACTCTCACAGGAAACAGAATTAAATGGTCTTACTGCACCTGTCTTCCTAGACCAAGCCCCCTAGACCATAGTCACCAAATACAGCATATGCAGAAAAGCTATTCTGGGACCCATGAGACCGGAGAAAAGGTGATTTTGTTGTTGTCGTCTTGATATTTAGAAATAGGGTCTCGTGTAGCTCAGAATGGCCTCAAAATTCTGTATCCCAGCCCTGGAGCATCAGAGGCAGGTGGATCTCTTCTAATTCAAGACTGGTATATCATTGTGCCTTGCTTATGGTAACCACATACACACCCATCACACTCTCTGGTCCTTCATCTGTCTGGTCCCTTTTTTCCCCTCTAAACTGTCTCCATTCTGATGCCATGTAAATATATATATACAAGTACATTCCACATATGAGAGAATGTAGGATACTTATCTTTTTTTTCCCCCCAAGACAGAGTTTCTCTGTATAGCTCTGGCTGTCTTGGAACTCACGGATCTGCCTACCTCTGCCTGTGCTGGGATTAAAAGTGTGTGCCACCATACCTGGTTTAAAATCTCTTTTTTTCCCCCCTTTGATTTTTTTTTGTTTTTGTTTTTTTTGTTTTTTTGTTCGTCCGATTGGGTCTTCAATGGGTACCTGTGGAGGGGGCAGACAAATGGGGAGACAGGAGACACAAAGAAATGAGGGCAAGTCTGGATTCTGATCAAGCCCTATTTATTGACAATTTTCACAGAGTTTTTATAGGCACTTGGGCATGGGTATTTGCGTAAGCGAGGGTTGCTATGGATGCCTAACTCTGGAATGCTCCAGCAGGTGTCTACCTTTACAGCTGATATAATCACAGAAGATGGAGAAATTCCAGAGAGAAAGGGAAGTTGTAAAAGATGTGGTTAGTCAGGAAAAAGTTCCCGGAACTGCTGCTCGCAGGCAGCTGGCCTTTAATCTGATTTTACCAGTAGTCTTACTGGAAAAGCTAGTTTATAGCCAGAAAGGAGTAGCTCTTACTATGAGCTTGGGGGTCTTAGAATGACAGTCCCCCATAATAAACCACAACAGGTGTCTAACTGCTGAACCACGACAGGGTCAGCTGGTTTCTGGTAAACGACAGACTGATGGAGAAATAGGAACCTAGGCTCTGACAAGATGGAAGAACATTGGCCATATAGCCCGTCCTCAACATTTTTTTGTTTGTTTGTTTTTGTTTTGTTGTTTTGTTTTTTTGAGACTGGGTTTCTCTGTGTACCCTTGGCTGTTCTGGATTTGCTTTCGTAGACCAGGCTAGCCTCCAACTCACACTGATCCACCTGCTTCTGCCTCCTGAGTGCTGAGATTAAAGGCGTGCGCCACTCTTCCCAGCTTCCGGCTTGAAATCTATCTTTATCGCTACTAACATCTCTTATTCCTTTGTCTTTCTTACTTTAAAATGTTTCCTTCCCCAGCAGTCTCCCTTCTGCTTTCTCAGCCCCACCCCCCCGCCGAGACAGGGTTTCTCTATGTAGCCTTGGCTATCCTGGACTCCCCTTGTAGACCAGGCTGGCCTCGAACTCACAGTGATCCACCTGCCTCTGCCTCCCAAGTACTGGGATTAAAGGTGTGCGCCACCACGCCCGGCCTCCCTTCTACTTTTAACTAACACACACACACACACACACACACACACACACACACCAAGATTCTGCACCAGAGCAAACCAGGCTGTTATTCGAGTCTGACTTATTTTGTTTAACACAATGATATCCCACCTCCCGTAAATGTGTCATAATTTCATCCTTCTTCATGGCTGTCCAGAGGGGTTCTTAACTGACCCTCTGATGTCTAAGTCTGCCTTGCTGGACCCTGGCTTGATGTCTTGGCTGTTCTCTCAGAGACAAGCTTCTCCAGAGACTGGTGTACTGACATGTCTCTACCCCCTCCTTCCTATGCCCACCCCTTTCCCACCCCCGCCATCCTGCTGCCAAACGCTCCTGGCAGAACCCTTGCCAGTTTGTGGGTACTGAATGTTCCTTGGATACTACGTCTCTTGGGGTAATCCAATTTCTGTCCAGAGAGCCACAGAAGGGACAACTCCCGGAAATGGCCATGATAGCAATTTCCAGGCATACCAGGAACGTAATCATTGTCACCGGAAAGAGCTGGAGGAAGGCTGGGTGCTCTGCAGCCTGGTTAAAAGGCCCGGGAGAAAATGTGACCCGTTGTTTCCCATGAGTGGGAAACCACAGCGGAAACCACTTCCTACCCACGCTTACAACTGTTGAAGACCATCACGGTGATGGTTCACATCCCAAACCTAATCGGGATGGGCTTCAAGACCTTGGAAGTTCATGTTATTTTAGGATTAGGTTTGGGTGTGAGCTGCAGAAAGTCCATGAATGACCGTGACCTATATATATGGCAGAGGTTGCTTTCTTGCTTGCTTAGGTATCCAAAGGTCTGGTTGGTGTCCCAGAGGGTCCCAGCTCAGGCTGTGTTGGCATACTCCTGTCTCCACATGGTATTTCATCTTCTCAAATAGTTGCTTGAGATCTTGTCATTGAATCTGCATTCTAGTCCTTAGGGAGGAGGAAGAGAAAAAAAAAGGTGATAATCTTTTTTCTTCTTCACATTTTGTGTGTGTGTGTGTGTGTGTGTGTGTGTGTGTGTGTGTGTGTGTGTATGTGTGTGTGTATGTGTGTGTGTGTGTGCAGGTTAGAGGACAACTTGAGGGAGTTGGTTCTGTCCTTCCATTAAATGGGACTCAGAGGCCAAACTCCTATGGTTAGGCTTGGTGCAGGTTTCTTTACACACCGAGCCATCTCGCCAGACTATACCCTACTTTTAATAACACTTTCATTATTATGGCTTTGTGCATGCCAGGCAAATTCTCGCCCACCGAACTACATGCCCAGCCCGACACTTCCTTCCAAAGAAAAGAAGGAACGCTTTCTGGAAGTTGTTGTTTATAGCAGTTCCGTTTACATCCATCCCATGGGCTAGAACTTGGTGGCATAGCTCTACCTAGTCACAGGGGAGGCTGGGAACCGAATCATTATCCCAAGTGGCCACCTGTCCAGCTTAAAACCATGGGATTCTGTGACTGAGGAAGAGAGGGAGAATAGATGCTGGGGATAATTAGTACTCCCCACCTTGCAGCCGACCAACTGATCAGCCACCCAGCCAACACTGCTGTTTGAGGAAACTGCTCCATTCAGTGAAAGGGACGGATACGCAAATAACGGACTCGGGTGCCACGTGATGGGGAGGATAAAGGAGGTTTTGTTCGGGTGCTGCGGGAGAACAGATGGAAATGATCAACAGCGATCAGAATAATTAATGACTACAATGCCCGAGCTGGGGCCCCCCCCCCACAGTGCTGCACTGGGCTATTGTGTTCGGCCAGCTCCTTTTTCTCTGCTGCAGCGGGAGCCACAAACTTTCCTACTCCTCACACAATGGCAGGCCAGGTGCTGGCCCTTCTCCCTATACATTATCTCCCAGGACCCTGGAGCTGGTAACTGTTGTCACTCTCACTTAAAAGATGACGGAAGCAGGCAAGAGCACTATCCAGCTGGCATTTGACAAGCTCTAGAGAACCCCCCCCCAAACAGCTCATTCTCCTTCCTGCCCAACCCCCACGAATCCCCAGCGCAGGTAGCCTCCTCACGCACTCCATTGTGATGACCCAGGCCATCTTCCGGTACCTCGGTTCGCTTCCAGACTAGCTCCTCGCTTGCTTGGATCTCTTCCCTCTCCTTAGCCATCAGTCCTGCCTGCATCAGTGGCCAAGCCAACTGATTGCTGCTCTCTCTTCCTAAGTATAGGGATGCCTGGGGTGGGGCGCAGTGACCTGAGGTGGCCCCTGCAGGGATTGGGTCACTGTCCCATCTCAGGAAATCACTTTGGCTTTTCTCATCTGTGAATAGGAATGCTGCTGCTCCCCTGATGCTGGGCCTGATTGTGAGGACTAAATGCTATTAGTCACGTTAGATGATTAACTAAGCACATACTAAGTGCTCAGAAAATGTTAACTGTTAGCCCTTCTTCCACTTGAAGTGTGTCTCTGTTTTCAGTCCATTTCTCTTTACCTGTTGTGTTTGTTTCCCATCCCTGCCATGACAGGTGATGTAAACACACACACACACACACACACACCCTATATTTCCAGGGCTCAGAAGTTGTTCCTGGATTTACATCAAAGTGTTGGCAAGACGATGTCCCTTCTGGAGGTTCAAGGGAGAAGCCATTTTGTGGTCTTTTCCTGTTTATTCTCCTTTTTATTTTTGTGATACTGGAGATTGAACCCAGGGCCTCAGGCATTTGTGCTAAACAAGTAGTCTTTTCTGACCCAGACCTCCATTTATCTTTTCCACCTGTTTTTCTTTCTCCATCTCCTTCCTGGCCTCCCTCCCTTCTTTTTAGATTGCACACATCTGGCCTGTTCTCTTCTCTCATTGCTGTTATAAAGTACCTGACCAAAGCAACTAAAGAAAAGAAGGCTTTATTTCCTCTCTAATTAGGGGAGACAGTATTTTACGGCAGGGAAAGCATGCTAGCAGGAGCCTGAGGGGGCTGGTCACATTGTTTGTTTGTTTTGCTTTTTGAGACAGGGTTTCTCTGTGTATCCTTGGCTGTCCTGGACTTGCTTTGTAAACCAGGCTGGCCTCGAACTCACAGAGATCCACCTGCCTCTGCCTCTGAGTGCTGGGAGGTGTGGGCCACCACCGCTGCCACCTCCGCCACCGCCACCACTGCCTCCCGCTTGTCACATTGTATTCACAGTCAGGAAGCTGAGAGATGAACGCCCAGCATGACAAGATGCTTAACAGGTTTTCAGTTTGCTTAGGGTGGGCCTGTCCCCCACTCAGTGAGCCGGCTCTAGAAATGTCCTCACTGCCACAGCCAGTGGTGTCCTTCCCGACTGAGACCCAGCCAGGCTGACAGTTAATATGAACCATCAACTCTGGATAATCTACGCTAGTCATCTCATCTCGGGATCTTGAACTTGGACAAGTCCACGAAGTCCCCTTTGCCATGGAAGGTAGCATACCTACAGGATTAAGAAAGGGACCTCTTTGAGCACTGCTATCTCACCTGTCCCCTCAGGCCCCCCCCCTCCAGAATATGGCTATGGAGAGTTACTCAAAACCTCTCCTCCTTCAGTGGACATTCCCCTTACTCCTGCTTGCTTTTCGGACACCATCTTTGATGAGTTAACTAGTTTCCCCCACCTCCTGACAGCCGATGCAGCCTGCACTGGCTCCCACATCCCAGCAAGCCTGCTCTTGCTGAGGTGGGTAGGAGCAGAGCCTTGGCCAACCTTGTGTTCTCAAGCAGACTCTTGGCTGCTTGGACCTTCTTGAGGTCTTCCTCATCTCCGTCTGCCTTTACGTATCCCTCCTGGCTTTTTTTTTTTTAATTTATTTAAAAATTACCCCCCCCCTCTTGTGTGTGTGGTGTGTGTGTGCGCGCGCGCACATGTGCACCTTTGTACACCATGGCACAAGTGTGAATGTCTGAGGACAACTTGAAGGAGTTGATTCTCTCCTTACATTATGCCAGTCCTGGGGCTTGAACTTAGGGTATAAGGCTTGGCAGCAAGTGCTTTCACCTACTGAGCCATCTCAATTTCTCTTCCTCCTGGCTTCCTCCCTCCCCCACCCTCTCTGGCTTCATCCATGCAATGTGTTGTCCTGTCTCCACCTATCCGTGAGATATCCAGGTTTCCTTGGGGCTTTAGGTCCTTGATCCGGGGCTCTTTTTTTTTTTTTTTAAATTGTGATCTTGTCCCACACTAATGGCTAGTTCACAAGGATGGCTGACTGCTGCCCATCCTGTGCACTTACGACTCGGGCTGGATGTGATAGTGAGGACCAAGCTTCTCTGAGTGCAGCGGTTCTTCAGCTCCGCCAGCCTTCCTTGAGGTATATGCCTTGAGACAGCTCCCTGAGGAGGGGACTTAGAACCACGAAACCTGACACACTTTGTGTTTCTCTCTAGAGATAGTGTGGAAGCTGATGTGTGGAATCCTCTCAGAACTCCCCCGAGGTCAGATGAAGGCATCAGACAGATGGAGTCCAAGGGCAGAGTGTGTTTAATGGGGAGTGACCTTACGGAGGCAATTTCAAGGAGGAAAACTTTACTTTGGGTCTGAGTTTCAAAGAGTGCAGGCTGTCAGGGAGGGCCAGGCTGTCCATGATGATGTGGGCTTGTAGCTTGTCCATTTATTGGCAGTTTGGAAAACAGATAGCCCAAGATCATATCTGAAATATAATAGATAGCCTTCAAGGCTCACCCTGCAGTGAGACCTGCTATTTAGGTCTCAGGACTCAGTTTCCACACCCTCCCAAACATTGTCAACAGCCGGGGACCAGTTGTTCAAACACATGAGCCTCTGGGGGTCATTTAGGACACAAAGCTCTAACAGCAGGGAAACATGTTGGGATGGAACTTCTTCAGAAATGTAGTCGTTGGGGAAACCTGCCGTGACCTCTGGTGTTTGCAATTCCTGGAGCCTGGAAGGAACCATGGGACAACTGGAGCTCAAAGGCACAGATATTCATAGGGAGGCAAGGTGTGTCCTGAGAGTGCAGTTAGATACATGTAGCTGTCAACATAGTGGGGTGGTTTTAAACACAGGAAGACTGTTGATGGGGTACAGAATTGAGGAAAGATCTTGGGGAAAGCGGGGGAACTCATGGGCAAAGAGGGGCTTGAGCACTGGTCAGGGAGCGAGGATGACGAAGGCCATCTCAGGGGCTGGAGGTCAGGATGCGGTCCATTTAGGGACCAAGGAGAATGTAGAGCTGAAGATGTGCACACATCCAGAGTGTAGGGCCAGGGGTCACACAGAAGTTAGAGCTTTCTCTTGCGGGCAGTGGGGAGTCATGGGGGAGGGTTTCAAGCAGGGGAGTGACTTAGAAAAGCTTCCCTTAGGGATATTATGCCAGTTTCAGGGTAGACGGGGCAGGTATATAATTTTAGACAAGAAGCACCTTGGCAGCTATTGCCCCATTCCTATGGGACATTAAACCACAACTAACTATGGTTTGATGTGTGTGCGTGTATGTGTATTTATTATTCATATTCGTATAATATTCATATTCAATACATATTTAATCAGGCTATTTGCTGTTGTTTGAGATAGGGACTCACTCTGTAGCCCTGGCTGGCCTGGAACTCACAGAGATCTGCCTGCTTCTGCCTCCTGAGTGCTGGGGTTAAAGGCGTGCAGCCACCACGTGGGGCTGTTGGACTGCATTTTGCATGCAGCTGCACACACATTAGATGGCCTGGATGGAGAACATCCCTAAAGCACACAGTGACAAAGCTGGCATTAGAACTCAGATGTGCTTCCAGGTCCAGGGCTTTCTTGATACAGAGTGAGGGCAGGTATCTGAAAGGAGGCTGGGCCAGTAGTCAAGGTGAATGGTGCCCAGGGCAGATACCAAGGGGAAGGGCATGTGGGAGGCAACGAAAATATGTTCTTTCTCCTTTCCTTGGGTGGGGGTGGGGGCATGGGCCTCATTGGAGACTGCACATGAGCGCATCTCTCCTTCCTGAGTCCTGCAGCATCCTTCTGGGCCTGGTTTCTATGGCAACAGGCTCCCAGCAGGCAGCCTGCCAGCTGGAAGGAAGCAGGCAGGCAGGCTTGGAGAAAAGGCCTGGGCCACAGGAGGAAGGTTGAAGTTGCAGGGATGGGGGTAGGGGGTGGGTGGGACAGTCTCCTGGGAAGCTGGACAGGCCCCTGGAGGTGTCGCATAAGACACCTTTTGACCATGAGAGGCGGAGGTAGATAAGGACCCGTGAGCCTTTCCTTTGAAGTTCTTTGAATTCCCAGACTACTTCAACTTCTGTTCATCTTTGCCCCGCCGCCCCCTCCAAGCCCTCCCTACCCTCCCCCATCCTTACTTCTTGAAGTATTGTCTGGCCCCAACCTCATGCTTCATAGGGCTCATTGACTTCTTTACAGAAAAGGGCCCCTACGCTGAACTCAGAGTGGGAAAAATGAACAAGGCCAATTGACTTTCTGTTTTGCATATGATTTGCATATAATTAACTCAAAGACAAGAAATTTCCAGGCCCTGTGTCATTCCTGCCAACAACTTAATTCAGCTCCACTGGCTCTGGCAGACTGTCTGGCCAAGCTCTGGGCTGAGCCATCGGGCCCCTAGGGGTGACGTCTTCCCTGCTGTACCCTCCCTCCATCCCAAGCTTCTCACTCCCAGGCATTTCTTCCTTTAGCTGGTGCTGCCTAGAGTACAGGCCTGGTTCCAAATCTTGGCTCTGTCACTCTGAAGCCGGATGACCTGAGAGCCCTTTGGACCCCATTTATGCATTTCTCTGTAGGCCTAGGACAGCCAGTGTAAACCGGCTGGGTGTGGTGACTCAACACTTATTATCCGAGTACTCAGGAAGTGGGGCGGGAGGAATGCTGTGTGAGTGAAGCCTGGGGATCCATTTTGAGTTCCAGGTCAACCTGGGTACCCGGTGAGACTTTGTCTCAAAACAACAAACCGCAAACAAAAGAAGTAACAATGTTTCTGAAGGCCTTGGTCAAGAGCTACCGTCACCCTGGCCCCACAGCTGGCTTCTGTAGGCCAGTTTCTGCTTTGTCTGGTATGTTCCAGCATCTCTTCTGGTCGTAGGTACAGGTTGTTATTTTTACTGTCACTGCTGTTTAGTGCCAGTGCAATAGGTAGGTATGTTTGGCACCTACCAACTGCAAGGATTAATTGAGTTTGAGTGTGTGGATTGGTGGCTGCCGTTTTGTAGGTTCCTTAGCTCTTTTTCTTTTTTTTTTTTTTTCTTTTTTTTTTTTGGCTTGGAGCTGGGGTGAGGGTGGTGACTTGGGGTGACCTAAGCAGGAACAGAGAGGACAGGCTTCTCCCTCCACAGGCGGGCGAGGTTCAAGCGCTCCAACAGCGTGACAGCCGGTGTGCAGGCAGACCTGGAGCTGGAGGGCTTGGCCGGCCTGGCCACTGTGGCCACAGAAGACAAGGCCCTGCAGTTTGGACGCTCCTTCCAGAGACACGCCTCTGAGCCCCAGCCCGTGCCCCGGGCCCCCACCTACTCAGTCTTCCGCACGGTCCACACGCAAGGCCAGTGGGCCTACCGTGAGGGCTACCCACTGCCGTATGAGCCGCCGGCCACCGATGGGTCGCCTGGCCCTACCCCTGTTCCCGCCCCTGGCCCCGGGTCTGGCCGCCGTGATTCCTGGATGGAGCGCGGTTCACGTAGCCTTCCTGACTCAGGCCGAACGTCCCCCTGCCCACGGGATGGCGAGTGGTTCATCAAGATGCTGCGGGCAGAGGTGGAGAAACTGGAACACTGGTGCCAGCAGATGGAGCGAGAGGCGGAGGACTATGAGCTGCCAGAGGAGAGTGAGTCCACAGCCATCCACGTAGGGGGACAGGGTGTCGTCCGGGCTGCAACACACCCGCAGGTCCCTCCCTTCACGCCTGGGCTTGTCTCCCCCTTGATCCTTCAGTGCTGGAACTTGAGGTTCCTATTGGCAACAGGGCATGCTGCGAGTTCCTGGAAGGGGACATCTTTAGAGGGTAGGGTAAGGATCTGGAGGATCATGGTCAGGCAAAAGGCTGGATTTTCTGTCTAAGTCGCTAGCACTGTGGGGAACGATCTGTTCAGATCTGGACAAATGTATGGACCCAGTGTAAAGCTTGGTGACGAGGCCACAAGACATTCTGACTTGAGCTGTCCAGAAGGGCTCTCCCAGGGGATGCTGGGATTCCTCGGACAAAGACGTAGGGTTTTTAACCTTGCCAGTGGAGGCAGTTCAAGCGAGAACAAGTCTGAGGAAGAAATGGAGGGTCAGCATGGCAGATGGCCCTGTCACACCAGGTGTGCATTTTCCCTTTGTGTCCAGTCTGAGGAGAGCCATAGGCTCCCCCACAGACTCCCTGTGTTGATGGGCTAATGACCAGGAAGATCAGTGTTAAGTCCCTGAGTCGAATAAACAATTCTTAGCAAACCGAGGAGGCATGTATTGATTAGTGACAGAATTTGGCCGGTGAATGATCATTGAGCTAATGTTCTGGCCACGGATGGAAGGCTAAGCTGGACGACACAGGTGGGAGGAAGGATACCGAAGGACCAGCACTTGGTACACGCAGGCCCTGTGATGATGGCAGGACCTTCATTAAGGATGAGGTCTTCTCCGGATTGTTGGGTAGGAGCTGTTGTAAGCAAGTTCGAAGATAGGATAGGAAAGGGGCCAGAGGAGGGGGAGGGACAGACGGCACAGTAACCAGGAAGTGAGCATCTTAACGTCCTGGGGGCTTGGGAAAGAGGGATCTCACGCCTCCCCCCCCCTTCGGCCCGCCCACCTCCTTGAGCCTCCTTCTGTTCTGCAGTCTTGGAGAAGATTCGCAGTGCGGTGGGCAGTACCCAGCTTCTCCTGTCTCAGAAGGTCCAGCAGTTCTTCAGGCTGTGTCAGCAAAGCTTGGTAAGTGTCTGTGGGGGTACGGGGAGGTGTGTGGAGCTGACGGGAGACCCAGCGTGACTGAGAGGTGGGACCAGGTCTGGGTCCCTGGAGTGGTGGATTAGGTGTGGTCCGAGACAGTCCATCTAATGTGGCTCAGGGAAACCAAACGCCGTCAGACGTGGCTTGTTTGGAGTATCGTGCCTTGAGGTGGAGTCTGGGGTTCGTGCCCCAGGTATGAGAGACCTGGGCTCTTTCTTCTTCTTGTCCCTCATTCCTCAACCCTTTCCCCTAGACTGAGCTTCCTAATAGTGAGGCTGGGGATGACTTTGCCCGAGCCTGCCCTGGGGTCAGACCTCCCCTGACTGGCTGCCTCCCCTGTGTGTCCCACATGGCAGGACCCCACCGCGTTCCCTGTGCCCACCTTCCAGGATCTGGCGGGTTTCTGGGACCTCCTGCAGCTCTCCATTGAGGATGTGACCCTCAAGTTCCTGGAGCTACAACAACTCAAGGCCAACAGCTGGAAACTCCTGGAGCCTAAGGTGTGTTTGTGGGTGCCACACTCTGGAATCTCCTTCTCAGAAAGGGTGCGTGGGTGTGGCCAAGTCACAGGGGAAACAGGCACATGGGCAGCAAGAAAGCTTTAGATAAAAAACAGCCACGCTCCTGGCCGTTGCCCCATGCTTGGCCCAGCTGTTCACACCGCTGCTGCCTCATCCACCTCTGGACAGCTGCAGTGCGTGGAATAGGGCTAGATATTTTTTTGGGTGACTTTCAGCCAGACTCATGTCTGAGATGGTTGTTGGAGGTGACACTGGGCAGGCTCCTGGAGGCCTGACAACTACTCTCCACAACCCCTCAGTCTGCGTGCAAGTGCTAGCTACTGGGAACGGCTCCACCAGGGGGCGCTCGAGCCCGTCATTATTTGGAGACCTGTTCTGGGACTTTGACCGGCTTTGACCTTGTGAAAAGTCGTGCACCTGCAGCTTCGCGTCACGTCCCCGGCATCAATGGCCAATTCTGGGCGCGGTCCTGTTGGAGGGGGGCACACAAATTCTGTCCCTCGGGGAGTTTGCACGGGGAACAGGGCGCGAGTAGGGATGCTGCGTGGTCCCCGCCGCCTAGCTCAGTCCTGCGCTCTCTGGACAGGAGGAGAAGAAGGTCCCTCCGCCGATACCAAAGAAGCCCTCGCGGGGGCGGGGCGTGCCGGTGAAGGAGCGCTCCCTGGACTCCGTGGACCGGCAGCGGCAGGAAGCGCGCAAGCGGCTCCTGGCGGCCAAGCGCGCCGCCTCGTTCCGCCACAGTTCGGCTACCGAGAGTGCGGACAGCATCGAGATCTACATCCCCGAGGCCCAGACCAGGCTGTGACCCGCCCGGGCCGCCCACCCTGGCCCGGGCCCGCGGTTTTCTACCCGTACTGTACACCCAGCGTCGAGGTCACTGTGAACGCGGGCTGCTCCGTGCGCCCGCCCTGCCGGCACCGCACGCCCCGGCTCCTGCCCGCCGAGCTTTCGTGGGTTTTTTACCTTCTTGATCCCACGCAAAGGCGCCCGGGCTAGGCTGGGGGCCGTGCCTCTCCGCCCTGCGCCCCTCACTTGGAACTCCCATCTTCCTGGTCCGACGCTTTGACCCCACCCCCACCCCCCCATGGGCACCATCTCTGCCATTATTTTACCCCACCACGGGCCAGGCCGGGCCGGGTCCCTCATCTGGGCTCTGCGTCCCCCCTTACACACCCCGCGGGGCTGGGCTTCGTGGGGATCAAGCTTCGTGGCTTTTTATGAAGAATCCCGAACCCCGCCTAGGAGCCCGCCCCACCTTCCCAGGGCTCCACCCTCAGCCCTCTGCCCACAGGGCCCAGGGACCACAGTGGCTGGACCAACCCAGGACCAGGGCGCCTGGGCCTCTCCCCTTTCCCACATCTGGGGAGGGGAGACAGGGGCTTTCCCTCACCACACCTGTGGCTGTTCCCACATCCCTTTGAGTATCCCAGGAAAAATAAAACCGCAGAACTGCACCGGAGCCAGCTCTCTCCAGAAGAGGGAGGCCACCTCGGCGGGGGGGGGGGGTGGGGTGGGGGGACAAGGGGGCGGGGGAATCAGATAAGATGGCGGGGGGAGGGTAAGAGAAAAGACCAGGGCCTTTAGTTAGCTCTCTTGGTTTGGGGACCCCAGGGGTTGCCTGAGCCCTTTTGGGCGAAGAGCTAGCTGGGCGGAAGAGGATTCTGGCGGTCACAATAAGGACTTGTGTCTTCTGGGAGGGGTCTTGCTGGTGTCTAAAGAGGAAGGAACAAACCAGTTCGTCTCTCATTCAGTCCACGTCCCTTTGCCTCCCAGCCTTTCTAGAAAGGGAAGTCCTGCATTTCAGAGCTTGGCACACAGGACATGTACAAATGTGCATAGGTGGGGTGGGTGGGTGGGGCGCTGGTTATTCTTAGAAGTCACCGAATGCATTCCGCTTTCCACGGAGGACAGACAAATGCTCTGCCTTGCTCCAGCCTAATCCAGTCAGCAGCAGCGAACTCCAGATTTGTGCTGCCGTTTTCTCCCTGATGCCTCCTGTGGGTGGACACTTTACAGGAACTATTAAGGATAGAACTTTACGGAGAGACTAAAAGTTCGGAGACATTGTTGGGTTTTCTGAATGCCCCCTGAGGGTCAGCCAAGGGACCAGTACTCTCTCCACAGACAGAGGGCTGAAGCTTGGAGCCTTAAGTGGGCTCTCCAGAAACACAAAGCTAGAAGTAATGGGCCTGGCCATGTCTAATATTAATTTATGACGTTTTTAGATGGTGTTCACAATTCAGAAGGAACTTGACAGCAGCCCCCCGCCCCGCGTCCCAAGTCCCCTTTATAGTCCCTTGGGGCTGACGTCTTACCCTGAAGCCAGAGGAAAAGGCTGCCTTGGTGTTGGCTGCTGTTTTTTGGGTTACACTGGACCAGCCAATTCTTATATTCAGTGGATCAGCAAACACTTGTCACTGGCAGGCACCACGGAGGGATCCCTGAATGCTGTTTTATTTATTTTTTAAGTGTGTGTGTGCGAGCAGCATGTGCTCATGCGCATAAGTACGCACACATGAGGGTGTACGTGAGTGTCTGTTTTCTATTGGTTTTCCAGATGGGGCCTGGGCTACTGTTACTTCTCTGGAGATCTTTTTTTATTTTACCCTGAAGTTTGGACGTGAGTAAGTTCTGAATGATCAGAACAATACTGTGTAGCAGGTATTGTGATTTCCAGATGAGATGACAAGCTTGGAGAGCTTTAAACTTCTTACCCCTAATCCTGGAGCTAGGAGGACTCAGAGTCTACGTTATACTTGGACTACATTACAGTGTTCAGGGAGGTCTGTGTCCTTTCTCAGAGACAGGGCTGCATTTCCTGAAATCATGTAGTAGATGTGGAGTAGACACAAGGAGCCGTCAATACCAGTAGGTCTTGTCATCTTGCAGTGAGCATCTGCTTAAAAAGGTCACCAGGAGCCAGGCATAGTGGCACATAGCTTTAGTCCCAGCACTTGGGAGGTAGAGGCAGGCAGATCTCTTGGGCATTTGAAGCCAGCTTGGTCTACTTAGCAAGCTTCAGGACAGGCAGAGCTACATAGAAGCCCTGTCTCGAAACTACCGAAATAAAATATCCTTTAGAGGTTGAAAATGTGGGGTGGTCTCTCAGTGTTGGGTACTATTGCTTGGGTATTCTGTGCCCCAGAAGCATGCTAAAGAGGAGCGATGGTCCTTGGGTACAAGTGGCTCTCAGTCTGATGGTAAGCAGGCATAGGAGCAGAGAGCTCTAGTTTGAAGAGGGTCTGCTCTCAGGGGAAATGAGTACTGACACAGCTATTGCTGAATGCTGGTTCTGGACACTTTATCATGAACCCGGTTCTGGAGGCTGGGAGATCTTCTTTCTAAATGGGGAAAAAAAAAAAAAAAAAAGCTAGGTATGATGCCACATGCCTAAAATCTCAGCACTTGGGAAGGGGAGGCAGGAGGACCAGAAGTTTGAGATCATTTGTAGTTACCTAGAGGATTTGAAGCTATCCTGGTAAACATGAGATTTTTTTTTTTTTTTTTTTTTTTTAAAGACAGAGTATCACTATGTATACCAGGATGGCCTTGAACTCACAGTGATTCCACCCACCCTTGCCTCCCAAGTGGTAGGTTTAAAGGCACACCATGCCACCTTCATGGGTGAGACGGGCTTAAACAAAGCAAAGCAAAACAGCAAAAAGCATAATGAAAAATATAACAACAAAATATATAAAGCAGGGCACGATAGTTTGTACCGGTAACTTCACCTGCTTGGGAGTCAGGACAGGTAGACCAGTGGGCCTTGTTCACAGGCAGCCTGGTTAACATATCAAGATCTCATGTCAACAGGAAATAACTGGTGGGGCTAGAGAGTTGGTTAAGGGCACTCATTGCTCTTGCAGAGGACTGGGATTCGATTCCCAGCACTCACATAACAGCTCACAACTGGAGCCGGGCGTGGTGGCGCACGCCTTTAATCCCAGCACTTGGGAGGCAGAGGCAGGTGGATCGCTGTGAGTTCGAGGCCAGCCTGGTCTACAAAGTGAGTCCAGGATGGCCAAGGATACACAGAGAAACCCCTGTCTCGGAAAAACAAAACAAAACAAAACAAAACAAAAAAACAGCTCACAACTGTCTGTAAATCCAGTTTCAGCAAGTCTGATGTCTTCTTCTGGCCTCCTAGGGTACTAGGCAAGCTCATGATACATGAACATTCATGCAGGCAAAATACTCACACACATAAAATAATAAATCTAAAACATATCACCCCCCCAACACACACACACAATAACTGGATATGGTAAGGCATGGTTGTAATCCCAGCACTTTGGAGGCTCAGGTAAGAAGACCTGTTAGGCCAGTTTAGGCCACACAGCACGACTGACTTCAAAAGGGGGTCTGAGGAGATCGCTCAGCTGTCAAGAGCACTGGCTTCTCTTGTAGAGGAACCAGGTTCAGCTCCCAGCACCCGCTTGACCGCTTATGACTAACTGCAGATCCAGAGGATCTGACGCCCCCTCTTCTGACCTCTCTGGACACCAGGCACGCGTGTAGTGCCTGGACATACATGTAGACAAAACACTCATAATTTTAAATAAAATTTAAAAGACAGAACAAAACAAAAAAATCACATCACTCAGTCTCAAAAGGACTGACAAACACAAACGATACCAGCAACGCACCCATTCTCCCAGCTGGAGGCCGGAGGATCAGAGGTTCAAGGCCAGTGTGGATTCTATTCTCAGCCTGCATCGGGTGGTGAGGGCGTCCTTGCTGAACCGTCCCATGCTGGAATGCAAGAGGAGGGGAAGGAGTTGAGGGAGGCCAATGCCCCCTTTGCCAACTCACCCATAGATTTGGAGTCCTTGTGGCCTAATCATTTTTTAAATAGGCTTCAATCTCTTTGCGTGGTTACAATGGCAACTAGATTCCAGTATGTTTTTCTAGCAGAAATGAACATCTATCTGCAGCACAGGGAGTTTGGGAAAGGCATGTGAACTGTCCCGCTTGCATAGGAGAAACGGAAGGGAGGGAGGATGCTCACTTCCAGCCAGGGGACCAGTCAGTCTGGCCGAGGCTTGGAGGGATGGCCGTATTGGATAACCGGAAAGGTGAGCTACAGCAAAATGACATGGCCTGCTGGTGTGGCCAGAAGAGATCTGTGGGCTAAACTGCAGAGTCCGTTGTTTTATTTTAGTTTTTGAAGGGTTCTTTGGCCAAAGAAATTGAAGAGCTGAGCTGCTAATACGGTCCAGGTAAGAGGGGATGGTGCTGATCTTGAGGGGTAGTTGGGAATCAGGAGCTGTAGGCTGGATGTGGGGCGTGAGGAAATGAGCAGGCGTGAAATATTCAGGGCTTTTTTTTTTTTCCCCCTTCTGCTGCTAATGAACGAGTGATGCCTGGAATGAACATCGCAGAAAGAAACACGAATCTGGGGAAGGCTTTAACGTGTCAAGAAGCATTATCAAACACTCACCGAGCAGATGCCAAGAACTGTGGCAAGCTCTTTCTGCACAGTAAGATGGTTTATAACAGCAGCCCCAGAGGAGGTCTTAAAATTTTTATTACTTTTATGTTTATTTATTTATGAGTGGGTGAGTGTGAGTGGGCGCTTATATGCCACAACCCTGGTGGGGCCGTCCCATGACAACTTTCGGGAATTGGTTTTCTCCTTCTATCATGAGGATTTTTTTTTTTTTTTTTTTAGTTTTTTGAGACAAGGTTTTTTTCTGTGTAGCCTTGGCTGTCCTGGACTCACTTTGTAGACCAGGCTGGCCTTGAACTCACAGTGATCTGCCTGCCTCTGTCTCCCGAGTGCTGGGATTAAAGGTATGCACCACCATGCCCAGCTATCATGAGGATCTTAAGGATTGAACTCAGGCTATCAGCTTGGTAGCATATCTGCGGAGCCATTTGGCCAGTTCTAGGGTTTCTTCTTATCGTTTTTGTTGTTTGGTTGGTTGGTTGGTCTTTTGAAACAGGATTTCTCTGTGTAGCCTTGGTTGTCCTGGACTTGCTTTGTAGACCAGGCTGGCCTCAAACTCACAGTGATCCACACCTGCCCCTGCCTCCCGAGTGCTGGGATTAAAGGCGTGCGCCACCATACCCGTCAGTTGTTTGTTTGTTTAATACAGATAGGGCTGTAGCGATGGTTCAGTGATTAGGGAAACAGACTACTCTTGCAGATGATCCGAGTTTGGTTCCCAGTACTCACGTCTAACAGCTTACAATTTCCTTTAACTTTGGCTCCAGGGTGTCTGACACCATCTCCTGACCCCCACAGGTGCTGGTGCTCATGTGCACACACATAATTAAAATCCTCTTTTTGTTTGGGGGTTTCTGTTTATTTTTATTTTATGTGCATTGGTGTTTGCCTGGATGTATGTCTGGGTGAGGGTGTCAGATCTCAGACTTAGAGACAGTTGTGAGTTGTCATGTGGGTGCTGAGGATTGAACCTAGGTCCTCTGGAATAGCAATCAGTGTTCTTAACCAATGAGCCATCTTTCCAAACCCCTTAAAATCCTTTTAAAAATAGGATATAAGTGTATTTTCCCAGATTAGCAGGCCACAGAGTCAAGATTTGAACCCATGACTAATTTCAAAGTTAGGTGTGTCTCAGAATGTCGTTCTGGCTGATCTGCAAGTGCTAAGTAGACCAAGCTGGCTTCAAACTCACAGATAGCCACCTGCCTCTACCTATGGAATGCTGGGATTAAAGGCATGTACCACTATGCCCAGTTCTCCTTCCCCCTCAGTTGATATAGAATCTCCATATATAGCCAATGTTGGCCTTGAGCCTCAGCATGTCTCAAGCACTGTCATTTCATCTTAAGTCGAGACTTCCGTGCTCACTCAGTTCTGATGGAGGGAGCATCCAGTCACTACTAAGCTACAGCTAAGGACCCGTCCTTTCAGGGACCATCCACTGACTCTGTGTGGGCTGATGTCTTCCATTATGACATTTCTTAGACTGCTACCATTTTGTGGGCCTATGTGCTTTCTCTTCAGCCAGAAAACTCCCGAGGGAAGTCCCCATTTGGATCTCCAATGTCTAGCACGTAGAATGGCTGGCTAGATGCCAGCCTGAGTTCTAGACAGTTCTAACCTCTTCTCTGTTCAGTGTACAAGCAATTAAGTTCTGCTAATTACGCTTGCTAATTGCCGGCAGCTTCTTTCTACCCATCTTCACTCTCAGGCTTAGCTTTGAGCTCTTTGACATAAAATAGGAAGAATCTCTTCCTTGACAATGCAGCCTACAAGTTTCCTATGAAAGCACCCATGACCTTAAAAAATGGCTCACTGCTAACTTGCTAAGGGAAAGTGGGTAGACTACTCCAGGTAGATGAAAGAGCATGGAAAGGCACAGGCTTAGAAAGTTGATTTTTAGTATTTGTTACTTATGGCAAGGAGGCTTGTCAGGTTCGGTGCGGGGAGGGTGGGAAGGCAGGACCATGTCGGGGCATTAAAGAGCTTGAGCGTGAGGCCTTTTCCTGTATGTGATAAATATATGTCCGTTCCGGGACAGTGGAAATATGGTGGAGAGTGGGCACATGAATCAGAGGGTCTGGTCTTCACAGCTATTTGTAGACTCCCATAGCTGCCATCTAGTTCCCTACTTGCCGTGTGCCAGGCACAGTACTTTACATATGTAAATATTACATAACCCTCACAACATTCCTGCAAAAATGGGTGGTGACGCTATGCAGAAGCAATGAGGCTCAGACTAATAACGTTCCCATGGGCACACAGCCAGAAAGCACAGATGTGAAGAGGCTCGCTTGCCCTTCCTTCGTTCCTTCCTTCCTTCGTTCCTTCGTTCCTTCCTTCTTTCCTTTCCCCTCTCTCCCTCTCTCCCTCCCTCCCTCCCTCCTTCCTTCCCTCCCTCCCTCCGTCCTTTCTTCCTTCCTTGGAACTCTCTTTGTAGACCAAGCTGGCCTCGAACTCAAAGGGATCAGCCTGCCTCTGCCTCCCAAATGCTGGGATTAAAGGAGTGTGCCACCACCACCCGGCCCTAAGGTTTTAAAGCACTAGTTTATCCTCTGCTAAGGGAGCTAAGCTAGTCAGGGGTTGGGTTTTCTGGTTCGGTAACACCGGACCTAGGTTTCAAAAGGTGCCTGATGAACTTCAGTTGGATCAGTGAATGCATAACTTTTCACTTTTTTCCACACACATGTGGCAGCGACACAAGGGAGCCTCCGAGCCGCCAGGGGCCGCTATACACTTATTCGTCCGTCCCAACAGAGGCGGATGGCTAGCTTCTTTTCTCTTGTCGCGAGCTCAGCCAATCGCTGCTCTCCGAGAGAGCCAGGACGCCAGTGGGTGGGGCCTCGGGTGACGCCCCGCGGGCCACTGGGAGCCAGGACCTCCGTGTTGCTCCCGGCTAGCGGGCGCGGCGCAGGGCCGGTCCAGGGTGTGCGGGCTGGGCCGCAGGTGAGTTCCTAGGGCCGAGGGTGCTTCACTTTCCAGGATCGCTGGCCCTGGGTCCCATGGGGACCGCACCTGGCCGTGCCCTCCTAGTTGACAGAGCGATGGTCTTCGTGACCATCCCAGCCCCGGCCATCTCTGGCTAGCCGAGTGTGGGCTGCGGTCAGAACTCGTCCGCCTCAGGCACCCGCAGGCGGGAGGGTGACGAGGCCACGCGTGTGGTGTGACGGGACAGGGGACCGGCACCTGATGACCCTGACCTCACTGGAGCTCCCATCCCCAAGCTTGACTGGAGTAGCTGTCAAGGCTGATGGTTTCACATTCCCGGACCTCTCACGACTGCTCTGGAATTTGGAGTGTAGCTTCCGGTGGGTCCATGCACAAGGACAGGTTTCCGGACGGCCCAGTTGATCTGTACCTGGACTCTTTGGCAGGCTCCCCTCTATGCCCAGCTGGAAATAGGCGTCGCAGTATTTGCGAGACACTTCTGCTACTTACATTTTGGTACCCCAGGGATGATTTCATGAAGTCTAGCTGCTTGTGATCGTATTCCTGCCCCTCTGAGTGTGGGCGGAAGAGAGTGCTGTAGTCTTCTATTAGCGACTTGTTTATTCTGCCTGCCGTTTGTTCGATCACTTTTTTTTTTTTTAATTCTTTGCCAGGGAGGATAGCAAGGCGGGAGGAGGCACAGAGCACCGCATGATCCGGACATCCTTGGTTCTTAGCCTTCTGGAGTTTCAAGGTGTTTTGAGGGATGTAGACAATGCTTGCCGCAGAGGAGTTGGTTGTCTGGGTCACGTAGCACTTGCGCTTTATATGTAAGAGAATAATAGTTGTAGACTGGCGTTTAGACAATGGAAAATTGAGGCCCGGCGGTGGTGGCGCACGCCTTTAATCCCAGCACTCGGGAGGCAGAGGCAGGCGGATCGCTGTGAGTTCGAGGCCAGCCTGGTCTATAAAGCGAGTCCAGGACAGCCAAGGCTACACAGAGAAACCCTGTCTTGGAAAACAAAGACAACGGAAAATTGAGTTGAGAGTCACTATTTAGGAGTGGCGCAAACAACTCGCGCCCAATGTGCACCTGTAATCGTAAGCACCTAAGAAGTAGAAGGAGGAGGATCAGTAGTTCACAGTCATCCTCAGCTACGTTAAGGGTGTGAGGCCAGGCTGAGCGACGTGAGAATCTGTCTTACAAACCCGGTTGGCAGTGGTGTATCCCTTTAATCCCAGTAAGACTAGGGAGGCAGAGGCAGGGGGATCTCTTGAGTTCAAGGCCAGCCTGGTCTGCCGAGTGAGTTCTAGGATAACCAGGACTACTCAGAGAAAACCCTGTCTCAAAAGACCCAAACCAACCAACCAACCAACCAACCAACCAAAAAAAGAAAAAAACAAAACAAAACAAAAAACAAACAGAAACAAAAACAAACAAACAAAAAACCCCAAAAACTTTTTAAAAGACAGAAAGTGAAGTGGAGAAGTATTGAGTTTGTTGGTGTTCTTAGGGCATCCCTCTTTGTTAATGTAATCACCCCAGGATTTTGCTAATCTCTTGTCATAACTTTAGAGCACATAAGTCTTCCAATATAATGGGGGCAGGGCAGGGGTGGGGGAAGCTAATAAGGAGCTTCAGGATGCACTCCCGATGCCCACGGTTTGAACAGACGTCACACACACAGCTGCAGAGTGTTCTCTCTGAGAGAAAAAAAGCCCAGGCTTGGCCTCAAACACACTTGTCATGATTTTAGCAGGCTGACATAGTGGCCTTTGAGGCACTGTGGCCTTAGACAAAAATCTGGGCAAGTAGTTCCTACATCATAGAGGTATTGTGAGGGTTAGGTAATGACTAGGGCGACATGGGAGCACATAGGGTCTGGTGTCAGGTCAAAGGACCAGGAGGAGAAACTTGAATCAGCTGCCGTTCTCCACCCACGACCATCCATCCATATGTAGTGTCAGGCTCACAAGACACTCCAGTTCCTCCAAAGGGAGAAAAGCCTCCTCCATGAGGCTTGGACATCTCACCAGGCTCACCCTAGAACAGAGACAAGAAGCAGTGTTGGAGAAATACTTATGGGAGCATAAGCAAACGACTTAGTGCTGATGACTGAGGAGTGAATATGAGGATTAGAGATCATCGTGTGTATGTGTTTGTGTGTGTGTGTCTGTGTGTGAAGTGCTTAGCCCAAGGCCCAGCTTGAAATAAGCACTCAGTAGATGGTAGCTAGCATTATTATGTTCATTGTCAACGGCCTTTTATGATTATAACAGTAATTAAATAATGGAATAAATAGTAATTTAATAGTGCTAGTCATTTGTGCCTAAGTGGCCATTTGAGTAAGTGGGTTTGTGTATTACTTTGGTGTTTCATTGCCAGAGGCCCAAGGGACAGCTACATAGTTTTTGTTATTTTTATTTTACAGCATTTTCCACTGGGACTTTTCAAGTATTAGGGTCCTAGGGCATCTGGAATACTGTCTTCATTTATGGTGTTTTCAGGGGCATACTGTGCAAGCGTGAGGATGTGAGTGTGGTTGCAGGTAGTATATTTCGAAGGCAGTTTAACCAGGCTCTGTTAACTAGAGGGTAGTGTCATTGTTAGAAAAGCCAAGTCCAGATGTCTTAAAGCCTTTCTCTATCTTTAGTCCAGAACGGTTAGGGAATGGACCATAGTTTTTGGCTGTTTAGATAAGCCCCTGTACTTTACCCAAGGAAAAGGAACTACGTGTCATCAAAGAGCCAGAATTCAGAGTGGGGCTGTGTGTGCATGTGAGGTTTCATAGGGAGAGAAAAGACTTCTTTTCCCTTCCTGAAGTGTTGACGGACTGGAGGGAGGTCACACCAGGTTTGAAGCTCAGGTGGGGCTCAGAAGCTCCTTGTGAGGAGCACACAGGGGCATAGCATAGTTCGTGGAGATCTTGATCCTCAATCCTTAACCCTTAGCAGTCCAATCTTTCACAACTTCCGAGAGTATTTCAGGGACCCAACAGTTACACAAAGCATGGTGGCTGCTGGCTGCTCAGTTATTAGTGTCCCATGGGCTGTCCACACGTGCTGGGGGAGGGGATGCTAGTTTCCCCCTAATGCTCACCGTCTTCTGCAGATGTCATGTGGCCGGTGTTCTGGACCGTGGTGCGGACCTATGCTCCCTATGTCACCTTCCCTGTGGCCTTTGTGGTCGGGGCTGTGGGCTACCACCTAGAATGGTTCATCAGAGGAAAGGACCCTCAGCCCGTGGAGGAGGAAAAGAGCATCTCGGAGCGCCGAGAGGACCGAAAGCTGGATGAGCTGCTAGGCAAGGACCACACTCAGGTGGTGAGCCTTAAGGACAAGCTGGAATTCACCCCGAAAGCAGTCCTGAACAGAAACCGTCCAGAGAAGAATTAACGGAGGGCCCAGGTCCCTGTGGCGCACTGGGCTGTGACATGTCCCGCCACCCTGTCGACCCAGCTTCAGAACATACATCTGATTTGCTTTGCTGCTCACTCTGGCTCCTTCTGCACCCTCAGCCACACACACACTGGCTGGTCCTCAATGGCTGTACAGCTGCGGCAGTAGGGGCCAGCAAAGAGAAAGATGGCGACTGCTGGAAGGGCTCTCCGTGACTGTGCAGGCTTCTTCTCCACCTGGGAGCACTGCAGGGAACAGCCCTGGGGACCGAACACTGGCCGCAGGCTCCCTGGAGAGGCACTTGGCCTCAGCTGGGAATGGTTGGGGCGGGGGGTTGTTGCTGCCATTAGGAGGGGCACCTCTGTGTCTAGTTCTAGATTTTGCACTGGAAAGAATTCAGAAATCTCCCCGGCTCCCTTGATGAGGTTTTGTTTTTGTTTTTTCTGTGCACATTATTCCCTTTCTTGGCTCAGGAGTGGGATTCTCAGGGGGAGGGAAAGCAGGCTTCCGCTGTGGGAGCTCAGGCTGTTTACCTCAGGGCGAAGGGGCATATGCCTGGGAATAGTCATTGTCTTCCACCCGTCCTCACTGTGACGTGAGAACCTCAATTAAAGTGGCACCTGAGACACATTGATGGAGTTGTTTTCTGGATAGGGTCTGGGTTTTCCTAGGAGTTAGCACAGGCACTTGGGGTATGACATCAGTAATGTCTGAAGATGACCCAGGGCTGTGCGCACAACTGGAAGCTGTGTTTTACTGAGTTCTGGCTGAGACTGCTGCAGTCACAAGTTCCCAAGAGACTTTTTTTTTTAATCATGGTTGCACAGGCTGCAGCATCTCGGGAGTCTAAATTGGTAGCACACACACTCAGGGATATTTGCACATTAAAGAAAGTGGGCAGGAATGAGAAAAGGTTGCCCACACTCCCAATGTTCCATTTTGTTGTTTTCACTCTGGTCCCTGAGGGCTTTTAAATTTTGCTTTGTTTTGAAACAGAGTCACTGATGGCTAGCCTAGAACTCAAGGCTGGCCTCAAATTCACAGAAATCTGCCTGCCTCTGCGCCTCAGGAGCGGAGATGGAAGGCATGTGCCTAGCTTCCTGTGGAGGTTTTAAGAGAGTTCCATGGCTATACTTACTTTTCATCTTACCATGTGGTGGTCGGCATTGTGTTGGGGAGTGGAGGTTGTGGAAGTGGCGCCCAGAGGCTCACACATGGTGTGCAGTCACTGAGCTACATTCCCAGCCCTCCCTTTTTCAGTTCTGTTAGGTTGCCAGGATGTTCTTGACTCCTTGACCTTCCTGCCTCAGCCCCATGAGTAGCTGGGACTTGTGCTACCAAGATGGACTCCATCATTGTTTGTTTGCTTGTTTCTAATACTTAAAAAAAAAAAAAAAAGATTTTATATAGCCATGTGGTGGCACACGTCTGTAATCCCAGCAATCTGGGAGGCAGAAGCAGGTGGATCTCTGTGAGTTTGAGGCCAGCCTGGTCTATAAAGTGAGTCCAGCACAGCCAGGTCTACACAGAGAAACCCTGTATTGAAAAACAAAAATATATTCTATTATTTTATGTGAGGGGGTGCTGTTTTGGGTATGTGTAAGTCTATATCACACATACGCCTCGTGTCCATGTAGGCCAGAAGAGGCCATCAGATCTCCTAGAACTGGAGTTATGGATGGTTGAGAGCTGTTACATGGGTGTTGGGAATCAAATACGGGTGCTCTGGGAGAGCAGCCGGTTCTCTTAACCACAGAGCCATCTCTCCAGCCTGTGCTTCTAATACTCAAAAAAAGTTTTGTTTTTAATGTTCATTGATGTTTTGCCTGCATGTATGTGTGTGTGTGAGGGTGTCAGATCCCCTGGGACTGGAGTCGCAGACAGTTGTGAACTGTCATATGGGTGCTGGGAATTGAACAAGGGCTCTTTGGAAGAACAGTCAGTGCTTTTAACCACTGAACCATCTCTCCAACCACTCTACTTTTTTTTTTTTCTCTCTGAAACAGGGTTTCTCTGTGTAGTCTTGGCTGTTCTGGAACTCATTTGTAGACCAGGCTGGCCTTGAAAAAACTGAGATCCACCTGCCTCTGCCTCCCGAGTGCTGGGATTAAAGGCGTGTGCCACCACACTGGCCCCTCTAGTACTTAAAAAATATATATATTATTTGTGGTTAATTTAAAAGTTGGGCCTAATGTTTCTTATTAGCCCTATAATCATTATTATGGTGGTATTTTCTAACCTACTATCAATCAATAAAACACAGACATGTGTTATATTTTAAAATAGTCTTGCTTCTTTGGGGCAGGGCAGATATTAATCCCCTAAACTACATCCCATATTAGGGCAGGTATCCTATAATCCCAAATAGTTGCTAATGCTCTTCATCTGGGCCGAACCCTCCATCCATGCCGGCCTCGTGCCCATAGCAAGGCCTTCCTCCTCCTCCCCTTCTCTCTGGGTCTCTCCCAAAAGCCTGGGAACCTTAGCCACACCTGTCCCATTTGCCCTGCCCAGATGTGTTGGCTTTTTGTTGGTCGAACAGGAACAAAGTTTTAGGCAAGGTTACAAACATTTTGGGGTATGTGAGTCTGCTCATTTGGGCAGCCACCAGACCCAACCTCCAACATGTGTTATGTGGTGTGTGTGTGTGTGTGTGTGTGTGTGTGTGTGTGTGTGTGTGTGTGTACTATGTGCTGGTGTACACTTAGGCCAGAAGAGGGTGTCAGGTCCCCTGGGGCTAGAGTCACAGGTGGTTGTGAACCACCCGATTCTGGGTGCTGAAAACCGAACTCAGATTCTCTGGGAGGGAGAGATGTCTTTTAACCGCTGAGCCATCTCTCCAGCCCCCTTCACTGCTGTTTTTTAGTAGCTGCTCAATTATGTACCCATCAGGGTGACACGATTGTAAAGGGAGTGAGAGCGGAGGGGTGGAAGAAGATGGCTAAGCCAAGTGGGCAAAGAAAGTACGGTGAGCATTTATTTGATTAAACACGAACCAGCCTCTAAATGAGGAAGGTACCTCCCTAATTTCAGGAGTTCTCCCCAGAGGTCTGATGGATGGCAAAGGGTGGCCTGGAAGAGAGTAAGTCCAGTCAGTAGCTGCCCCTCTATGCCTAAAGGGGTTGCTTGAGCTGAGCCACCGATGCTTGAACAGACCTGATGGGGAGCATTAGGAGCAACTGTACCACCCAAGTAAGGAGGGGAAGATAGCTACTGGCTCCGAAAGCATCATCTAAGCTGCGAGGCCAGTGATGCGTCTTACTAACAGCCCTGTGCTGCCACTCTGTGGCTGTTCTGAGTATTGCCTGACCTCTGCTCCTCTAGGCTAAACATTGATGCCTGCAGGGGGCAGTCAGGTGACAAATGAGTGCCTGGCCTGGCCAGGCTAGAAACTGGAAACCACGGGCCTTTCCATAGGGGGCAGTAAAGATACAGTTTTCTGTTTGTTCCTCTCACTCAGGGGCACCAGATTTTCCATATCTCCTCCCTTGAGAGATGCCAGACATGGAATGAAGTTTTTCTTTGTTTTTCTTTTTTTTTTTTTGTTTTTTTGTTTTTTGAGACGGGTTTCTCTGTGTAGCCTTGGCTGTCCTTGGCTCGCTTTGTAGACCAGGTTGGCCTCAAACTCACAGCAATCCACCTGCCTCTGCCTCCTGAGTGCTGGCATTAAAGGTGTGCGCCACCACACCCGGCTAAGTTTTTCTTATTTCTCTTTGTAGAACCTGTTTTCTAAATATTGACAACTTGTTAAAGAAAAGCTGAGGCTAGGCATTTAGTTCTGCCGGTAGAGTGCTTGACTCCCTGTGCACGAGGCCCTGGATTCTGTCTCCTGCACTATATAAACTGGGTGTGTCCGGGGTGGGCAGGCCTGTGATCCCAGCACTGGGGAGGTAGAGGCTGAGCGATCAGAATTTCAGGGTCAGGCTAGTGAGATTGCTCAGCGGGTAATTTGGCGGCCTGAATTCAATCCCAGGAATACCCAAAAAGGTGGACAGAGAGAGAATCAACTCCACAGCGTTGTTCTTTAAGTATCACCTATGTTGTGCTGTGGCTTCTACATGCAATGCACATACCACACACAAATAGTTTAAAAATATATATATATATGTATATGTGTACACACACACACACACACACACACACACACACACACACACACACACATATGTTCAAAGCCACTATCTACACAGCAGATTCAAGGCCTGGTATACATGAGATGCTGTTTCACAAGGGATTTAAAAACAACAACAACAACAACAACAACAACCAAAGATTAAAAGTGAGGGCCAGCAAGATGGCTTGGTGGGGGGACAGCCCTTGCCATCGCGCCTGATAACCTGAGTTCCGTCCTGAAACCCACGTGGTAGATGGAGGGAAGCAACTTCCACGGGTTGTCTTCTGACTTCACATGAAGAGCACGCAATAAGTAAGGATATAAGCCGGGCGTGGTGGCGCATGCCTTTAATCCCAGCACTCGGGAGGCAGAAGCAGGCGGATCACTGTGAGTTCGAGGCCAGCCTGGTCTACAAAGTGAGTCCAGGATGGCCAAGGCTACACAGAGAAACCCTGTCTCGAAAAACCAAAAAAAAAAAAAAAGTAAGGATATAATTGAAATGTGAAAACAAAACCAAGCTTGCCGACGTGTGACCTCTCACAGTGCCCCTCTTAGGGTGTGGGTGTAGTTCACCTGCTTCAAGGGAGGAACGTTCCCTCCCCTGATAGGATCTAAGGGCTAAGTGTTTTTACTGTACCCCAGGGTTGGATTTCCATGAAAGCACCGTTTGGAGCCAGGTGCCGTACAGTGTGTCTATTTGCAGCACTTAGGAAGCTAAGGCAGGAGGGCGGGAACTAGTTTAAGTCTAGCCTGACTACGAGTGAGACCTGTGTCAAAAATCAAAGCGACAGCCCGTCCCACCACATGAAAGGAAAAAGACAACCAATAAAACCAGTTTTTGAGTAGCCCGAGTGTCTGGAGTGTGGTTCAGTATAGCCTGGGTAAGGAAGAATGAAAGCCATGGAAACAACAAAAAGCTTTTCCCATAGACGTTTTTTAGACTTTCGGATATTTTAGAATAACCCTGTCCCCATGGGTGCACCTCCTACCGGCGCCTGGCCCATGACGGCCTATCTTTGGAAATCCGAGTGTTCCCTTCCAGGCTCACTTTGATTGTGCCTCCTTTCAAATAATTTCACTTCCTGGGGCATGTCCTTGTTGGATTTCTGCTTCCAGGGAGTCTATTAATATTCTCAGCTAGGCCTTTCTTTCCCAAGGGCTGCCTGAGGTCTGTGGCTGACGTAGCTGCGGTTGCCCTTTTGCCTTGGTGCAGGTGACTTTTCTTTTTTTTGAGTATCAGGGTTATGTGCTTGCGGCCAAATGCAGGTCAGGGTTGCTGGGATGAGCAAAGCATGGGTTGGTCTTCTCGGTGAATCATGCTTGCTGATTCACCTTGGAGACATGTGGTCCTCTTGATTGGCTCAACAGTCAAGGTTCACTGAACGTTAATGAATGGATGTGCCTGGAACTTTTTGTGTGGTCCCCACACCCCTCCCCGGGTCTTTTCCCCAGCCCTATGATGAAGTGGCTTTGGGGCAGGGTTACCCTGTCTGAACACAGCCCAGCTTGCTTCTGTCCCCTCAGTGGCTCTCTGGGGCTTTTCCACTCTCTACACGCTTTCCTTTGTTGGCTATGTTAGCACAAGCCGGCTGGACAGCAGCCAGGACGAGCCTGCCAACATCTGAGGGCCCTGGGTTGCTAAGACTATTAGAAAGAGGACTCCTCAGATAGTAAAGAAGTGAAAATGCTCCCCGTGCGTACGGGTGCGTGTGCACCTGCTTGCACCTGTGGAGGCAGGTAGTCACCATCGGGCATCTTCCTTGTCCACTTTCCACCTTATTTATTTATTTATGTATTTATTTTGAGGTGAGGTCTCACAAGGAACCCAGATCTGGACAATTGAGCTAGACTGGTGGGCCAGCAAGGCCCGAGGATCACTTTGACAGCTCCATTCAGTTCTCTCTCTCTCTCTCTCTCTCTCTCTCTCTCTCTCTCTCTCTCTCTCTCTCTCTCTCTCTCGTGGTTCCTTGTGCTCACTGAGTGCTGACTAGGGAGTGGGGAAGAGGGAATGAAGTACCGCCTGCACTCTTGAGCTTTCTCGTCTGCCTAAGCAACCGACTGAAGGACCTTGGCCAAGTCTCTGAGCCTTTCTAAACCTTGGTGCCTTTGCCTATAAAAGGGATCATGATAAAGAACATGAACATTTCAGCATCCAAGGCAGGGGTTCTCAGCCTTTCTAATGCTGTGACCCTTTCCTCAGGTTGTGGTCCCCACCCCCACTCCCCACCCCCATCCCCAGACATAAAATGGCTTTCATTGCTACTTTATCACTGTAATTTGCTACTGTTGCGAATCATAATGTAACCATCTGATGTGCAGGATAGCTGATAGGCGACCCCTTTGAAAGGGCCATTGGACCCTCAAAGGGGTTGTGACCCACAAGTTGTGACCCTCTGCTCTAATAGCTGTGTGTGATCCTGGTGAGTGGGGAAGAGGGCAGAGCAGCCTTGGCCTAACAGGCCTCCTGGTTAAGGACATCTTAGTTTATAGACTCTAGCTTGGCCTGCGGGTTCAGGGAATCTCAGACCTCAGACCTATAGGATGCAAAATCAGAGCTGGAAAACGGGGAGCCAGCGAGAGTTCTCACAGATGTGGAGACTAGATGGAGGGGACAGGGCTGTGGACAAGAGAACTGGGTGGCTTGAGGGTTGCCTTCCCCTCTTCCCCTCTCCCCGGGTTTCTGTCCCCCCCCCCCCACCTGCTCACCTGGGACGCTGTTACTTAACCCCTGCTGGTACTGCAGAAAAAACAAAGCTTTGCCACTGCCAGTGCTGGCCTAAAGACTGAGCCGGGAAAGCCTCCCTTCTGTTTGAGTGGTATGGCAGCCAGTCTGAACAGTGAAATATAAATAAGTGGCCTTTGATTCCTTCACTGCACACAGCCTTTTTAAAAAAGTGTTTGCTAAATAGAACTCTCTGGAGGAAATCAGCCACAAAAGTCAAAAATAATTAGCCATTGGGGAGGCCTCAGTTTTCGTCCTGTGCCAGCAGTGGCTCTCATCTACCTGGAAACGGCTTCTTCATTATGAATTGCATTTGCTAACATTATCTGTTTTTGAAATCCTTTTTGCACAATACAGAGGTAAACCATGGCTTTCAAAACATATCAAATGGGTTCTCCAAATTATTTGAGGTTTACGTAAATCATTAGCTTCCCTGCCAAGGGCAGCTTTTTGTTGTTGTTGTTGTTGGGAAAAGCCCAAAGGTGTTAGTGGTTTGTGTAGCCTCTTACAGCTTCTGTGCCTGGCGCCCAACTCCATGCCCCCTGACCTTCTTCCTGTTTGTCTCTCAGCCTATGTGCAGCTAGCGTTAGCAGAGCACCTGTCCTGGTTCATTTGTGGCTTCGGGATGCGGATGTCCTTGGTAAGACTTGCAGGCAGGTCTCTTTAAGCCCTTCAAGCCTCTGGCACTATCTCTATGCTCAGCCCTTTGCTTCTTGCTTGCTCACCTTCAACCACTTCAGCGATGACGCCATTTGGGCTAAAGGCTTTTGGGATGACATATCCGGTCTCCTCGATTCAGTCTCAGTCATATCCTCTCTCAACACCGGTTGGCAGTGTTTTTGTGGCCATGTTCCTTGACGTCGACAGCACTTCCACGTCTCATTTCAGCTCCCCTCTGCACTGATCCCTCTGTCCTTCTAAGTGAGTCGGGTGCGGTGCCTCGTGCCTGCATTTCGGCAGTTGAGGCAGGATGACTGTGGTGCATTCAAGCTAGCCTGGGCTACATAGAGTGTGCAAGCCTATCTCAGACAAAAGTGGAGGTGCTCTCCTAGCTTCGTTCATTCCTCTCTCCGCTTCTTTCTTGGACAATGTTAGCTTCGCCTGTGGCTTCAGCCACCACCATGACGACTCCTGGATGAGAGTCTCTGCTTCTGAATATATCCCCCAAGTCCTGGAAAGGCATGCTCTCTACGCAGCATATTGGTGTGGCGGGTAAAAGTGCTGATTTCTGGGGCTGGAGCTGGAGCTCTCCTGGTCGAGTGCTTGCCGAGAACTGGCTTTGATACTGCACGAAACCAGTTGTGGTGGTGCGCACCAGCAATCCCAACATTCTGGAGGTGGAGGCAGGAGGATCATGTCTGGGTCATCCTTGGCTGCAAAGTGAGTTTGAGGTCTTGTGTGAGACCCAGTCGCAAAAGGAACAGTGTGCATTGATTTGGATGTGAAATCTAACTCTGAGATTAGTTGCATGACTCAGCTCTAAGCATCCCCTGTAAAGTGGGGCTAATTAGTGTTACCCCCAGACCTGTGAGCCCAAGATAATGTTTAGAAACACTCAACACAGGGTTGGGATGCAGTCATTCTATCTTTCTCTTCTCTTCTCTTCTTTTCTTTCTTCTCTCTCTCTCTCTCTCTCTCTCTCTCTCTCTCTCTCTCTCTCTCTCTCTGTGCGTTTTAACTACCAAGATTTGAACCTCACATGCTAGGCTGGCACACCACTGTGGAGGAATTTAATTCAGAACATGGCTGCTTTGGCAAGAGATCACATCCAAAGACCTTCTAGGTCTGTGTGATCCAGAATACAAACACACCTTTAAATCCAGGAGACAGAAGCATGCAGATCTGAGTTCAAAGTCAGCCTGGTATAGAGCAAGTTTCAGGTAAAGAAAAGCTTAGGTCCAGAGGCGCTGATACATGCTTTAAATTCCAAAAACAATGAAGATAATGTTAGTTTGTAGAAGGAAGCACTCATGTTTGAAAGTGATTTCAATTGAGTGGCAGAAAAAGTGACGGCGCAGAGAAAGATTTGACAGAGTAGGACATGCCCAACTCTTACAAGATCAGAGAGGAAAGAGAAGCTAATTAAAGGAGCAACACGGAGACTGAAGAGAAAGGAGGGAGTTTTTACTGAGGCAGTAAAAGAGAGACAGGATGCAGCCAGAGGCCAAGCTGGGCACAGGCAAAGACTGGATGATCCAGAGAATAAGAAGGAGCCAAACGATTAAAAAAGATTGCTGGGGTTAGTTTGAGGCCAGGCAGAGCAATTCAGAGGCCGAGTGAGAAGCAGATTGAGTAAGTCAGCTAGGAGAGGAGTTTGAGCCAGAACAGCTGAGTTGAACCAGCCAGCCCAGAGCTCAGAGAGAACAAGAAAGGGTGAGCTTATTCAGCAGTAAGTCTCAGAGGCTGAGAATGTTCTGGGTCTAGATTAGATTGTCCAGGCCCTAGACTTCCAGGACTAGGCCCAGGTTAGACTAGGCCTATGTTAGCACACAAAGACTATAAACCTCCTAGGCAACAACTACTTATATATATATATATATATTTAAAATAATAGTAATTTTTTGGTTTTGTTTTCTTTTTCTAGACAGGGCTTCTCTGTATAGCCCTGGCTGTCTTGGAACTTTCTAATGTAGACTGTTAGGTTCTGTTGCTGGGTGTGACTGGTATGCACTGCCCTCTATCTAGGGCCAGGGCTTCCCCTCTTCCAGAGACCCTTCACTATATAATCCAGACATTTTGGTGCTGTTACCCCCCATTTGCCCCTTTCCTCACTTCCCTCTCTCCTCCTTCCCCTCCCCCCACCCAGCTGGCCTCAAAGTGCTGGGATTAAAGGAGTGAGGCAATCTAAGCTTTATTATTATTTTGTTTTGATTCGTTTGTGTTTGTTTGTTTTTAGAGACAGCGTTTCTCTGTGTAGCCTTGGCTATCCTGGACTCGCTTTGTACACCAGGCTGCCCGCCTCTGCCTCCTTGAGTGCTGGGATTACAGGTGTGCTCCACTGCGCCTGGCTTTTGATTTGATTTTTGAAACAAGATCTCATTATGTATCTCTGGCTAGCCTGGGACTCTCTATGTAGACTAGGCTGTTTTTATTTCCTCAGATGAGGGGATGAGATGAGAGCTGTCCCTAAGCCTTTCTGGCTCTTTCTGAACTCTCTCTGGCTGGTTCAATTCAGCGGTTCTGGCCTAAACTCCTCTCCAAGTTCATTGGTTCAAACTGGTTTCTCTCGGCTTTGATTCAGTTGCTCAAACTAGTTCTGGCAATTTTGGTTCTTTTTTCATTCTCTGGCTCATCCTATCTTTACCTGTGTCTAGCTTGCTCTCTCTACAACCTGTCTCTGTAAAACTGTCCCAGTACATCTCAGTAAAAAAAAAAAAATGTCCTCTCTCCCCCTCTCTGCTCTTAAGTAGCTTCTCTTTCCTGTCCTGTTCTCATGAGAGGTGGGCATATCCTATCTCTGACTCATTCCGTCAAATCTTCCTCTGACTCATCACTTTGTCTGCCCCTCAGTTAGACTTCACTTTCAAACATGGCTGTTTCTTTCTGTGAACTATAAACTCTTAACCTTCATTGTTTGGGTTTAAAGGTCTGTACTAAGGGAATGTCTGTATTCCAGCCAGATCCTACTGTAGTCCAGAGCATATATGTTTTCCAGCTAAATCATATAAACCTAGAAAGTCTTTGGATGCAATCTCTTGCTAGAGCAGCCATGTTGCTGGATTAAAATTCCTCACAGGTTGGCCTCAAATTCACAGAGATCTGCTTGCTTTTGTCTCTTTAGTGTTGGAATTAAGGCTGGCCTCAAACCTGTAATCCCCCTGTTTCTTCCTCTTCAGCATATCCTGCCAGGGTGTACCACAACGGGCTACTTTTATGATTATTGTGGGGAGGGCACAGGTATACCATATTGCTCGTGTGGAGGCCAGAGGATAGCTTTCAGCAGTCAGCTTTCTCCTTCCACCTTCCTGTGGAAACTCGGGTTGCCAGGCTTACACAGCAAGCTCCCAAACCCACAGGGTCATCTCTCTGAATCACAGTTTTAGTTGGAGGCAGGATACCACTAAGTTGCCCAGGCTGACCTCAGCCTCATGACATGCCTTGAACTTGTGCTTTCTGAGCAGCTGGGATTATGGCCTCCTTTTCTCGTCTTGCTCACATCGGGGACCCATTCCTCCCGCTGCCTCCCTCATGGATTCCATTGCCAGGCTGTGGAGACCCCCTACTGCATCTAGAACCCACTTATTCGGCATAAGGCCCACATCGTCTTCTGCCTATCCGTGGGCCCCTGCCGAATAGTCTCATTTCTCTCTAAAACATTTGATGACACTATTCTGCCAATATCTGTCTGTTCCATCTTGCCCCAGTCACTCTCTTTTGCTTTGATGGTTTTATTTGTTTAAACAGGGTTTTTTTTTTTTGTTTTTATTTAACTTTTTTTTTTTTATAAATTTCATATCATACACCCCAATCCCACTCACCTCCCAATTCCTTTGTACTAGCCCTCACAAAAGAAAAAAAAAAAAAAAAAAAAAAAAAAAAAAAAGAAAGAAAAGAAAAGAAAAGAAAACAAAATCTTGTGGAAATTGTAGTGTGCTCCTGTGTCTTCCATAGTACACTCCATAGTACACCTAGTAAAGATGCCAAGTGCAGGCATCTTTACTTGCAAATGTTCGTTTCAATGAGTTGTTGGTCTGGTTTGAGGCCTCTGGCCACTGCGACACCATCAATACTGGATTCTCGCCTGGCTCCTTTTGGATACCCTGTTGTTGCCCCGTGTCATGGAGATCCTGCAGCTTTGGATCTGTAGGACCGGACCCTTCACACACTGCAGCAGTTGACAGATGAGATAGATGTTAGGTGGGCCAACTCAAAGCCTTGGATCTGGGCCTGGGTGGTAGCTGAGCTGGTTAGTCTGCTATCTCTCTCACACCCACACCACCAGGGTGAGCTCTGCAGCACCTAGCTAGCTCACTCAATGCTGCATCTGGCAAGGGGGCAGAGGCAGCTCTCCTGCTTTCATGCCCTCAGGTTCAGCAGGGTCAGCTCTACTGTGTTGACCGGGTTGAGGTGCAGGGTCCGCTCTTCGGAGTGCTGCAGCTGGTGAGGCAAGGCCAGCTCTTCTGCTCTCATGCCTGCAGGGCTGGCTCTCCCTGATGCCCAGGCAAGGGCTGGGGCCTGCTCTGCACAGCCTTCAGGCATCAACATGGTCCCAGTGGACAACTCAGACCAGCTACATTTGCCTTGCCTTTGATGATAAGAGACCCCCTCTGCTGCAGGGCCATGGACCTAGACACGACCCTCAGTGGCATCACTGGCTACTCACATCAGGCTGGTCCTCACTACCCTCCAGTCTCCAGTCCTGCCTCTCTTCGTTGTGTCCACATCCTTCTCCTTCTCTTCCATCTCTCCACCTCTTACTTGCTCCTCTTTTTTTTTTTTAAAGACTTATTTATTTATTATTTATACAGTGTTCTGTCTGCATGTACACCTCCACACCAGAAGAGGGCACCAGATCTCATTATAGATGTTTGTCAGCCACCATGTGGTTGCTGGGAATTGAACTCAGGACCTTTGGAAGAGCAGATGGTGCTCTTAACCTCTGAGCCACCTCTCCAGCACTTACTTGCTCTTCTTAGTGGCACCTGGGGCCTCTAGGTGTCTGGGATTGTCTCAGGAGTGCTATGCCAGACTGAGCTGTGTGGCACCAGGTAGGGGTCATCTTGGGTGTGGTCTGCCCACCCAGGCCCTGAGGCACCAGGCATTGCTGTTGTTGTTTTCTGAGACATGCTTTCTCTGTGTAGCTCTGGCTGTACTGGAATTCACTATGTAGACCATATGGGCCTCAAACTCACAGAGATCCTTCTGCCTCTGCTTTCTGAGTGCTGGCATTAAAGTCATGTGCCACCACCACCACCACTCAGCCCTTCTTCCCTTTGTTGCCCCCCAACCCGGCCACAGAACCTGACTCTTGCATTTCCTGCTTGTCCTCTGCTTGTTGGAACCTTGGTGCATCTGTGTACACTGCGCTAGCTCTCTCAGTCAGCCCTCCCTGCCTAGCTAATGGACTCCTAGTTATGCATGATGGACCTAAGACCACACTTCTCCAATTGTCAGTTCCTTGCTGCCTCTCTGGCCCTGTGGTCAGTTCTCTATGGCAGTGTTTGTTACCAGGCATTGTGATTGCTATGTTGCCTTAGGTCCTTGAGGGCAGGGACCAAATCCTTCCCTCTGCCTCAGGAGGAACGTCTCATATGTAGTTACTGTCAATAGATGCTGAATAAAAGAGGGGCCCTTGAGTGATTCTGGGAGGGAAAGGACTTGGGCCTGAGTACAGAGACAATGCTGGGGAGCAGGGCCAATGGTTTGTGTGTTGATGGGCCGGCAGTGTGGCACAAGGGCAGGAAAAGCAGTGTTCTGCTTGCCACAGCTTTGTCTTCCCTAGGACAAACTGTCAGCTTGATTTTCCAAGGGGAAGTGGGCCCTGGGCAGAGGGCTGTGTTTCCCCACTGGGTAGGACCTGGACCAGCCCAGCCCAGCCAATGATGAATTTGACCCTGATGACTCTGCAGTGTGGAACAATGTCCTCAGGAAAGCATTCAGGAAACCCTTCGTGTAGTGGTGATCAAAGCCCTGCAGCAGTTCAGCAGGGTGGACGGACGGGGGAAACTCCAAGGAACCCAGCAAGGACCCACTTAATGCACTTGCCATGTGGAGCTGACAGACTCAGCAAGTCCCAGCAGCCTCTGGGCTAAGGGAGTCCTGAGAAGGCATGAGGGGTGCCACCTGGAAAAGCCTATGGGAGCTGCCTTGGAATACCTCCATTTTTCTTTCCTTTTCCCCTTAGCACCTTCTTCCCTCTAGCTGAGACCCTTCCGAATCCAGGATAGCCAAGGCCAACACAGGGAGACCTGTCTCAGAAAAAAAAAAAAAAAAAAGGGGGGGGGGGGAAGAAGGAAGGAAACAAAAACCAACCAACCAACCAACCAAAGCCTGGCATTACACACAAGCCAGCAGGGCTATAGTATGGGGCAGAGAGCATCCTTAGGATGTATGAGGCCCCAGATTAGATACTTAACAGGAGAAGAATAAAAAGAGATTTCTGCCCTTCCTCTCAGTGGTTCTAACTCAGCAAACATGGGGCCAGGCTGTGGAATCTTCTTTTTTCGCTAGGCAAGTGGCTCAGTGGTAGAGTCTTGTAGGTAACACTCATGTAGTCCTGGTTTTGATCCATGGGTCCAAAAAGAAATCAAACAGAAGCAACAACAACAACAACAAAAACAACCCAGGTCAACACGCTGAGCTAGTACATAATGACTGTTAGGTTTCTCCGGAATCCTCTTTCCACTTGTCTCAGCCCCCGAGGAATTCAAAGAGAAGAGCCGACAGGCACTGTGGGCACTGACTGCTCTCCTCAAGCTCACAGAGGGGCTGAGGCCTGCGCGGGAAAGTGGCTCACCCAAGATAACATGGGGATCTTGGCAGAGAAGGTCCTAAGCCGCCCCACCCCCCACCTTGCCTCTTGTCATCACTCCAGCCAAGGTCAGCTCCCGCCTGCAGATTGTTTGACAGGACCAGGGGAGCACCTTGCCTACTGGCTGTCAGCACTGCCACAGCCCCTTGGCTGGCATTCCCCTCTCTGATTTACCCTTGCTGCAGGCTGTAACCTGCTTTTCCTGCCTCTTTGGCTTTTGTTTCCCAGTCTGCAGACAAAAGATCAACTCTTAGGGTAAGCTCTGGCTCTTTGATGCTCTCCAAGCTGTTTCCCCGAGTGCAGGGCGGGTGGGAGGTCACAGTCTTTCCCACAGATGGGAATCCTGTGTGTTTATCATTTTGTCAATTGATGTCAGGGGACTGACTGTTCAGCTTGCTCTTGTCTCCAAAGCCCTGTCCTGCCTGCCTTTTACCTCATGTGACATATGCTGGGGCCTTGGTGGGCTCACATCCCAGGCTTCTCTTTGAGTTTTCCAGAAAAAAAAAAAAAATTAGGTCCAGGCTTAGACTGCTTTCACTCAGAGCCGGGAGCTACCACTTAGAGCTGTGTATGCTTTGGTCAGCAACGTTTAAGGACCTAAATCTGTGTGTCAAATGGAGGCAAATATGTACCAGACTTTACAGCAGTTTGGAAAACAAAATGGTCCAAGGTCTTTTTTTGGGGGGTGGGGGTGGGATCCCATACTCCTAGCATGTATACGGTTGTGATAAGTTGGTTAATGTGATCAGCATTTAATCACCCTTAAAGATTCTGGTTTGATTCTGGGTTCTTAGAGGAAGTGCCCAAGTATAGAGGGAAACTGAGGCCTACAGCAATGCTGCGGAGGGGGACTCTGGTTTTCAGTCTATAGTCTGTTGGATACTTGTCTCTTTGTCCGTTTTACTGCTCTCCCACCTGTCCCTTCTGCATTCATTGTGTGGTAAGATGCCACCAGCCCTCCCCAGTTCCAGCTGACTTCTCAGTACTCACATAGCCCTTCCCTAGCTGGTTCACCCATTGGTTCACAGGTAGATGAGGGTTTCTGGAAGCTGGGGGTGGGGTTGTGGCAATGGATGGGGGCGGTTGCGGGTACAGGATGAGCGGAAGGGGCTCTGACTAGTTTGTATGGACCGCGAAGCTGGAAACCAGCGTAGGGCTGAGCTGGGAGGAATATGCAGAGGAGGCTCCAATCTCTATTTCTCTGGGGGTTGGGGTCCCCCAGACAAATCAAGAGGGGTTGTTAGTTCACAAGCTATCCACTAGCCTGCCTCTAGGTTGCCTAGCAACCGCTGACGTCATCCCTTGTGGCAGCCAGGTGGGTACCAGCCTATAAAAGGGCCAACCTGCCACATTCTCTCTCTCTCTCTCTCTCTCTCTCTCTCTCTCTCTCTCTCTCTCTCTCTCTCTCCTCTCTCTCTCTGCCTAGGCTTTCTCTCTCCCTCCCTGTTTCTGGGGCGCCCCTCCTTCCCCTCTCTCTGTCATTCTCTGCCCTCATGGCCCACTCAGGCCTAACTCCCCCTTTCCCTTCCTCCAGACAAATCTCTCCATATTAGATCTGTTGCATCTCTATGACGACAGAGGTTCCTTAGCTTGCCAGGCTCTCATAACAAAACGCTGCTTGTTGACCAAGTGGTCTAAACAGCAGAACTTTATTTTCTCAGTTTGAGGGCCTGGGAGCCCAAGACCAAGGCCCTGGCAGCATTGACCTCCCTCCCGAGCTTTTTGTTTTAAAGAGCCATTGATTTATTTTCTATTTGTATGTATGTGTGTGAATCTTCATGTTTTATGTACACTGTGTGTGTGTGTGTGTGTGTGTGTGTGTGTGTGTAAGTTCTCTGGAACTGGTTGTGAACTGCCACTAGGGTGCCGTGGACCCAGCCTGGGTACCCTGTAAGAGCAGTAAGCATTCTTAATGAATGAGCAATCTCTTCGGCCCCTTGTTTTGTTTTCTTTTGAGTCAAGTTCTCGCTACGTGGTCTAGTTTGAGACCTCCTAGATGCTGGGGCTATTTATAGGTCTGAACCACCAGGCCTGACTCAAATTTCATTTTGTAAAGACATTGCATCATGATCTGGGCTTGGTAGCACAAATTTATAATCCCAGTACTTGGGAGGTGGTGGTTATTGGGATTCAGACCTGGGACAAGGGGCAGAGGTGCCTTTGTAACCAAAGCAGACTGGGAATTCTGCTACTTAGTGAGTTCCTGGGCAACAAAAGACCCTGGTTAAAAACAAAGAAAAAAAAAAAAAAGTAAAGAAACAGATGAATGAACCTACTTGCAAGCACCTATAATCCAGCTGCTAAGAAAGCTGAGTCGGGTGGATTTTGAGTTACCTGGGCAACGAAGACCTAGTTTCAAAAAGTTAAAAAAAAAAAAAAAAAGAGAAACAAAACAAAACAAAACACAGAAAAGAGCCCAGTGGTTAGTTAAGAGTGTACCTTCTGGGACTTACAGGCACATGTTAACACACACACACACACACACACACACACACACACACACATGAAAAAAAAAAGTTGAGCTGGGTGTGATGGCACAGGTCTTTAATCCTAGCACTCAGGTGATAGAAACAGGAGGATTGTTGTAAATTTGGATCAGCCTGATCTACATAGTGAGTTCCAGGACAGCTCAGGGTGTGAAGTAAGATCCTGTCTCAAAACAGACAACGCAAAACAAACAAAAGGACTGTGACTTGGTGGTAGAGGATTTGTCTAGCAAGCGCCAGGCTCTAGGTTCAATCTCGTTCGTCAAAACCATAAAACAAAGCAAAATCCACAAGAGGCACCAGCCGGATTCTATCAGCTTCCATCCTAACAGCCACATTGTAATTTAATCCCCACCGAAGGTACTGAAGCCTCGAACATCAACACAGCAGCTTTGGAGGGAGTCGTTGAGCCCGCAGAGCATGCTGGGAGCATGGACGGCAGTGTCTGGGAAATGCCCCGTACAGTAGGAGGCCTTGCCAGTGAAGGTGCTGGCCCTCTCTGGGCTAGTCTGCTGACTCTGGCTCCTCCCGCCCCAAAGAGACCTTAGGGTGCGCCGGAAGGCTCTGGGAGTTCATTATCCCTGTGTTCCATGGGGTGAAGGAACAGTCAGTCAACAGGCCTCAGGCACCGTCTCATCCTTCCCCCTAGCCTTATCAGAACTTGACGCCCTTCCGCTTGCTTCAAGCCTGGGACCGCCGGCTTTCCCAGTCGGACAGGACACGCAGTGATTTTTTTTGATTTTTGACCTAAGTTGTAGCCAAGCCCTGCAACTCGCTGTATACTCTACGAGGTAGGCCGTGAGCTGTGGAAATAGCTCGGGGAATCCAAACATCACTTCTGTTATTATTTCCAGAAGATTCACCTGTCTGGCTTGGTTCAGGCCGACATTCTAGTAAACATGTTCGCGCTCACGTGTTTTCCAGCAAGAGCTGAGGCTGAGTGGGGGGAAGTGATGCAGGGGCACGCTGGGAGTCAGAAGACCTTTCGTTTCTTCCCTGCGATTCCCTATGTCCTTTCTTTCTTTCTTTCTTTTCTTTTCTTTTCTTTCTTTTCTTTCGAGACAGAGTCTCTCTGTGTAGCCCTGGCTGTCCTGGACTCGCTTTGTAGTCCAGGCTGGCCTTAAACTCACAGCGATCCGTCTGTCTCTGCCTCCCGAATGCTGGGATTAAAGGCATGCGCCACCAGGCCCAGCCCTCCCCTCCCCTCCCCCTCCCCACCTCCCATGTCCTTTCACACAGCCCTACTGGGTGATCTCAAAGTCATTTCAGGGGCATTTTTTTGCGGGGGTGGGGGCTAGTGCATTGTCCTCCCCCAGCTCTCAGTGTCTCCTTCTGGGGTCCGCAGTCCTGGTTGTCATAAAGCTCCTTGTCCCTGAAGATTCTGGAGGCAGCATTGCAGGAGCAGGAAGGCTGGGCGTTTCTGGTCAGCCACTCGCTACCTTCTGCTTGCCTAATGCACGAAACCCCAGGTCACAGACGTTTCCTGCATTTTGGGAAGGCAGAAGACAGCCACTCTGTTCTGTGGGTCTTGTCCCTCTCAGGAAGTCGAGACAGACTAGTCGCAGAAAGGAAGAAAAGGAAAACTGCTCACTGGGGCTTCTTGAGGCCACGCTCTTTAAGCGTCAGGGCCGGACACCTTATATCTCTTTTGGTCATCTGGAGAGAACCTTGCCTGGCTTTGACAAGGAAACCGAGGCTAAGAGGCAGAGATGCCTAAATAGCACAAGATGTCCCTCAGCCAAGCTGCCTGTCCCTCCCAACTTTGCTGAACCCTTTGTTTCTCTTCCCCTTGGACACCTGAGATTGGGGTGGAGTGGGGTGGGGTGGGGTGAGAAGTTGGAGCCAGCCCTGCCTCCTTCCTGTCTCTAGAGACCTCTTTGTTCCCCCCTATTCCTGCACAGACCCTAGGGGTTCCAGTGGCTTTGAGGGATTGAATGGATTGTCACCTTTTGACCTGTCCCCTGTCCCATACCAATCCTCCGGAGCCTGGCAGCTACTACAGTAGCTTAAGGCTGAGTCAGGGCCCGCTTTGTTGAAAGTAGAAGAAAAGGTTCCCGGCAGATTGGGAATAGCCATCTGCTCTTCTTTATGCCTACAGCATGGGTTCTAGGTGGGCCCTAGGGTGTGATACCAGGGGGACGTGGTAGCCTCTCTGTCGTCTTCTGCATCTAAACTCACATGCCTGCACCAGGCAGAGTTTTAGGTCCTGGGTTATACGATTGGCTCCAACACTTGATGCTCCTTCAGCCTTGGCCTTTTGAGTTCAAGGCTTAGAGGCCGAAGCCACCGCGTCTTGCTACTCCACCAACCGATTGAGAGGAAGAGCTCTCTGCGCCGTGCCCGGCTTCGCACATCATTGCCTCTGCCGGGGGGGGGGGGGGTGGGGGGGTGGCGCCAGGTGCGGGGCAGGGATGAACTGAGGTGGGAAAGCCTTTCCCAGCCCATCTGGAGCCGGGAGATAAAAGAAGACCCTGTGTGTGCCCCGCTTGGTTGCCTTGCTTTGCCTTGCTTTTCACGACCTAGAGGAAGCTGAAGGAATTTCGATTATCCACCCTGGGAAGATAAGGTTGCATTGTGAGTCCTCTGTGAGTCCGGCAAGGTTATCATTCAGAGCAGAGTGACCAGCTCTGACCAGGAAATGGTTTAGAGGACCACGGAGGTACTCGAGGAGTCCTGAGCCAGCCTTTCCCAGCAGTAGAAGGCCTGAGATCCTGGAAAGGCGGGGTGTGGCAGGTGAAACTGAGGAAGGCTGCAGTTGTAAGATTTTTTTTTTTTAAATAGGTCGTTTTGTTCTGAGTGGACTTGGGTGGGGGTTGGCCAGAGGCGGAGGAGCTCACTGGTCAGAGGCCAGGGGAAGTTCACTCTCCAATCCCAAGGAAAGTGAGACTGGTGGTGTCCTCAGAATACTGTAGAAGCCTGAACGGAGGGTAACAGGGGAAAGGGGGGGGGGCTCTGCCTCTGCCCCTGCGCCCCCCTCCCACCACCACCCCGGGTGCCTGACTGTATTTTCGGAGACAGAGCAGGAAGTGGGCCTTCACAATGTCAGGATACAGGAAGCTATCGGACTATTGAAGGCCACTTCCTGTGAGCTGGTCATTCACATACATTTGTCACCGGCTATCAGGCCTTTCGGGGCCCTACCATTGTCTTCGGGGGCTGCAAAAGCCTGGGGACCGCCAGTGGAGGCCCTTGGACTCAGAATGTACTATTGTGCTGAACTGGCAGCACCACACAGTGTGGGAAGGAAAGTAAGAAAGGGGACGCCTGCCTTGCATTGTCATCCAAAGCACAATGAAGGCTGGGGGCTGGGGTCCTTTCTTGTCCGTGGGAGCCTGAACTTTGGGAAGAAGGGATGGCCGCCGAGGAGTCTGGCTTCAAGTTCAGCACCATAGGACTGCAAAGGTGCTCCAGGCCTTCCTTAGCCCTGGGGTCGTGGGGGGTGGGGGGGGAGGGAGGATGTGTCTCACTAGTGTCAGTAGGTTTTCTAGCCCTCCACCAGGGGCCAGTGTGATGTACAAGGCATGGAGTCAGGAGACCTGGGTTTTCTGGTCATTCTTCATCTCTGTCAACTGTAACTCTGGCAAGTCACCTCACCTGTCTGTCTGAGCTTTAGTCGGGTCTTCTAACATGAACGAGAGTCACAGGTGGCTCTCAGGGCAGCTATTAAGACAATCTGTTGAACTTTAACTGGGCTCCTGGTGCCTATTAAAGGTCTAAGAAGTATTAGTGCCTTCCCCACCCTCACCTGCCTCTCCAAGTTCAATGCTGATCCTAGCGGTCCTCTGGTGAGGCAACGGGTACGTGCAGATGGGCGTGTGCGGCATTTTAACGTCAGCCCAAACAAAGCTTCTCTCTGCTTTCTGCCAAGACTATCAGATCAACTGTTATCATCTGAACCAACCCATGGAGCGGCAGCAGATAATTTTTCTTTGGCCATGTGCCTTATGTGTGAATCAGGATGTATTTAGTTTTTAGAAGTCTTAACAGGACAGACCCAGCCCAGGAAGAGGTGAGTCCATACAGAGAGCTCTGTGGCAGCCTTGGCTTTGTCCTGCTCAGCTCTGTAAACTGTCAGTACCAGGAAGAGGCCGCTTTCTGTTTCAGCTTCTGGAGGCAGAAGGCTGTACACTTTGGAGTCAGACACTTGTAGTCAAATCTTAGCTTTGGAGCGAGTGGCTGACTGGTAAAGTGATTGCCTTCTTGGGGTCTCAGGCCCTATGTTTGTAGGGTGGCACCTTCAGATTTTTGTTGTTTTGGGACAGAGTCTCATATTGTGGACCACGCTATCCTGGAACTCACGATGAAACCCAGACTGACCTGGAACTGGTAGCAATCCTCCTGTTAGGTTACAGTTGTGAGCCACCATATGTAGTACTTTTAGGTGTTAATGACATTTTCTTTGCAGGTTTTCTGTGAGGTTGAAATAAAGGAATATGCATCTCCTCACCTGGCTATGTTTTCCTTCCCTCCCACAGTCCTGCTGTTCAGCCCTACTCTGAGCAGAGAGCAATTGTTGGTGGTCGCAGCACTAGACTTGGCATAATGTTCTAGTTTGGGTTACTGTTGTTATGATGAGACACCATGACCAAAGGCAACTCAGGGAGGAAAGGGTTTATTTGGCTTACACTTCCACATTGTAGTCCATGGCTGAAAGAAGTCAGGGCACAAACACAAGCAGGGCAGGAACCTGGAGGCAGGAACTGAGGCAGGGGCCATGGAGGGGTGCTGCTTACTGGCTTGCTCCTCATGGCTTGCTCAGCCTGCTTTCTTGTAGAACCCAGGACCGCCAGCCCAGAGATGGCACCACCCACAACGGGCTGGATCCTCTCCCATCAATCACTAATTAAGAAAATGCCCTGCAGGCCTGCCTACAACCTGATCTATGGAGGCATTTTCTTACCTGAGATTCCATCCTCTCAGATGAGGTTAGCTTTTGTCAAGTTGACATAAAACTGCCCAGCATAGATGGATGGAGATTCAGTAGGACACTGAGACCAATTACGAGGGACTAAGGAGTTTAACTAGAAGAATCGTTGATGCCATGAATAGACGGAGGCAAGAGCCGTGGCAGGGCCTTCGAGGAGAAATCAGACTCTAGTACCAGAAACAGATTGCATGGAGGAGTCTCTGAGGGGAATGAAAGCCTACATGGCAGAGGTGACTGGAGTCTCTGTATACTTCTGGGGGTGAGGGGGGGGGAGCGGTAGGCAGTCTCACAGCCAGAGCCTGCAGTCTGGCTCTCTGGTTCCCAGGCATGAGTGGGAAAAGGGTGGAGAGCAGGAAGTGGCACTCCCAGGTGAGATGTCTTGGCACCAGAAAGTCTGGGGTTGGGGGGTTCCCAGACAATGACCCAGTAGGGTACCTGTCAGAGGCGGCCAGTGGGGAGGCTGGATTCTGACGTCATATTCTTACATTCCAGCTTTTTGTTTATGTACAGAAAGAATGAGACGATTTTACAAGACGGAGCTGAAGGAGGAAAACCAAGGGGCAGAGGATGACAGAATTGTCTAACTTCCTTTGAGCTGAAATTGGATATCCTGGGATTAGAGTGGGGACTCCCCATCTGGAGAAAGTAGTCAGGTGTTGGTCTCTGGGGCAAAGGTGAGGATGTTAGTGAGTGCAAAAAGCTTGCCTTGGGCTGGAGCCATGGCCCAAAGTTTCAGAGTCGTGACTGCTCTGCAAGAGGGTGTAGGTTCGATTTCTAACACTCACAGGCTGTCTACAACTCCAGTTCTAGAGGACTCGGCATTTATTCTCTTCTGGTCTACACAGGCAAAACTCCAATCAATATACTTAAAATAAATTAATGTAGAAAAGAAGGTCCTGCTTATGAATATAAGAATCAAAACAGTTGTTAGAGGAATAATCGCAAGCCTAAGTCAGGACGTCCATGAGAGAATTCCTGAGAGGACTGGGTGCAGGCTAGTAGAAGAGGAGGCGTGCTCTGAAGATTTCAAGTTTTGCCTTTAGAGGAAGTCGTGGGGAAGGCGGAGAGAAAAGGTAGGTAGGTCTCCGGTAGGTTGCTATAGGTCTCCTTAAAGTTAGTCCCAGTAAAAAAAAAGTTTTGAGTATCAGTTATATGAATGTAATGCCATATATTAAAAAGGCTGCTGTAGCCCAACGCAACTTTAGCTTTGGACCCGTGACGCCCTAACAGGTGCAGCCTGGTGAAGGTTCAGCAGAGGCCTGGCTTCTTCTTGAAGGTTCAGCGTACGGAACATGGCAGCTTACGTCCCAGTGTAGCTCGGAGTTGACTCTAGAATTTGAAGGGGCTGAGATGTCAGGAAGGCAGATCCTCAAGAGACAGAGATGGTTCCTGAAAGCCACCAAGAAAGAGATTTCTGGGGAGCTGGAGAGATGGCTCAGCAGGTAAGCGTGTTTGCTGTTCTTGAAGAGGACACAGGTTCTGTTCCCAGCACCCACATGGAGGCTGAAAACCTTCCATCATCCAAGTCCCAGGGGGTTGGACCTTCTTTTCCGGCCTCCGCAGCAGGGGCCTAGACGCTCTCTTCTGACCTTCATAGACACCAGGCATGCACCTGGTATGCAGAGACACCTGTAGACAAAATGCTCACACATAAAATCAAAATAAACATTTTAAAAAATGAAATTATTTTGGCTTTTATTATCTACCAGCCATATTATACTTCAGGCTTAATTGCTCATTTTTGTTCTCTCTATTTGAGAGAACATGATGGCTACTATTTTAAACAACGAAAAGTACATCCCTGAAAGGAGCAAAACTGGCAGGTGAAGGAGGCACGTTCTTTGGACCGGAGGTGACTTGAATCTTCAGATTCCCTTAGTGTAGGGAATGGAGTTGGTCTGAGAATGAAGTAATAATCCAATCAGTTGGACCCAGTCAACATGCAAAAATAAGGAAAGCAGCTGCGGTGGTGGTGGCACATGCCTTTAATCCCAGCACTCGGGAGGCAGAGGCAGGTGGATCTTTGTGAGTTCGAGGCCAGCCTGGTCTACAAAGCGAGTCCAGGATAGCCAAGGCTACACAGAGAAACCCTGTCTTGGGGTGGGGTGGGTGGTAGGGAAGGAAAGCTTGCTTGGCATTTGGCATTTAAAAGCTCGGCCTTTTAAGACAGGGAATATATTTTTATTAATTTACTTGTTTATTATTTTATTGCACGTGTATGGGTGTTTTGTCTCTAGGTATGTGACATATACCGCGTGTGCTCTTCATGCCTACAGAAGTCAGAACAGGACGCCAGAGCCCCTGGAACTGGAGCTGCAAAGAGTTGTGAGCCATCATGTAGGTGCTGGGACTGGATATTAATTAGTAAATTAAGGCTTCACTCAATAAGAAAGTGAATTCAGGGGCTGAAGAGCTGGCTCAGCAGTTTAAGAGCACCTATTGCTATTGCAGAGGACCTGGATTCTGTTCCCAGACCCACGTGGAGGCTCACAAGCATCTGCAACTCCAGTCCTTGGGGGAGCTGACATCCTTTCCTCACCTCTGCAAGCACCAGGCTCACACACGGTTACATATATACATGCAGCAAACACTCATACACAAAAATAAAAAAGAAATACATTTTAACTTAAAAGCACTTACTGTAACCGGGTGTGGTGGCCAGCACCTGGGAGGCAGAGGCTGGAGGATTCTTTGTGTGTTCCAGGCTAGCCTGGTCTCCAAAGTGAGTCCAGGACAGCCAAGGCTACACAAAGAAACTGTGTCTTGAAAAACCAAAACCAAAACAAACAAACAAAACAAAATAAACCACGTATTGTTGCAAACATAGAGTTAACATTATTTTATTAAAGTGTAACAGAATTTTGACCTTGGGAATTATAAGTAAGTGGTGACTACACTATAATCATCCTTATAAATTTCTCACATAAATCTTTTTTTTTTTTTTTTAACTCTAAAGGCATTCATTTAACAAAAATCTCCTTTACCAAATCTGTACTTTATGCTTGTAACTCTTAAATCTGTTAATAAAGCCAGGAGCAGTAGCACACGCCTGTAATCCTAGCATTTGAGGAGGCAGAGGCAGGCAGATCTCTGTCAATTTGAGGACAGCCTGGTCTACAAAGTAAGCCCAGGACAGCCAAGGCTACACAGGGAAACCCTGCCTCAAACAAAGCAAAACAAAACAAAACGTCTTTCAATAAACAAGTAAGAACTCAAAATAATCATCTTGAAATTACTATGGAAATTAGTTATTACAAAAACACACATAGGACTGGAGAGATGGCTCAGAGGTTAAGAGCGCTGCCTGTGCTTCCAAAGGTCCTGAGTTCAATTCACATCAACCACATGATGGCTTGCAACCATTTATAATGAGATCTGGTGCCCTCTTCTGGTGCACATGTAGACAAAACACTGTATATATATATGATAAATAAATAAATCTTAAAAATAAAATAAAATAAAAACACACATAAAAGAAGAAATTGTAGCCAGGAATGGAGCAGGCAGATCTATGTGTGTCTGAGACCAGCATGCTCTACATAGTGACACCCTGCCTCAGATGGGGAGAGAGGGAAAGAAACCATGTTTAAACATTATTAATAGAAGATGTTTTTACCTTAAACTATTATATATTAAAAACATCCACACTTACACTCATAATCCTGTATACCACTTAACACTAAATGGATAGCACTTTATAATTTAACAGTGATCAGGTCTTATTTTTAACACTTATAAAATTAGATAACGTTTTGTACTCAGATATACCTCAGATAAAACCCCAAATAATTTAAATCTTAGTTCGTCAGTTTAGTAAGTATCACCATCGTCAACAAAACCATTTAAGCCAGCATTTTGTTCTTGTTGGTGGGTTTCTCATACAGTAGAGGATATAGACACTAAAGATTGTTCTTTGAGTCCCTAAGACTTATTATTTAATGCCAGAGAGGTATGGCAGGTCCAAAGGAGAAAAGAAAAATATCGGACTGGCTGGAAGGCTAAGGGAGCCCCGTTTAAGGCAGTTGTGTGGGGTGGGGTGGGGGGAGGGGTTGTTGTGCATGGGGGGGGGGAGTTCTGAATATAGGTGTGTGTGGGGGGGGGTGAAAAGAAAGGCAGATGCCTTCGTTGCGTGCACGGGGAGTGTGCGTTGACCAAGGTTTCTGATTTCCTAGAGTCCTGCCGATCTCCCAGGATGCTTTACGAACTCAGACAGGATATTTATCTCTTTGTACCAGCATCTGTAAGGACAGAAACAATCATGAGAGCGGACTGAAGGAGACAGAGATAGCAAGCTGCGGAGCCTGGGGGATTTAGCATTTCCTGAAGTTCAGAGGCCCCAGGGCACCTGTCACTCTAACATCCTCTCTGTAGGAGCTTGCTAGCCCTCTGTAAGATGGTGGGAGATCTTAAGTCTTAAGTCTTTTTTTTTCCCCCTGAGACAAGGTTTCTCTGTGTAACAGCCCTGGCTGTCCTGGATTCACTTTGTAGACCAGGACGGCATCGAACTCGCAGAGATCCGATTGCCTCTGCCTCCCGGAGAGCTGGGGCTGTACGCATGCGTCACTGCACCCCGCTTAAGCCTCAAGCTTTACATCTTAAATCGGGCTCTTTAGTCCTGTGTTCTAACCTTACAGTTATATGAGCAAACAAATAATTAATTATTGAACATATGTTATTATTATTATTACATTTAGATTTATTTTATTTTATGTGCATAAGTGGTTTTGTCTGTATATATATATATATATATGCCTGGTGCCCTTAGAGGTCAGAAGAAGGCATTGGGCCCCATTGAACTGGAGTTGCAGATAGCCTCTCGAGTGCTGGGATTAAAGGCATGCGTCACCACACCTGGCATAAATTCCAAATTACATCTGAAGGAAGAGCTGTAAATTACCTTGTTACCAAGAAAGGCTAAACAAACAAATAGCAAACAAACTCTTGTTTGTTCACCTTGTAATTTTGGTTATTGTTAGAACTTTTGAATAAAAAATGAAAATTCATTGGTTTTTAAATACCAAATGTATATATTTTAAATTAGGTAAATGAAAATTTAAGAAGTCAGATTAGGGCTGGAGGGAAGGCTCAGAGGTTAAGAACACTGTCTGTTCTTCCAAAGGTCCTGAGTTCAATTCCCGGCAACCACATGGTGGCTCACAATCATCTATAATAGTGCCCTCTCCTGGTGTGCAGGCACACATGCAGGCATAACACTGTATACATAATAAATAAATATTTTTTAAAAAAAGAAGTCAGATTAAAGTTTAGGAAGCTAGTTTTAATACAAAAAATGTGTACAACTTTTAAAAAATTATTTCAAATTTATTTTATGTGTATTGGTGTTTGGTCTGCATGTATGTCTGTGCACCACTTGTATGTCTGGTGTTTACAGAAGCCAGAAGGGGCGATGGATTCCCAGAACTGGAATTCTAGACAGCTGTGAGGCACCATGTGGGTGCTGGGAGCTGAACCCAGTTCCTCCAGAAGAGCAGCCGGTGCTGCTGACTGCTGAGCTGTCTCCCCAGCCTCCAGATGCGCTTGTCTTAACTTGAGGCAGGTCTCGTGAGCTTAGGAGTGATAGGTCTTATTGTTTAAATTAACAGTTACAAATAAAGTTAGCATGCACTGTAAAAATCCAGACAGACATGACAACTGCTGGCCAACAGGAGACGATCGTCAGGGTCATTAGTTACCTGGCAACGGCATGTAAGTGTTTTAAATCTTTAGCATGATTTTCTAGGACCTGATTGAAGACTGTTAACATTGAGACAGAACTTTAGCCAAAGTGGGTGTGTGTGCCAAAGGGAGGGAGGGAGGCAGTTTAGCAGGCGGCAGTCGCTTGCTGGGGGTGGGTAGCAAAGAGTGTGGTGGGGTGTTCCACCCCCCAAAAGACAGTCTCAGTGGACCAGATTGTAAAGCAGTGGTTCTCAACCTCCCTAACGCTGGGACCCTTTAATACACTTCCTCATGTTGTGCTGACCCCCAGCCATAAAATTATTTCGTTGCTATTTTATAACTGTAACTTTGCTACTGCTGCGAGTCGTAATGTAAGTATCTGATTTGCAGGATGTCTGATATGTGACCCCCAAAAGGGGTCATGACCTACGGATTGAGAACCGGTGGCTAATTAAAGCCCTGTTTTGTTTATTTGTTTGTTTGTTTTTGAAAGACTCGTTAGGTACTGAACCGTGGCTGGCAGGGCAAGGTGCAAATGCTGCAGGAAGCAGGAAAGGTGGACAGGAAGAGGAGAGAGCTGTGTGGCTGACAGCTGTGGTGAGGAGGGACAAGAAGTGGATGCGAGCTTTGATCTGGTTTGTGGGGTTGAATCTTAACAGTTTGGAGAGGCTGAGTGCAATACACAGGGGGTATTGGAGAGGCACCCCTGTGGAGGAGGGAGTTGTTAAGTGCAGGCTGGTGTAGGAGAGAGAGGAAGCAGTCCGGTGCTTTCAACTCCAGGCTGACAATTGGGACCTGGAGCCTCTGCAGATGCCCTAGCAGAAAGGCAGAGAGAAAGTTTCCAGAGAAGCGTTTAAAAAGGAAGAAAGCACACAACATCAGCACATGGGAGAGCTGGGGATGGGGGTGGGGGAAAGCTAGGCAGAGACCAAGGAAATGGAAATGTTTTTAAGGTGGGGCCACAACAACATTAGGCTAGACAGGACCAAAAAGAAAAGGCCATTTGGTGCTATGATGATCTAGTTCTCCGAGCCCGTAAGAATTTTGGTGTGAAAGGGACCATTTTCAGGCCACTGAGAGCCACTGTCCAACGTATATACGGAGGCCAGATACTGTTACAGAAACTGTCAGTTTGGGGTCTGATGTCTCCCGGAGGATAACGCCTTCTGAGATGATGTAAAGGATATCTGAGGGAAGTGTTGAGGTGGTACCCACGAGGCCTGCTAAGTCAAGGACATGGGGAAGAACAACAGGGGCAAGCTTCCTCGTGCCTCTTAATTTCTTTTCAGAGCTGTGATAAATATCACAGACGATAGATCGAATACAATCTGGAGCGTCCTCCGATACTGTCTGACCTGAGCTGGTCCTGGACCAAGCCTGGGATGGGGGCACATACCACTGACTTAGTATGGAGATTTTACCAGATCTGGAGACAGGCAAGTGTCCCAGAGACATTCACCAGAGAGAACAGAGGCCCATGCTGGATACAGAAAGGACGGAGGGGGAGGGACATACTCTGAGTGTCGTCTGTTTTAGTGTAGCCCCATTTGAGTGGCAGTATCACCACTGCCCCATCACATAGAAGAGCCTGGGCTGCGCTGTGCAGCACGGAAGCCATCAGTCCACTGGTGACAGTAAAACAAAACAAAACAAAACAAAACAAAGCAAAACAATGAACTGACATGAGGCCACTTTCTAAGTGCTCAGCTGCAATATATGCCTAGCGACTTACAGTGCTGGTCAGCAGAGATGGAAACTTCTGTCACTGAGGCACATCCTACCTACTGGGTGCTGTGCCGGAGGCTGTGTTCTGTGTGTGCACACCTGAGTCGCAGTACACTTAGGTTCTTTAGGACAGAGAACTTGGAGCTAAGCGCTGGGTCCATACTGCCCTCTGTGCATTCTGAGTGTCTCTAGGACTTGCGTTTTTCATCCCTACACTCTGCCCCGTTGGTGAGGTTCATCCAGGAGGGTGCATAAGCCCACCCTCAAAGGGCAGGACTTTGGTAGCTGGTCTAAGGAAGCCGCTCAAGTCAGCCTCACGGACAACTATTGTTCGCCTTGTGTGTCACGGCCGCCTTGTGTGTCACGGCCTCCACCAGGTGTGAACTGTGGCGGCTTAGGTCTGTGGAAGCCGGAACCACCATGAGATCCTTTATCCCAAAGCCCGAGGGCTGATACCCTTGCCTTGTTCCCTTGTCTTCCTTACGTAAGAACAGTAGGCGTTCACGCGGCCGTTGACAGCACAGCTGCCCTCTGAGCACGGATGGTGGCGCCTACTGGTGACTGTTTATCGCTCCTGACTTGGTATGCTTGGCTGCAGGTGCTGACCCACGCATGGCATGACCCTCTTAGCTGGGCCTGGATGTGCATGAATTGTGGACATGCTCGGACCTTAGCTGTTCAAGCTCCATGACACTTGCCTGTAACCTGCGCTTACTTCTGACATCTGACGAGCCTGGCCTTAGCTCCTTCTCTGTCTCCCTGCAGGAGCTGGGCTTGGCCTCTGTGTCCTTGACCTGTGCCCTGGCCTCCTGCTCTGATCACACCCATCTCCTGAAACTCTAAAATCTCTCTTTTCTGACATCACCCAGCTGGAAGACCTCACTGCTGTGCTGGGTCCCACCTTTGGAGTTAGCTTTCTCTCTTCCAGCCCACGTCATGGCTTTGTGTTTCACCAACAGTGAAGTCCCAGCATGCCTGGCTCTGAGGTGGCTAGTGTTGGGCAAGGTGATGAAGGCCCCTGTGGGTTTGTCCACCTTGGGCAGGTTAATACACAGCTGCAGCAGTTTGGGTTCAAGGGCACCGGGGAGGCGTCAAGGTTAGGAGCTGATCTGGCATCACATGTGTGATTGGCTTATCTCCAAACTCCAGGTCTCTGGCCCAGAGGACCTTCTGCTTCTATTGTTTGTTTCACAGTTGGAGGGTCCCGAGGCTTGAGTAGGGGGGGGCAAACAACCAGGTGGGCCAGCCCATCCTTTCTCCATCTGAGCCTGGAGTCATTCCCTTCTCTTATACACAGAACGGTCTGTTCTCTTGTCCCTGGCTGACCTCTTCTTTGTCTGCTCCTGGCCACATAAAGCTGTGGTCGTAGATGTGGTATCCCAGGCACCAGGAGGTTTCCAAAGACACTAGCAACTTCCTCCCTCTGCCACCCATTCTTGCTTGTGCCTCACCGGACTGCCAGCGAGGGGTGTGGGTATCCGGGGAGGGATCTTGATTCTGGAAACAAACAACATTGCTACCCATGCCATTGTTGGGAGAAGCCCAAGGGACAAGCCATGCCCCAACACTCGCTCTCCCTGGGCATGTGGGGGGGGGGGTAGGAGGTGGGGGAGGGGCTGCTTCCCTGACACCATAGCTCATTGTCCTTATTCAAGGGAGGACCGGAAAGGGCATGCATGGGTCTAAACAATCTAACTTACCCCTGGAGTATACAAGTAAGTTACCAGCCCTGCCCCCACTTTTCACTTCCACCAAAGTTACCAACCTATGGCTGCAAATGAAGTCATACTGGCTCAAATGTCCCTGTCTGGGCCCCACATCAGTGGACCCCTGAGTCTTATCCACTCAGAGGTAGGTCACATTTCACGTGGTCATCACCTTCTATTTTGTAACTGAACCCCATCCCACCCCCACCCCACAAGCCACAGAGGAGCTACAAGGAACCTGAAAGAGTCTTCGTTCTGTGTCTAGAGGCTGCCCTGCTGCCCTCAACTCTCAGACAGCCTGGGTTCCAGGTGACACCGTGTTTCCCTAAGCCCCATGTCATAGATCTATCCGTGCAGAGCACATGGCTCTTGTGCCTTAGCAGTTCTCAACTTGTGGGTCTTGATGCCCAAAAGACCACTGGAAAACACAGATATTCACATTACAGTTCATAACAGTAGCAAAATTACAGTTATGAAGTAGCAACAAAAATAATTTTATGGTTGGAGGCCACCACGGCATGAGGAACTGTATTAAAAGGTCTTAGCGCCAGGAAGGTTGAGAACCACTGGCTTAGATGTTACAGGAGTTGGTTGGCTTGGATCCATGGCTTCCTTTTTAAATTATTTATTTATTTTGGTTTTTGGGTCTTTTGAGACAAGGCCTCTCCATAGTCCTGTCTGTCCTGGAACTTAAAATGTAGAGGATGTGACTGTCCTTGAACTCTTAGAGATCTGCCTGTCTCTGCTCTCTGAGTGCTGGGATTAATACATGTGCGTATTAACACATGTGTACACCATGTTTTTGTGCATGCGTGTGTGTGTGTGTGTGTGTGTGTGTGTGTGTGTGTGTGTGTGTGTGTGTAGTTGTTTCACCAGATCCATGTCATGCTTTGTCCCTGAACCTCAAAACAGCATGCTTGTGAGTTTCTCTCTAAACATTCCTCAGGAAAGATTGCTCCCACGGACTCCGTCAGTGGCTCCTCTTTCCTGTCTGAAGCTCTGACCCAGGCCCGGGAGCTAGGCTGGGAAAGGTCATGGTCTCCTCCATCCTCCTTCTGCCTCAGGCCCTTCTGTTGTCAATGACACGGGGGCGGGGGGGTGACATAGCTGACACAGTTACACTTTGAATCCTGATGCGGCTTCATCCAGAGAACCCTTTACCAGAAGTTCAATTCCCCTGAGAAGATGTCTGGGTCGGTTAGAGGAGACATGTGGCAGGCACTCCCCTTCCTCCACCATGAGTTCATTAGTGCCCTGTCACGGAGGTGGAGACCATCGGCCTTGCTGAGTCTGTAACTCCATGGGGTCCAGGGTTCCGGTCCTGGCTGGTGGTACCCGAGTGTCAGGCTAGAAAACAAGGGTTAGGGAGACTCATCACTGCAGAGACAGGGAGACCTTAGACTTAGAACAGACATAAGGCTAATGAGTGTGAGTGTCCCGAAAGGCAGTGTTTTACCTGGACAGTGGCTGTGTGTATGTGTGTGTACGTGTGTGTATGTGTGTGTGTGTGTGTCTACCCCCCTGAACATGAAAGCTCAACTTCCTCCCACAGGACTCCTACCACTCAGCCACTGCCATAGTTGCAACACTTGCTCTTGCCAGCAAGCCAAACAAATAGGGAAGTCTATCTCCCTATGTTGGGATATTTTGAGAATTTTCTTCCTGGGGGATGGAGGGACAGTAACATCCTCCTTTTCTTCTAAGGTCCCAGTGACAACCCATAGCTTGGTCCTTACTACAGTTCACCCTAGGGATGCAATGAGTTTATTAGGCTTACTGACAGGACAGTGGGTGACCCTAAACCTGCTTCACTAGAAGGTTTTCACACAGCATGGATGATGACTTCCCAAGGGTTGCACAGATGGACCCCCTTTTCTTCCAGTCTTTCCTGGCCATTGTACTCTACCTTCTCCCAGAGAACCCCAAGGCTGTATGCAGTTAGGGCAGAACTGCGTAAGGTTGGCTTGGGGGGGGCTGTATACTCAGATGAGGGGGGTGGTGACCCTTCCTGCCCCTCCTCCTATGAGGGAACCTCAACTAGTCCAGTGTGATGATTTATTGAAAACAGACACAGCTAGTGGCTGTTCTGCTAGAAGGATAGCGTTGGACAACATGAGGCGATGAAAAAGCAAACAAACAGGGCTGGAGAGATGGCTTGGAGGCTAAGAGCACTGACTGCTCTTCCAAAGGTCCTGAGTTCAATTCCCAGCAACCCACATGGTGGCTCACAACCACCTGTACTGGAATCTGGTGCCCTCTTCTGGCCTGCGGGTGTATGTGCAAGTATAATAAGTAAATCAATCTTTTTAAAACAAACAAACAAACAAACAAACAACCACTGCAACTACCAAACAGAAGTAGACCATGAACTGTCTAATGGTGAGATGGGTAGAGCAGGTTTAAAGACAAGTACTCTAAGCAGTGGCCATGGAGAGAGGGACAAGGACTGAGCAAGGGGAGGGAGGAAAGGCTAGCCTACGTCATGGTGAAAGTCACTTGGGGATGTTTGGACTCCTCCGAAAGGGACAACCTTCCAGGGTCACTGTCCCTGAATCCTCCCCCTTCCACTCCCACCCCGCTTCCTGGGAAAGGCCCTCAGTGAAAGTTCTGGCTGGTCACTGAGTCCTCCACCAAGTTGTTGGCACCCAAGGGAACACTCGAGGTGGTGTCTTGGGGGACCAGACACGGTAATAGGGGAGCAGTTGGAAGCTGCTCCAGCAACATTGAAGCTGAAGGGTTCCCAAGGGTGTGGGTGTTTGTGACACCAGTAGTCTCTCTACTTGTCTGTCACTCTAAGACAAGGAGGTGGCCAGCCGGTCTGGCTGTGTGTCTGTCCAGCTTTCGGTTCCCAGGGAAATGCACACAGAACCCAAGATTAGCCACACAGAGACGCGCCACCATTCCACCTCAACACAAACAGGAACGCTTGCGTCTACACACAGGCCTGGGCACAGACGTGCCACTCCCTCCCATCTTTGGCCACTTTGGTGTTGGAGAGAGTACAAGATGGCTTGTCCCCTCCTCCTCTGCCCTCACCCCCTCCCTCTGGCAGCCCCACCCCTGAGAAAGTACAGCTCAGGGGTCCCCAGGGCTGCACAGGAAATGCTTTGTATGCTCCGGGTCAGCCAGGCTATTTTCTGTCCTAGGACTGGCGGGAGGTTGGGCCAGGAACAGCCAGGACCGACATACTCAGCTGTTTTTTTTTTTTTTTTCTCCTCTACAGTTGGCAGTCAGTGTTACTTGGTCCTTCAGTGTCTCTCTCCTATCACTGTATTCCTCTTTGAGGTGTCAGGACAGTTCATTTGATGGCAGCTTCTAGATCTTCCAAAGTTCAGTTCAATGCCTTCTCTTCAGCGAGTTTCCCTCAGCCCTTCCTATCTGTTTTGTATTCCCCACCTCTGAGCACTGTGCTGATGTGGATGAATTGTCGGCCTGGCTTCCCCATAAAGCAGACCGCAGCCACCCTGATTTAATGATGTGTTTCTCCCCTTGGCCGAACACTGATGCTCACTGTGTTTTGGTTGAAGAATATTAGTTGTTGGGAGAAACACTTACGAGTGTTTGGAATCTCGTTTGTGTGGTGTTGCATCTCCTCTATGGAATCTTCAGAGCTCGGAGCATGGGGTTTGCTTTGGGGGAAAAGATGAATACATCAGATTTCCTTTAAGTGTCGGTAGAAGACAAAACCTGAGATTGCCGTCAGTGCGGAGAGATGAGAGCTGGGTTTCATATTTACGCTGTGCCAGGCTCTGCCACAGACGACGGTGTGTGTGTGTGTTGTGTGTGTATGTGTTTTGTGTGTGTGTGTGTTGTGTGTATGTGTTTTGTGTGTGTGTGTTGTGTGTATGTGTTTTGTGTGTGTGTGTTGTGTGTATGTGTTTTGTGTGTGTGTGTTGTGTGTGTGTTTTGTGTGTGTGTGTTGTGTGTATGTGTTTTGTGTGTGTGTGTTTTGTGTGTGTGTATGTGTTGTGTGTATGTGTTTTGTGTGTGTGTGTGTGTGTGTGTGTGTGGTATATGATCTACTTGAAAAATCTTTCAGGGTCTTAAGTAGGAAAAGAGATGTTTTTAAAAAAAATTTGATGTCTAGCTCTATCGGTGGCTTGTGATGGTCAAAATGTCTCACAAGAACTTCTCTGCTCCCAGGCATGAGTCCTTGGGCTTCTTACCTCAGAAGCGCAGCAGCCGGCATTGTGGGAATGTGTAGAGCTTTCCCAAGGATGACCCTTCCAAGCCGCTTCACCTCACAGCCTTTCTAGGCTCCAAGTCTGGCATGATCCGCATCGTCCGGGAAGTCGACAGGCCAGGATCTAAGGTGAACAAGAAAGAAGTCCTGGAGGCTGTAACCATTGTGGAAACCCCCACCCATGGTGGTTGTGGGCATTGTGGGATATGTAGAAACATCACAAGACCTCCGGGCCTTCAAGACAGTATTTTCTGAGCACATCAGCGATGAGTGTAAAAGGCGCTTCTATAAGAACTGGCACAAGTCTAAGAAGAAGGCCTTCACCAAATACTGTAAGAAATGGCAGGATGCGGGCTGGAGAGATAGCTCAGAGGTTAAGAGCACTGACTGCTCTGCTGTTCTTCCAAAGGTCCTGAGTTCAATTCCCAGCAACCACATGGTGGCTCATAACCATCTATAATGTGATCTAATGCCCTCTTCTGACCTTCAAGCACTGTATACATAAATAAATAAATAAATAAATAAATAATATAAAAGAAAGAAATGGCAGGACGACATGGGCAAGAAACAGCTGGAGGAGGACTTCAACAGCACGAAGTACTGCCAGGTCATCCGCGCAATTGTCCACACTCAGGTGCGCCTGCTTCCTCTGCGCCAGAAGAAGGCGCACTTGATGGAGATCCAGGGGAACGGGGGCACTGTGGCAGAAAAGCTAGACTGGGCCAGAGAGAGGCTGGAGCAGCAGGGTCCTGTGAACCAGATGTTTGGACAGGATGAAATGATTGATGTCATTGGGGTGACAAAAGGCAAAGGATATAAAGGGGTGACCAGTCGTTGGCATACAAAGAAACTACCGCGAAAGACCCACGGGGGGCTACGCAAAGTTGGCTGTTTCGGAGCCTGGCACCCTGCCCGTGTGGCCTTCTCTGTGGCTTGAGCTGGGCAGAAAGGCTACCACCATGGAACAGAGATTAACAAGAAGATTTACAAGATCGGTCAAGGCTACCTCATCAAGGATGGTAAGCTGATCAGGCACAATGCATCTACTGACTGTGACCTGTCTGACAAGAGCATCAACCCACTGGGTGGCTTTGCACATTACGGTGAGGTGACCAATGGCTTCGTCATGCTCAGAGGCTGTGTGGTGGGAACCAAGAAACGAGTGCTTACTCTCCACACGTCCTTGCTGGTGCAGACCAAATGGCAAGTTCTGGAGAAGACTGACCTGAAGTTCATCAACAACAACCTCCAAGTTTGGCCACGGTCGTTTCCAGACCATGGAGGAGAAGAAAACATTCGTCGGACCACTCAGGAAAGACCGCATGTCAAGGAGGAAGGTGTTTAATGCCAGAAGCAATTTGTGCAGCTGGTGGGGTCTCAATAAAAACTTTTCCTGTGGAAAAAAAAATTTGATGTCTAATATGATAATAACTTTACATCTAAAGAATGCTTGATACCACGCCGGGCGTGGTGGCGCACGCCTTTAATCCCAGTACTTGGGAGGCAGAGGCAAGCGGATCGCTGTGAGTTCAAGGCCACCTGGTCTACAAAGCGAGTCCAGGACAGTCAAGGCTACACAGAGAGACCCTGTCTTAAAAAACAAACAAACAACCCAAAACAAAATAAAAAAAGAATGCTTAATACTTTATTGGATTTTTATTTGAAATGAGTCAACTGATAGGCTATAGCTTTAAATTTTTTTTTTCCAGCTGAAGAAACTAAGGCTGAGAGAATGTAGCTTTCTCCGAGGTCACACAGATGTGTGTGTGTGTGTAAGGACTAACAGTAGGTGTCTGCAGTCCACGTCACATTGGGGACTGTGCACCTGCAAAATGCTGGGTCTCCTGTTCCTTCCTTTGGCCTTGGGGCAGCTGGACAGCTGGTCCAGTCTCCCAGTGTTTCTCATGGTGCTGTCCCTCAGTCGTGGTAGGGGTTTCCCTGAGGGTGGAAGTGAGACCTGCAGACACAGAATGTGCATTGTCCAGCTGCACCTGGAGGGTGCTTGTGTCAGCAGGCAGCATTGGGACGTGGTGCCAGGCTGGGGAGGGTCTGATTGGTCCCTTGGCCTAGGTCCTGACCTCCATCTCTCTGACTCCTGCTGGGAACTGGTCCTTTCCTGAGTCCTGGGTTGCCTGTCAGAGGCCATGAGAGCAGGAAAGCCCCTCACTTTCCCTGTCTGATAATGGAGGATAGATTTCTTGGGTTTAGTTCTACAGAACACTCTTCAAGAAAAGGGTTGCGTGACCACTAGAGGCAAGGATGTCATGGGTCCCTGGGTAGACACAGTGCACATCACACATTAGAAGCTCTGACAGCTCTTGAAGATTTTTAAAGCAGTGTTTCTCAAATGACCCCTTTGACCCCTGAACCCTCCTCATAGCCACCTGCCTACTGTTCCACTGATTACATTTTGGGAACTGTTCTAACAGGTGTTCGAGGCTCCTCCTCACTCTGCTCCAAAGCGTGAGCCATTGTTGACCTCAGCTGTGTAATACTGGCTGCCCAGTGCCCCGGCCACTTCCTCATTTTCACGGACTCTCCTTGAGTCTTATGGGGGAGGGGTGGAGAAGAACTGTGTCTCATTCCTTCAGAGGTCAGTGGAAGTAGGGTACTCAAGGACATGTGACCTAGGTTAGGACTTTGAACCCACAGAAACATCTAGGGCTTCAGAGAGGTCATTTAGAGAAGCCATGCCCATAGGCATGAGTGGACATCTGTGGTGTTATTCTGCATGGATTCTCTGCCTATAGGGTCAGCTCAGCTAGACCTCCAGCGGCCAAAGACTCCTCGGCGCCTACGTGTTCTAAGACTCACTTTGATCCTTCCCGCAGATACTGCACGCCCCTTCAGTGGGTTCCTACTGAATTGTTACTGTTGTTTGTAACGGGAGTCCTGACTGACTGACATGGGGTACTCAAGAAATGTCGCTTGAGTGGCACTGAGACGTGGCTGAGTTGGTTGAAAATTTGCCTTGCATGCACGAAGCTCTGGGCTTGAGCACCTCCCCCCTCCTCAGCCAAGTACTACAGAGGCTTGACTTGGTGGTGCACACTTGTAATGCCAGCACCCAGGAGATGAGGGCAGGAGGACTAGAAGTTCAAAGTTTGAGGTCAACCTGGGCTACACAAAGAGCTCTCTCTCTCTCTCCCTCTCCCCCCTCTCTTTCTCTCCCTCTCTCTCTCTCCCTCTCTCTCTCTCTCTGTCTCTGTCTGTCTCTCTGTCTGTCTCTCTCTGTCTCTCTCTCTGTCTCTCTCTCTCTCTCTCTCTCTCTGGTTGAATGAATCTAAATAACCAATTCTGGTCCCAAGATTGTGTCCACTGCCCTATTTTGTCAATATTATAGTCCGAGTTGTCCGGCCTCACTGATAACTGAGTGTTGGCCCTGTGTGGGGTGCAACATGGGTACCACCTCAATCTGTGTTTCTGCACACCTCTATATCTGAGGTGGGAGAGTGACTGGCCTGGGCCAGGGGAAGTCCTGCCAAAGTGCTGTGGGAACACAGGAGAGTCCCAGCAGAAGACTCCAGAGTGGGTCTGAAAGGGAGTGAGACATCCTCGATTAGAGAGCATCCAAGGCTCTGAATATAGGAAAGCCTGGAGAATGCTGGCTTGGTGTGAGCATAACAATAGGAGAGTCCTCAGACGCCATGCAAAAAAAGGATGCTTTTTATTCCATTGTTGGACTCGGGGGAGGTGTGTGACATCACAGAAATTTTGAATAGGAGAGGTCAAAGGCAATTTGGTGTACAGGGAGAGCCTGGGCTTTGGACTGATGTCTAGATGTTACTGTGTGTAAGCTATAACTTGGGTAAATCATGCGAACTTTGGGGGCCTCAGTGGTAGAACAGAGGACCTGATTAGTCATACACACACACACACACACACACACACACACACACACACACACAGGAAGGAAGGAAGGAAGAAGAAAAGATAATAAAACTTTAGCATTTGTGGCAAGAAGATACTACATGATATAAAGTATCTTGATGTAAAACAGTGCGTGATATAAAATATCTTGATATAAGACAGTGCACGATATAAAGTACATAGCACAGCAGCTGGTGAGGTAGCCCAGCGGGTAAAGGTGCTGGCCGCCAAGCCTGACCGTCTGAGTTCCAATCCTGCCTAGAATCCACATGGTAGAAAGGAGATACCTGACTTCTGCAAGTTGTCCTTTGACCTCTTGGTGCATGCTAAACAGAGAAATGTAAATAAACCACCTGGTATGTACAATGCATCCCACGAAGGACGTGTCATCACCACTGAGGTCCCTGAGTTAGATCATCAAACGCCTTCACTAGCTGTATTCCTGGAGAGCAGGGACTGCGCCCTTCATGTCCTTATTCTTGACACAGTTCCTGGATCAGAGCACACGCTCGGTGACACGCTGAACGGGCTGGGTGTTACGGTATTACAGCTGCTGTGGAGGAAGGAATAGAGAGGTGTGACTATTGGCAGAGAGGCAAGTGCTGGAGGGAGTCAGGCCAGAGATGTGGAGCCAGCCCTGGAGAGAGTGAGGTCTGACCCGGAGGAAATTCAATCTTCATCTTTTGGCAGCTTTTCAGTGTAGAGGACCAGGAAGAGGAAGGCTCCAGAGAGCCAAGGGGTTATTGTCTTATACAAAGTAAGAGAGAAAACAGCCTTTCTTTGGGGGTCTTTTTAAACTCAAAGGGCCCAGTAAACATGAAAATAGACTTGGATAGACTGGGTAGGTTGACCAGTTCATCCTCAATGTTGGAGTACACAGACAGAGGCTTTAAACTCAAAATATAGACACTGTTTTTGAAATGGGCTGCCTATAGAGGTAATAAGGTTCCTGTTGGTAGAGAAGGTATGAGTAGATGATGGGCCGCTGTGAGGAAAGAAGCTAAAACAAATTAACCCAAGAGCTGCCTGGAGAGTGCACGCATTAGCTTCCGCTGTGTGAGGAGCACAAAACCTCAGTAGTACACATCAGAAAAGATGTATGGCTCCCAGGCCTGGAGGGAGTTAGTTGAGCTTGGCTGAATGGCCCTGTTGACTTTGGATGGGACCTTTAGTATGGAAGTTATTTGGTTGTTGACTCATCTAGACTATTTTGGCCAGGGAGATGGCATGGTCACTTATCTTGCTTCTTGCAAGTGGACCCAAGCTTGTGGTCTTGGTGGGATTGGAAGTAGGACAGACAGACACATGAAGGCCTCTGAAGGTCTTGACTCAGAACTAGTACCTAATTATCTCTGTTTCATTTTGTTGGGCAGAGCAGACCTCAAGAGGAGGGTGGACAGATGGCACCTTGTAAGTGGGAAATGCTACAAGGTCATATGACAAAGGCTGTGTATGGGTAAGGGTAAGGAATTAGGGTCATTAGCACGATGAGTGGTGGCTAGGACAGCATTTCTCAGCCTGTGTAGACCTAAGTTCTGTTTATTTTCCTCTAGATCTTTGCGAGGCTTGGAGTGAGCCTGAGCAGGCTGGGATTGTTTTCCCAGACAATTGTCAAAAATCCTCTTAATATACACTTAGTTTTTAAATCACATTTTATTTATTTATTTACTTATGTGTGTGCGTGTGCATATGCATGTCATGTTGCACTTGTGGAGGTCAGAGGGCAACTTTCAAGGGTCAGTTCTCTCCTTCTACCATGTGGGTCCTGAGATCAAACGCAGGCCTGGTGTTTGATGTCAGGTTTGGCAGCAAGTGCCTTTGACTTCTGAGTCCTCTTTCTCTTCCCCAGATAGACCATTTAAAAAAGTATGGAAAGCTCCGTGAATTTGCATATCAGTCATTCTCGCATATCGGCCATGCTAATGTTCTCTGTACTGTTCCAACTTTGGTATATGTGCTGCCAATGCGAGCACCAAATAGGCTAACTTTAATCTGCTCTTCTATACATATTTATTTGCTTATGAAATGAAGATAACACTCAAGCTGGGTGGTGGTGGCGCATGCCTTTTATCCTAGCACTCGGGAGGCAGAGCAGGAGGATCTCTGTGAGTTCAAGCCCAGCCTGGTCTACAAAGAGAGTCCAGGACAGCCAGGGCTCTGTTACACAGAGAAACCCTGTCTCAAAACAAACAAACAAACAAACAAACAAAATAACATATCAAAACTTTCTTTTTACTGAAAAAAAATCAAAGTCAGAAAATCTAATTCCATACCTCAATTACCACAACCTAATTATCACCACCTAATATCTCCTGCACGTGTCTTCAAAGTTGTTGTATTTGATCTCCAGGCTTCTGAGGGTCCACGTCTTGAGACTTACTGGTGCTTCTTTTGGGTCAAATCCAAAAGTAGAAATACATCAGAGTTGTTCATGCACCTGCAAGTCATATCAATGGCTAGTGACAAGGCAAGCGAACTTAGATATTCCGGAAGGGAACTGCATCCTGAGCCTGCATTGTCATTCTAATCCTATTCAAACTCAGTGTTCCCCCCCCCCCCCCCCCGCTCCCCGCCCCCGGCCTTGTAGGGGACAGGCTATATGGCCAATGTTCAGCCATCTTGTCAGAGCCTAGGTTCCTATTTCTCCAGCAGTCTGCCATTTACCAGAAACCAGCTGACCCTGTCATGGTTCTGCAGTTAGACTAAAGATAAGATTTAGATGGAGCCACCCTGTTGTAGTTTAGCAGTTAGATTAGATAAAGATAGCGAAATATTCGGTATGGCAGAAGGTTGTGACCTGCTTGGGATTCCTGAGATAGCCTGCAGCTGGGTTGCCATAGCAATATGCTTCCCTGCCCCTTGCCTTATAAAAACGCTGTGAAATTTCTCAATAAACGGGGTTTGATCAGAATCCAGACTTGCCCTCATTTCTTTGTGTCTCCTGTCCCCCCACTTGTCTGCCCCCTCCACAGGTACCCATTGAAGACCCCAAACGGATGGAACACTGCCTTTCACAGTTCTCTCTCTCTCACTGCAACAAATCATCGTCAGGAAAGAACAGGGCGAGAGTTTCGCCTCAATCAGCTCTACCACAGTGGACTCTACTCTAGCATGCGCAGGAAGGTCCCATCTGTGACATACGTAAAAGCTACCGGTACAGCTGAAGAATACTGTTCTTGCTTTCCTCTGCTCTCCTCTGAGGCCATCATCACTCTTACCTTTTTTTTTTTTTTTTCAAGATGAGGTCTTGTGTAGCCCAGGTTGGCCTTGAATTACGTATCTGAGGATGACCCTAAACCCCTGATCCTCCTGCCTCGACCGCTCCAATGCAGGGATTACAGGTGTGTGCTCCGTGCTTGACAAGCAGAATTTCTTTAAAGCTGGTAATATGAGTGCTTATTGATCTTGCGGAGGGCTAGGATTTGGTTTCTAGCTCCCACACTGAGTGACTCACAAATGCTACAATTCCAGGCCCAGGGAATTCAATGCTCTCTTCTGGACTCCAAGAGCAGCTGTGATTATGTGCACACACCTACACCTACACACACACACACACACACACACACACACACACACACGCCCTTAAGAATAATTTTTTTCCTGGGGTAGTGGGCCAGCTGGAGAGGTGGCTCAGCAGCTAAGGGTGCTTGCTGCTCTTACAGAGGACCCAAGTTCCATTTCCATCTCCTGCTCAATAATCATCTGTAACTTTACTTCCAGGCGATCCAATACCCTCTTCTTGCCCATGTGGGCACCAGACACACACATGGTATATAGACATATGTGCAGGGAAAGACAAACAAACAAACAAAAAACACTCAAACTCATAAAATAAAAATAAAAAATATTTTTAAATAAAGTAATTAAAATTGACACCTGTTTTGTGTGTGTGTGTGTGTGTGTGTGTGTGTGTGTGTGTGTGTGAATGGACAACAATATTGGGGCTCTTGTCCATCTATCCCCTGTCACATGACTACTACTGACCTGAAACTTATTTCCAGCTGAGGAGGGGGGCAGACACTAAACCTACAAGCCAGGCCACGATATAACACCAAAGGCTAGGTCCCCCAGCTGGGGATTTCCTCGCAGGTTTGAGGCCGGATTGATGGCATGCAGCACAGGTGAGAAGTCACCCTTCCAGGACTCCCTTGGGGGCTGTGCTGGCTGACAAAAAACGGGGAGCTCAACCCACAGCTAGACCGGCAGGAGGCCAGGCCTCTTTGGACTGGATTCTCAGGCCAGGACCTCAGGGACAGGAAGCAGGTGTGTAGATGGATAAGCATAGAACAAAAATAGAGCTCTGGACAGTAAGGGAAGATGAGTGAGGGCTGTGGAATTGGAGGGCTGGGCTGGGTAGGTTTGTTCAGTTTGAAAGCATGAGATTCATGCTAGACACCTCCAGGCCAGAGAGCAGTCCACGAAACAGATCTCAAACATGGCCCGGCTAAGACCCGTGGTCCTGGGATCTTAGGTTCCAGGACTCCTGTGCGTGGTGATGGGTTTTTATTTCTGCTTTCAGTACTGAGGCCTGAACCCAGGGCCTTCCTTATACATAGTAAATTCTTTACCACAGCTATGTTCCCAGACCTCTTCAGTGTTTTTCACTTCGAGATAGGTTCTTGATTAAGTTTCCTAGGCCGGCCTTGGAGTCAGTCTATAGCCCAGGCAGGCCTTGAATTTAACAATCGTTCTATCTCAGCCTCCCAAGTAGCCGAGATTACCAGCATGCACTGCCAGACTTAGACATAGAATCGGTTCTTTTCTATTTTTTTTTTTTTTTTTACAATTTAATTTTTATTTGCTATTAAGATGTCAGGGCCCGGGGGAAGGTGTGCTTGTGTCGCAGCAGGAGTGTGGAGGTCAGAGGACAACTTTGTGGAGTTGGTTCTCACCTTCTCTCTCTAGGTGAGTTCTGAGGCTCAAGATCAGGCCATCAAGCCTGTATGGCAAGCTTTTGACTCATTGGGCCATCTTGCCAGCCCTGGGGATCAGTTCTGATGTCAGCTCAGAATGTGGGTGCTTTAGAGAAATGTGTGGAGGCAGATTTTGAGGCAAGGCATCCTACTTTGGGACGGTCCAGGGCTGAGCTGAGGGGTGTGGTGGGACAGCCCACAGGAGTGGGGGGGGGGGAGCGCACATGTTTTATCACCAGGGTTCTCTCTGTGTGTGGTGAGAAGCTGACTGAATCAGTCTTCTCATTCTTCCCAAAGTGTCTCATTGTGGCGTCCCCTCATTGCCCACATCTGGGCAGCACAACTCCCGCCCTCACTGCAGTATGTATGTACTCCAGCACCTCTGTGAGTGGTGGCCCACAGGCAGACGAGAGCCTCCCACTTAGCTTCTGCTAGAAGCCTCCACCAGTGCGGATGCTCACTCTCTTTTTCCCCCACAAAAAAGTGAAATCAACAGACAGTTTGCTCTGTCAAGTTGACTGGTAGAGCTGTTCTGGGTTCGTGCACTGACACGCAGGAGTGGCCTCGGTTGAGCACTCTCAGTACTTGGGTGCACAGCAAGTACTGAGCTGGTAGCTACTGGGCCTCTAGTTTACCCTGTGGTCCCCGACTTGGAGGGAGAGGTGGCAGAGGGCGTTTGCACACTGAATGCACATCTTCTAGATATTATATGAACACCCGCCCTCAGGGTCTGGGGACATAGCTTAGTTGGTGGAGTGCTTGCCTAGCATGCTGAGGTCCTTGATTTGGTTCCAGCAATGTATACACTGAGCATGGAGGTGTATGTTTATAACCCCAGCACCGATGGAGGCAGAAGGATCAGTTGCAAAGGCAGTTTGAGTCCAGCCTGGACTACATAAGATCCTGTCTTGGGGGGGGGAAGCATCTTTCCCCAGAGGGACATAAAAAAAAAAATTGTGCATGGGGTTGGAAGACAGAGGGGGACCCAAAGGATGTGAGTACTTTCTGGATAGGGTCAGAACTGACAGACATAATGGACAGTGAATTTGTAGTCCCACTGCCACATGTCTGTGAGTAAGTGATGTAGTCTCTCTGAACCTGGTTCTTTGAAGACAATGGGCACCAGTCTTTGTTTCTCCAGAAGCACTGAGGGAGGCTCTGCTGGTAAGCAGGAGGCAGAGGGGTGACACAGAGAAGGGGGAGGGAACAGCAGGTGCCAGGTAGAACATCCCAGCTCTCAGAGCTCGCTGGGGTCTTCATCTCAGTAAAGGAGAACTTCCGTTACTTGGTCAGGAAGTCTCTGTTAGATTGTCCAGACTCCTAGACCTGGCAGGCTGGTCTGAGTGACCCTCAGGGTCAACCTGGCTCTGCCCAGGAATGCAGCCCTAGCTGCTAGCCTGCCAACCCCAGTCGGTCCCTTGCACTTATCAGCACCATATTTGCTCAGGATGGGTACCAGCCACCCCTGCCCCCTCAGAAAACAAGAAAACTTGTTTTGTCAGTGGCAGGGTGGAGTGGGGTGGCCTCTCTGGCTCCAGGCTTGCCATCACCCTCGCCCCCCCCCAACCACCAGTGCACCTACCAGTGGGGCAGGCAGCCTGTTATTGTTGGAATGGAGAGCTGGCTCGCTGGTCGCCTGTTTCCTCCAGCTGTCCAAGCAGGGAGCACTGGGGAGGAAACCCTCAGTCCTGTTCATGGGCCTCAGACAAACCCCCTGTCACAACAAGCGAACAATGGCCTGGATGGGCTGGTGGGTGGATGGAAGGGTAGCCTCTCTGCTCTCTGTTTCCACCACCTAGAGACAGGTTGTAGAGGTGGGAGCAGGGGCTGCTCTCCCCTCGCCTCCCCCATCCCACGCCTTGTTTTCCACCCTGTTGGGCACACTGTCTCCCATCTCAGGGGCCAAGGAAAACAGCAGCCTCAGGAAGCGTGTCTGGTCTGGGGTTCTGCAGCCTGGAGCAGCAGCAGGGCTGGGGGGAGGGGAGTCGAGCAGGCCTGGGACTGCAAGGCTTCCATCTGCAGGGGGTTGGAGCCCAGGCGGTCACAGGTCTATTTCTCCCTTGGAAGCCCCAAGGACTTTGTCCTCCTGTGTCTCTGGGCCTTCAGTCCTAGCATGTGGCTAAGCCTGGAACAGGTGTCTGGAACAACTTGTTCAGTAAATCAGGGATAGGTCAGACAGAAGAAGTGCATCATCTCGCGCTGCTGCCTGGCAACTGTGTGACATTCAGCAGGTCACTTAGCCTGTCTAGTTTAAACTTTGCTTTTCTATTCTATAGACTATGCAATTCATGGAACTGCAGTGCAAGTGGAATGTTTTTGGGCATCTTGACTTTGTCTTGGGGAGTAGATGACACGTCATAAACCCAACAGATTGTTCATGAGGGTCAGTATGCAGTTGTCAATGTTGGTGGTGTCATTGACAACATGTGTTTTGGACCAAGCGGCCATAGTACTTCCTAGACTTTTGTTTTGTTTGTTTTTGTTTTTCGAGACAGGGTCTCTCCACATAACCTTGGCTGTCCTGGACTCACTTTGTAGACCAGGCTGGCCTCAAATTTTGGGAACCCTTGGGAATAAGGAAGACGGTTTGGGGTCTACTGAAATGTTCATGTGCGTCAGAGGCTCTGTGGGCTAATACATTTACTGTCTATCTTAGTCTTCACAGAAGCACATTCTTACCCTGTCTTAGAGAAGGCGACACATTCTTACCCTGTCTTAGAGAAGGCGACATTAAGCTATAGAGATGGATTCACCTGGGCAATGCCACAGAACTGAGAATTCTAATCTTATCACGTATGCGTGTATGTCTCTATGTGCATATGCCACATGTGTATGGATTCTCACAGAGGCCAGAAGAGGGCCTTGGATCCCCTGGAATTGGGATTACAGTGTGTTGTTGCCTGACACAGGTGTTGGGAGCTGAACTTGGGTTCTTTGTCCCATAGGTGAGATTACGTTCAGGACTGTGGCAGGAAGTCCAATCATAAGGCCAACTATGGAAAGAGAAGGGTTGGACAGTGGGTCTGACCTGCACGAGGGCATTGGGGCATAGTGCTCCGAGAAGGGAAAGACAGAAAGCAGCATCGTGTGTGGTGAGCATGCTCGTGGGTCTACGGGGCTGGTTATACCAACGCAAGAGCGACAAAAGCCCAGCCCTTGTCACAGTGGACCAAAACACAGAGAGGCTGCATGATGCCCAGTCCCAATGGATCCCTCTACACACAACTCCTGTACATAAGCTTCGGGGATCATTGTGGGAGAAGGGGGTGGGCAGAAGAAGTTTGCTGTGAGATTGTGTCTCCTAGAAATGTCAGAGAAGCTACGGCCATGAAGTCTCATCAACATGGCCACCTACACAAAACCTGAACAAGGGTGACACCGGTAGCCATGGTAACATGGAAGGGGAAAGTTTACAAGGCCTCAACCTTAGACAAAGAATTACGGGCAACCAGGGAATGCTGAAAAGGGGAGAAATAGAAACAGTTTTCCCCGGGAAGGGCCTACCCAATTGGCCAGTCCTGAATCACACACATACAAGTAACATTATATGGACTGAGGTTGTATTTATATATTAGAGGAGAGAAAGAGAGAGAGAGAGAGAGAGAGAGTGAGTGATTAAAGAAAAAAGGCTCATGGATTTGAGAAAGCAATGGGAGGGGTTGGAGGGAGGAGGGGGAAAAAGGAGGAAATTACATAATTACATTTATTTTTAAAAGTTGTTTTAAAAAATCAAACAGCCCTCCAAGACCACATGATATAGACTTGGTTTTGGCACATTTCTTTGTGCAGGGCACTGGTGATAGCCATGCTCCGTGTTCAGGTACCCAGGTTCTGCCATCCTCTTCTAGGGTCTCAGATCCTTCAGTCAGGCCTCTCCATCCGCCAGCAAACAAAGGGAACACTGAGAAGGCAGGACACCCTCACCTGCTCTGTCCAGGGGTCACACATCACACCCAGCTCTACCGTCACACGAGCTGCAAGGCATATAGAAGCAGAGTCCAGCTGTGTGTCCAGGAGAACGGGAAACAATGGCATGAAGTCATAGAGGACCTCCCAGACTCCGTCACAATAGCAAGGCTTGAAAAACAGATAGCATGGGGCTTGAGAGATGATGGCTCAGCGGTTAAGAGCACTGACTGCTCTTCTGGAGGACCCAGGTCCAGTTACTACCTAGCACCCACATGGCATCTCACAATTGTCTGTAATTCCTGTTCCAGGAGACCTGACACCGTCACACAGACATACATGCAGCCAAAACACCAATGCACACGACATAAAAAATTAATTAAAAAAAAAGAAAAGAAAAGAAAAACAAAACAACTAGCACTTACTGAACTGGGATGCAAACAGCATACTCCATGGAAGTGATTGAGTCTCCGGAATATTTACTGAATCCAACGACAACCTCATGAAGTAGATAGGCCCCAGGGACATGACCACCCACCCCCACACATGTTCTGTCACCAAAGTGTTATCTTCATAGATCCCAAAATAAAATCACAGGGTGTCTTGCCTTTTGCGCCAGGCTTTTTCCCACTTAGCATGCCTTTGAAGCGCAGGCCAGCACTTGCTAAGATGACTCCTCTCAACCCTTCGAGAAGATTTTGTGGAGGATCTTCTTTGTAAGTTAGCCTTTCCTCCGTGTCTTTCAGTTTACTTCTGTGAGGTCCCACCTGCTCTGTCCCTGCCTCTCCAGCCCCTCACAGGCTTATGTTGTTGTGTTATGTGAACCCAAGGTCACATGTCTTTACCTCACTCAAGAATTTCTCTTGCCTCTATTTCAGCAAGGTTTTCTCTGGTCGGCAGCGTTTGTGAGTAGGGTTCTGGGGCTTAACTTTTGGGTGAGGTATGAAGTGGGGCCCAGGGTTCACACTTTTCCTTGTTCGACCATCTCTGTGCCATGTAAAACAGAAGATCTTTTCCCATTGATGAACTTTGGTGACCTTGTTTCCAGAGTCTATTGTTGTGTGTGTGTGTGTGTGTACACACATGCTCCTGTAGAGGTCAGAGGACAACTTGAAAGGCTCTGTTTGCTCTTTTTATCTCATGGGATCTGGTATAAGGATCTTGTCCACCTGGCTCACTAGCTCTGGCCTTGTTCTTTTTCTAGGTCAACTTCTTTGTTTCTCTCTTTTTGGAGACAGGGTCTCAGGTAGCCTAGCCTGTGACTGAACTCACCACACAGCTGAGGTAACCTTGAATGGCTAACACAGATGGGTCAGTTTCTATCTGAAAGCTTGCTGAGGTAAGCTTTGGGGTTGCTTTTAATCTATAAACCAGCTTCAGGGGGAATCGGTATCATAAGATGTCGCATCATCTTATCTCTGAACATTGTATGGCTCTCACTTGTTTAGTGCCCACACTAAGGCTTTTTCTACCATGGGTTGTATATCTCATGGTAGAGAGCATACATTTGATTAAATTGATTCCTATTTCCCTTTTTGCAATTATCTTTAATGGTATTTTTTTTTTTTTTTTTTTTTTTTTTGGTTTTTTTCGAGACAGGGCTTCTCTGTGTAGCCTTGGCCATCCTGGACTCTCTTTGTAGACCAGGCTGGCCTCGAACTCACAGCGATCCGCCTGCCTCTGCCTCCCGAGTGCTGGGATTAAAGGCATGCGCCACCACGCCCGGCTTTAATGGTATTTTAAAATGTTAAGTTGCAAGTGTTTTTTTTTTTTTTTTTCTTTTTTTTTGTTTTTTTTTGTGACAGGGTTTCTCTGTGTAGCCTCGACTGTCCTGGACTTGCTTTTGTAAACTAGGCTGGTCTTGAACTCACAGCGATCCGCCTGCCTCTGTCTCCCAAGTGCTAGGATTAAAGGCGTGCGCCACCACCCGGCTGCAAGTGTTCTTTCTATGCTATGTAAAAATAGTTAATTTGTGGACGCTGACCTTGTAAGCTATAACCATGCACTGGTGCTAGCTATACCTCAGTGACAGAGTGCTGCCTAGCATGCATGAAGCCTAGTACTGCAAACAAAACAGAACAACCTTCCTTGCTTTCCTGGACCTAAGACGGCAGGACTGGAAACACAGCTGTAATAGTTGGAAGGCTGAGGCAGGAGGATGGAAAGTTCATGATCTGTCTGGGATACAGAATGCATTCAAATCCAGCCTGGGCAACCTTGTGAGACTCTGTTTTAAAATAAACATTACAGAAAGAGCCAGGCATGGTGGCACGCATATATTTAATCACTGTGCTCAGCAGACAGAGACAGAGGCAGAGGCAGGCAGATCTCTATGAGTTCAAAGCCACCCTGGTTTACATGGTAAGTTTCAGGACAGACAGGGCTACACATCGAGACTCTGTCTCTAACTAACTAACTAACTAACTAACTAACTAACTAACTAACCAGCTAACTAACTGACTAAAATAAGAACTGTGAACAATACAGAAGGGCTGGGAAGATCGCTCAGTGGTAGAGGTAGAGTTCTTGCCATGTGAGATCCTGCATTCATTCTCCAATTAAAAAGGAAGGAAGGAAGAAAATGTCTTTGTGTTGCTTTCTCACTGTGCCTAAGGTAATAATTCAGGCACCACACAATGCACTCACGGACAGTGCACCCGCTACAATGGTTCCCGCAGCCCACCCATGCTCTGCTCAATTGCTTTGACTGCTTTTCTTTTTGTAATTTATTTAAAATAGTCTCTAATAGCATTTAAAAAAAACTTTATCTGTTAATATTATTGTGCATGTAAGTGTGCACCACAGTGAGTGTGTGGGGGCCAGAGGGCAACCATGGGGAGCTGGCTCTCTCTGTCCTTCTCTTAAGTGGGTTCTGGATCGGACTTGGGTCTTCTGGCGCTCAGGGCAAGAGCTTCACTGGCTGAGCCATCCTGTTGGTCCTTGACCGATAATCTGCAGTAATTTTTTCCTGCAGCATAGTCATGTTTTTTTTTTTTTAAATATATTCTCAAGAAGATACTTTATATTTCTTTTTTTTTTTTTTTTGGTTTTTCGAGACAGGGTTTCTCTGTGTAGCCTTGGCCATCCTAGACTCACTTTGTAGACCAGGCTGGCCTCGAACTCACAGCGATCCGCCTGCCTCTGCCTCCTGAGTGCCGAGATTAAAGGCGTGTGCCACCAAGCCCGGCTGATACTTTATATTTCTAAAGCAACTTTTTTGTGTGCGTGTGGCCCTGGCATGGAGCCCAGGGTCCAGTTCACACTCAGCGCTGGTCTACCTCTAAGCCAGTCCATCAGCCCCGAGAAAGAAACGTTTTAGAATCCACTCATCTGATGACTCCATCATCTTGATCACTGTGGGATTCTATTACTTTTTTCCCTGCTTCTTTGCATGTATGTTGAGTCTTTTTTTTTTTAATCAAGTGTGTGTCATAATAAGTTGACATTTTAGGGTTCTAGATTTTTTTATTGTATTCTTTAAAAATGTTGGAATTGTGAACCACCCAGTTGAGTTACATGGGGTGTTAGAGACATAAAAAAAAAGTCTTTGATATGATTTTACTTTCTCTCTTTGCCCTGATTAGTTTTTAAAACGTATTTATTTATGTCAATGTGCGCCCGTGTCTGTGTTTGTTCATCTGTGTGTGTACCACATGTGTTTAGTGCCTTCAGAGACCAGAAGACGGCATTAGAGTCTAAATTGGGGTTACAGACAGTTGTGACCTGCCCAGTGTGGGTGCTGGGAACTGAACCCTGGCCCTCTGCAAAAGAACAGCAAGTGCTCTTAACCTTGAGGCATCTTTCTAGGATCCACCCCCAATTAGTTTTTATTGTCAACTCAACACAACCTGTGGTTACCTGAGAAGATCGAATCTCAGCTGGACAATTGTCTTGATCAGATTGGCCTGTGGCCATGCCTGTGTAAGTCCCTTGGCTGGTGATTGTGGGTGGGTGGCATCATCCTTAGGCAGGGAGGCCTGGGCTGACTAGTAAATGTCCATTCCTCTATGGTTCCTGCCTTGAGTTCCATACTTGACCTCTGTCAATGACAGATTGTGACCTAAGCCCTGTCCTCTCCAAGTTGCTTTGGGTCATGGGGTTCATCCCAGCCCAAGAGATCAAACTAGAATATCTTCTGACCATGATACATGTATCCAAAAATTGTCTTAACTGGAGGGTCTGAAGACAGAGGCATGCCCATCCTACTTACAGGCAAGGCGAAGGTTTTCTGTAATGTGCCCACTCTGGTCATGTGACTCAAGCTACCGCCTTGTTTGGCTCTATCATCACTGTATTGTGTAGTTACAGTCACTAAGGCTCATCCCAGACTTTGACTTTTCCATGTCTTCTATGATATTTCAGTCCTTTCCACACAGACTGTGACTGCCATCTTTGAGGGTCCCGGGCCTTCTTTTCAGCACCATCCCTCCCAGAGGCTGCATCCTCTTCCTTCCTATTCCAGAACCACTTTCTACTTTGGGCAGCATATTCTAAACCTTCCTCCTCCCCGCCCCTTCCCTCCCTTCCCTCTCTCCCCTCCTTGCCGCCCTCCCCTCCTCCACCCCCCCATCCTTCTTGACAGAGTCAAAAATTAGCTGAGATAACTGTTGGAAGGTTCCTTGGGAGCATGAGCTGTTAGACTCACTCCAAAGGCTGTAGACTCAGCAGGCTGACTATGTGGCTGAGGATGACCTTGAACTTCTGCTCTTCCTGCCTTCACCTCCTGAGTGCTGGGGTTATAAGCATCCCAGGAAGCTCAGCTACGATGTGCTGGGGATTGAACCTCAGGCCTTCTGCCTGCTCAGCAAGCACTGTATGGACTGAGCTCCATCTCTAGTTAGTAGTTGGTTTTGGTTTTGTTGGGCAACTCCAGAGCATCCTTTGGTTCGAGGCGAACAGCTCAGTGCCACGCGACGCTCTCACGGGGGGGGGGGGGGGGGGGTGTCGCGGAGTTCATCTAATCCCCAGGGATTATCAGAATTCCCACGCTGGAAGGTGAGGACATGAACTATGTCTGACCCCCTAGGGCACTAGGATTTGTTCAGCTACATCTAGTCATGGAGTTTCATCTCCCACCTGTAATGATCATTTAGCTACATGATTCCAGGGAGCCTTATGGCAATATCTTAACCTATGATCATCATGTTGGACAGAATGGCATCAGGCAGGCATGGCACTGGAGCAGTAGCTAAGAGCTTATCTACTAATCCACAACCATGAAGGAGAGAGAGAGAGAGAGAGAGAGAGAGAGAGAGAGAGAGAGAGAGAGAGAGAGAGAGAGAGAGAGAGAGAGAGCGCTAACTGGGAATGGCATAGGCTCTTGGCATAGCCCACCCCCCAGTAACACACCTCCTCCACACTCCTAATCCTTCCCAAACAGCTACACCAACTAGGGACCAAGCACCAAAACATATGAGTCTATGGGGGGCCAGCCTCATCTAACCACCACAGAGTCTCCAGAGCTGTGGACATGTGTGCGTGCATTTGTATGTGTGTGCAGCTCCATCTTCTGCACTAGTGTTCCACAAGATCTAGACATTTTCTTTCTCTTTTCTTTTTTAAATTTCATGACATAAGCTTTTTTTTTTTTTTTTTTTTTTTTTAGATTTATTTAGTGTCATGTGTATAGTGTCGTGCCTGCCTGTGCATGTGTGCCTGGTGCCCACAGAGATCAAGATAGGTCACTGGCTCCCCTGGAACTGGGGTTACAGCCAGTTGTGAGCTGCCAAGCGGGTGCTGGGTATTTGACCTGGGACCTCTGGAAGAGCAGCCAGAGGTCTAACTGCTGAGCCACCTCTCCAGCCCTGGCTAGGCATTTTCAACCCTAACTCTGAGCTCTTTCCATTCCACAGCAGATCCCTTGGTCTACATTTGGGTCTTCTAATGCTCTGCAGACGGGGACTATTTCCATGTGGTGAAATAGCAAGATGGTGGAGCCAGGTCAAGGATATGTGTGTGTGTGTGTGTGTGTGTGTGTGTGTGTGTGTGTGTGTGTGTGTGTGTATTATCTGAAGAGAAGTTTTCACAGTAGTTAGTTGTTTGTGAGTTAAAGCACAGGTCTTTGTCAGTTTTATATTCCAATAACTCCTAAAAACTATGACTATTTTCCTTACAAGTGTTTTTTTTTTCCATTTCTTTCCTTCTTACTTCCTTCTCTCTTATTTCCTTTTTTGGTGGCTTGAACCCAGGACCTTGCACTTACTAGCAGATGCTCTACCACTGACCTATATCCTCCAGCCCTACTTTTGCTTCTTTTTGGTTATTTTCCTACTCATTTTAAACATGCTTGTTCATAGCTATGGCTTTTTCCACAACAGTGTAACACCCTACCCCACCCCTCCAAACAACCCGTGGCCTAAAAGAGAAACCACCTGTTCCCCAAGTCTGGGAATTAGCTAGAACAGCTGCAGTGAGCACCGGCCATCTCGGCTTAACACTGTGTGAGCATGTCTCCTTCTCCCTGCTGGTCTGCAGTCGGCTCAGCAGCTCACTTCTGGAGGAGTCTTTGCAAGATTGCCGAGGCACAAAAGGACAAACTGAGGCACCTGAGGTGGCTCCTCCTTTTTCTTTTTCTTTTCCTTTCTTTTCTTTTTTCTTTCTTTTTTTTTTTTTGGTTTTTTGAGACAGGGTTTCTCTGTGTAGCCTTGGCCATCCTGGACTCGCTTTGTAGACCAGGCTGGCCTCGAACTCACAGCGATCCGCCTGCCTCTGCCTCCCGAGTGCGGGGATTAAAGGCGTGCGCCACCACGCCCGGCTCCCTTTCTTTTTCTTTCTTTTTTCTTTCTTTCTTTCTTTCTTTCTTTCTTTCTTTCTTTCTTTCTTTCTTTCTTTCTTTCTTTTGGGACAATGTGTTGATATATAGCCTCAAAGTCATGGTGTCACCACATTGGCACCCTCAGTCCTGGGCTCCAGGCGAATGAGTGCTACTTGCTCATCTGCGGCCGTGATTCTCAACTCGTGGGTCTCGACCCCCCCACGGGGTCCCATATCAGATATCCTGCATTTCGGACATTTATATCATGATTCATAACAATAGCAAAGTTACAGTAGCGACAAAATAGTTTTATTGCTGGGGTCACCACAGCATGAGGAGCTATATTAAAGGGTGGCAGCGTCAGGAAGGTTGAGAGCCACCGCTCTAGAGGCTTGTTACAGCTTAGTCTAGGAGAGGCTCTTGGTCACTTTCTCCCGGTGTCTTTGGCCTCAAGCCTTCCTGCACTGGAATTCATGAGTGTAAGCAGCCAGGTGTGGTGGTACATGCTTTTAATTCCAACACTCTGAACAGAGACAGGTGAATCTTGGTGAGTTTGATGAAAACCCGGTCTACGTGGGGGAGTTCTAAGACATCCAAGGGCTACACAGTGAGACCCTGTCTCAAAACAAGAACAACAACCAAACAAACAGTGTGACCGTACAGTCAAGCAGAGAGTGGTGTACATGTTTGTAACCCTTGTGCTCTGGAGGTGGAGGCAGAAGGATCAGGAGGTCCAGGCCATTCTCACATTGTAAAGAGCGCCAGGTAGGTCTTGGCTACAGGAGACCTTGGCCAAAAGCAACAACAAGAACAGAAAAGCAACAATACCTTGGCATATTCTGGCACGTGGGAGGCAGGGCTGACTATCTCTGTTGAGTTCAAGGTCAGACTGCTCTACACTGGTTTACATAAAAGCAGGAGGATTTGGGGTCCTGTCGCTAGCTGTTACATCACTGCCCCCCTTTTCTGAATCTCTCTTTTTTCCTATCTCAGAATCACCATATATATCAGTCTTCATTTCTTAAAAAAAAAAAAAAACAAACAATAAATCTAATAACCCTGTTTCTGTCTCCTTTGAAAGATTAATTTGAGGGGCTGGAGAAATGACTATCACTGTTCTGTCCTGCTGTGTTCCTGGAGTCTGTAGTTCCTGGCCGTGCGCCATCATATTCCTGACCTCTCTACCTGCTCTGTGCTTTTGCACTTCCTGGATAGTCTAGGTGTGGACGTACTGATTGGCTGAGCAGAAGTCATAGTCACACCTAGTTTGCTAGGTTCCAGGGAAAAGGTACGATTTTTGGCTTCTGTCAGAGGAGGTCTACCCTGTCTTCAACTTCTTTCAGAACCACCTCCCCGACAGGAAGGAGCTTAGATGTCTCACTGACAACTGCCACCCCTGGGATGGTAATTCTCTTGTGTGGGATGGCCCCCTGTCTGCCCCCCCTTCCTTCCCCGACCCATTTCCTGTGTCCCTGGCCTGTGCCTCCTGCAGTGCCTTGAAGCTCTGGTCTAAACTGGCCGGGGATAGAGTAGGGCTCATCTGTCCTCTCCTTCTCTCTAGTCTGCAGAGCCAAGCTCACAGACTTCATTCTTTTGCAAGGCTTTCCCCTGGGCTCTGTCAGAATCTAAAGCCCAATTCACTTAAATTCTACTAACTTTAATGGACTCACGTTCTTGGGTCAGAAGATGTTGCCCCTGTAGGGATTGATTCTAAGTATTTGAGATGCACAGTGGGCTCCTTAGGGGTCTTCAGGGAATTCCTGGACTAGAAAACAAGGCCTGGACACCTAGGACATCAAAGTCTTGTTTGCAGGCTCCTTTCAAAGACTTTTAGCTGCCGAGAAACCCAAGCGACTTGCATTTTTTGCGGCTTGTGGCACAGTAAATAGCAAAGAATTGGTAGGGTTGCAAAAAGGCTAAGGAGTGTGTGTGTTAGGCCTTGCACTTGCAGAGCAAGAACTCTGTATCACTAAGGGATATCTCTAACCCTGTGGAATTCTTTTTTTTTTTAATTAAAGATTTTATTTCATTTTAAAATTGTGTGTGTGTGTGTGTGTGTGTGTGTGTGTGTGTGTGTGTGTGTACATGCATATGAGTGCAGTGCCCAAAGAGGCCAGAAGGCCAGAAGAGGGCTCATATCTTCTGGAGCTGAAGCTTAAATTGTGAGCTGTCCAATGCACATGCTGGGAACCAAACTTGGGTCCTCTCTTAACCACTGAGCCATCTCTCCAGCTCCTGAATGCCTTTTTGCTAAACCAAGCATGGTGTCATATACCTATCATCTTAGTGCTTGAACGATAGAGGCAGAAGGACCAGACATTCAAGGCCACCCTTGGCTACACAGCAAGTTTCAAGTCAGCCCGGGCTATATGAGCTTCCATCTCCACAAACATGCAAATACTCCCCCACCCCCAATACATACTGAAATCTGAGTGTTCTTTACACCACTGTGAAATGACGTCCAGAGATCTTCGGAGGCCACAACTGTGTTGGTAGAGTTTGCAGTCTGGAAAGCTTGTCCTCTCTACTCTAGGCAGCTCTGGCTCTGAGAAACTCTGCTGTCGGCTTCTCTGAGCTTTATTAGTCTTATTGGCTCAATGCTCTGCCTTTGGCAGAGATCAGCCGCCATGGGCTGAAGCGGCTCTTTCAGTGGTTAGAGCCTGGCTTTTTGCACGCATAATCTTAGTGTGGTCCCTGGGCAGCCCCACTGAGGCCGCTTTATGAGTTTTGCTTCATGGGCTTGGCTTCCTGTCTATGGTCCTCACTCCCCCTCCTGAGAGTCATCCCCTGGCCTCTGGAGAGTTCCTGTTTCTGGTTTTAGAGATTCCTTGGGTCATGGCCAAGCTGAATTGATTGAGGTTCCTGAAGTTCAGCACACAGGCCAGTTACCCAGGTCCCTACACCCTCAGCTCAGCACACAGGCCAGTTACCCAGGCCCTACACCCTCAGCTCAGCACACAGGCCAGTTACCCAGGCCCCTACACCCTCGGCTCAGCACACAGGCCAGTTACCCAGGCCCTACACCCTCGGCTCAGCACATAGGCCAGTTACCCAGGCCCTACACCCTCGGCTCAGCACACAGGCCAGTTACCCAGATCCCTACACCCCCAGCTCTACCAGTGCTGGCTTTTCTGCTTTCCATTCTGTGACGTGATAAAAGGACGACATGTTTTACTTTTGGTCTGTTTTGGTTTTTTATTTTTGAGACAAGGTTTCTTCGTGTAGCTTTGATTGTCCTGGAACTCCATCTGTAGAGCAGGCTGGCCTTGAACTCACAGAGATCTGCCTGCCTCTGCCTCTTGAGTGCAGGGATTAAAGGCATGAGACACCACCGACCAGTGCTTTACTGCTGTTATTTCATTTATATGTCCGTGATTCTGGGGACCAAATTCAGGGCCTTGCACATGCTGGGTCACCACGCTGCCAACCCCTATAGTCTTTTTGACATAGGTATCTCCCCCTCCAGGAGGACCTACCTCAGTGTGATGCTGAGTTCCTACAGTTCTGGCATTTACAAGGCTAAGGCAGGAGGCTTGAGAGTTCAAGGCCGTACTGAACTACATTTTGAGATTCTGTCTCAAAAGAGAAAGCCAGGGCTGGGCACATAGATCAACTGGTGGAGTGCTTGCCTAACATCTGTGAAGACTCTGGGTCCCATTGTCAACCCCACTTAAACTAGGCAATGTGGTCCACACTTAATCTTGGCACTCGGGAGGCACAGGCAGGAGGATCAGAAATTCAAGGTCAGCCTCAGTGAGTTGGAGACCCTGTTTTCTTTGTTTGTTTGGTTTTTATTTTTTATTTTATTTATTTAATTGCTTTTGGTTTTGCTTTTGTTTTTTGAGACAAGTTTTTCCTGTAGCCTTGGCTGTCCTGAACTTACTTTGTAGACCAGGCTAGCCTCTAACTCACATCAATGCACCTGCCTCTGCCTCCCAAGTGCTGGGATTAAAGGCCTTTCTTTCTTTCTTTTTTTCTGTTTTGGTTTTTCAAGACAGGGTTTTTCTGTGTTGCCCTGGCTGTCTGGACTCACTTTGTAGACCAGGCTGGCCTAGAAATCACAGAGCTCCACCTGCCTCTGCCTCTCAAGTGCTGGGATTAAAGGCCTGTGCCACAATGCCTGGCTTAATTTTTTTTTTTTTTTTTTTTTTTGAGTCAGGGTTTCTCTGTGTAGCCCTGGCTGTCTTGGAACTCGATCTGTAGATCACACTGGCCTTGAGCCCAGAGATCCACCTGCCTCTGCTTCCTGTGTGCTGGGATTAAGAGCATGTGCCACCACCGCCAAGCCTTTTTTAACTTTTTTACTCTGAGATAACATGTGTCTAAGTTGCCCAAGCTGCTCTTGAAGTTACTATCCTCCTCCCTCAGCCTTTAGAGCAGCTGGTGTGGCAGTCCTGTACCGCCAGGCCCCAATAAATCACTTTAAATTTAATGAAGGTATATTTCACAATTTTTTTTCCCAGAAGACTTGTTTTAATGTAAAATGAAATCTCTGCCTAATCCAAGATCACAACAAAATTAATGTCTCTTGAATTTTAATTTAGGCATATGATCCATTGTGAGGGTCTTTTTTGGGGGGTGGGGAGGGAGGGCATGTGACATTTGCTTTTCATTTTTTTTTTTTTTTTTTTTGGTTTTTCGAGACAGGGTTTCTCTGTGTAGCCTTGGCCATCCTGGACTCACTTTGTAGACCAGGCTGGCCTCGAACTCACAGCGATCCGCCTGCCTGTGCCTCCCGAGTGCTGGGATTAAAGGCGTGCGCCACCATCGCCCGGCTTGCTTTTCATTTTTTGAGATAGGGTCTCATGTAGCTGAGGATGATCTTGAACTGCTGACCCTCCTGCTTCTGCCCTGAGTGCTAGGATGACAGGCCTGTACCAGTGTGCCTGGTTTATGCAGTCCTACGGATGGAGCCCCGGGCTTCATGTATGCCAGGAAGGCACTCTATGGATGAGCAGACTCCCAGCCCCTTGTTAGTTTTTACGCTATTACTCCAAAGTTATATATTTTCCTGTCTCCTGTCCTTTTCCAGATCATTACAGCTGTTTATATTAATTATTTCCTCCCAAGTGCTGGGATAAAAGGCATGCATCACCACAGCTTGATTGAGACCCTGTCTTACACAAAACACACACACACACACACACACACACACACACACACACACACACACACACACACACCTACTTTCCCCTTCCTCTGAGAAGATCAGCCCTCAGAGACTCTACCTTGCAGGCTAAGAGCTCAGAACCAGCTCCTCCAGGGATGACACACAACTGATGAAGCTCCTTGGACCCATCAGATGCAGAGTCCATCTGACTTAGCTAAGGTAGGCTTAGCTCATTCTCTGGATGACAGGCTCCGCATCCAAGAGGACAGCGTTTGCCAGCAGCATCTGTGAGCTGAAGTGAATGAAGGTGATAATGCTTAATTGCTGTAGGTGTTGCCGCTTTTATTGCTCATATTTCAGATTTTACCCGATCCATACTGTATGACGGGTTACTTGTGAGAACCTCAGGGATTTCAGCTGGAAACTAGCTGAGGCCCTGGTTACAGAGGCTCCCCACAGGGCACACCAGAAGCCGGGGAACAGCTCTATTTGGGGCTTTTAGTTGAATCTGAACTAAACAAGGATATATGGTGTGATGAAATAAGGCCGTCTTACAGCCCGAATCCAATTGGCATTTTATTTGTTCTGGAGATTTAAATGACTCAGCTGAAGCCTGCTGTTTATTAGATGCTCCAACACCTCACACTGAAGGGACCAAAAGTGGAGAATACAATGCCAGGCCAGTGAGGCAGAGTGCTTGTTTATATATACAATATAGACCGATGGCTGGCCTGATGGGTCAAAGGGGAAAGGGGCTTGCCACCGAGTCTGATGAGTTGAGTCCACATGGTGGAAGGAGAGAGCCCAACTCTCATGAAGTTGTCCTTTGACAAACACATGCATGTTCTGGTGTGACTGCCCTCCCCACTTGTACATGTGCATGTGGGTGTACACACACACACACACACACACACACACACACACACACTGCTGATATCACATGTCAGTGTGGGAAGGTTACCCAGTAACTAGTTCTGGGACTCTGAGTTATTTAGAGACAAAAGTAGCATTTCACCCACTATTTCATACCAAGATGTCAGATGAATTGTTAAGGCATAAAGTTATTGAAAAATAGCCCCTCAGGAGCCTTCCACACCCTCTCACCTAGGTCAGCTTGTCTACTTTTAGCCTCTGGGCTCTGTGATCAAGAGAGTGGTGGCATTTCCCCATTTGGCACACTGTCACCTCATGTCCCCATGGGCATATTGTTTGGGCGTGCTGTTTCTCCTGGCTTTCTTCTCCTTAGAGAATGAATGTCCAGCTTTCCTTAGGGTGAGGGAGGGGTAGGCATTCCTGCTCCATAGAGGAGGGGACGCCTGGATCTGGCTCCCTCAGCTTCCTCTCCTCTGGGGGGCAGCACCATCTCCATGTGCTGCTGTGTGGAGGTCGCTGTTGTGGAGGTCGCTGTTGTGGAGGTCACTGTTGTGGCTTCTTGTAATTAGGGCGTGCCCATATTTCTGGATCATCTACAATGACTTACTTTCATTACCGGAGAGAAAGCCCCTAACTTTCTTTTAGTTTACAGTTTTCTAGCTTTTGACCCTTTTTTTTTTTCCCACTTCTTCACTTCTTGGAATATCTTTCTTTCAAAGAAATAGGAATTGGGAAAACATGTCCGTGCGGCGTTTATCTCACAGTGTCATTTGCCGTAGAATAGCATGAGTTGGGAGCAGCAGAAGTCCAATACTGGAGTCCTGGTTAGGAGCTACTGCCACAGCCCATGACCTCAGCTGTTTCTCCAAAGGCATTTGATGATGTGAGGGAAAAGGTTATGATTCGGTGGAAAACGGAAAAGGCAGAACGCAGACTCATGGCCTCAGTGTTATTCTGATCTTATTTGACCACAGCATGAAAGAATATAGAAAGGGATGGTTTTAAAATATGTTTTATTTGTTTATTTAGCGTGCGTGCGTGCGTGCGTGCGTGCGTGCGTGCGTGTGTGTGTGTGTGTGTGTATACTTGCTTGTCAGTGCCTGTGGAGGCCAGAGAAGATGTCAGATCTCCTGGAATTGAAGTCAGACACAGTTGAGAGCCGCCTGATGTGGGTGCTGGGGGCTGAACCTGGCTGGCCTGGAACTCACTATGTAGACAAGGCTGGCCTAGAACTCAGAGATCTGCCTGCCTCTGCCAGGAGAGTGCAGACTAAAGGCATTGTATTACCATGTCCAGCCATATCTTTTATTTTCCAAGTTAACATACAAAATAATGGGTTTTATTGTGGCACTTTTACACACAGTGTTTCTTTACACTTAGTTTTAACCGGGTCAGCCTGGATTAGGGAGTGAACCATTCTCAAGAAAAAAATCAAAGCAAACTAACAACAAAAAATCAATGAAAAGCAAGAAAAAGAGCCATGAGGTCAGCAACCTAGTGGCCAGTCAGGCAGCACAGTTAGATCAGGAGGAAGTTTTGGTTATCACCCGGCTTGACACAGCCCCTGCTTTGTTAACATGTTCTCTGTATAACTCCGCCCTTCTTTTGCCTACCCAGGAAGGCAGTGCTGAATCGAAGGGACTGGAATTCCCTTTGAATAAAATAACCTTGAGTCTATTCTGATTCACCAAAAATACTAACAGATCACTCATGAGCTCCAGGCCAGGCGCCGTGACGCATTCCTCCAGGCAATGTTCATCACGTCTGATTATCCTGTTTCTCACCCAACCCAGTCACTTCACAGGGGAGAAACTGAGGCCGAGAGAATGCACAGAACCATAGACAAGTGAGTGTGAGAGAGGGAGGTAGTCTCCTAACCCTAGATGGTGCTCTTCCTGGGACGGAGAGCTTATGTGGGTCTTGGGGGGACTCTGAGGAGGGCTGGGTAGGAAGGAAGAGGGAGCGAAGGGTCTATTGTAAAGTTACTACCCAGCCTCACCCTCAATCAAGACCACTGAGTTTTGCATATGCTAGTAAATTCTCCCAGCCTTATAGGCCCTTGTTTGGAGCTGAGGGGGATCAGCAGGGGATCAGCGAGAGTCAAATTATGTACTCTTTCAAAGACATGCTCGTGTCCTGACCCCCAGCTTCCAAAATGTAAACTTATTTGGGAATAGGGTCTTTCCCAGAAAATAATCAAATTGAAATGATATGTTTGGATTGAATCCAATATGAGCATACTCATGCCCACACATGATGGGGAGGGGGCTGGAAAGGTGGGGAGGAAAAAGAGGTGGGGGATATGCTTCTAGAATCCTAAAAGAGTAGAAAGATGTTAAAAACAAAACAAAACAAAACCCTACTAGGAACCAGGAGAAACATGTGAGGGGATTCTCACCCACCCCCTCAGGAACCTTGAGCTTGGCTCTCTAGGGTCCAGCTCAGAGGATATGTTTGTATTCTCAGCCACCCTTTCATCAGTATTTGGTTGCCATGGTTACTACTTTGACAACTGAAGGCAGGTGGAGCCCTCCAAGATCTTCACTGCAGACGTCTTCCTGCACACGGCCCCTCCCCAAACCAAGGTCCCATCACTGCACCATCACCCTCACTCTCAGCTCCTTTGCCCTGGTGTTTGTGTAGCTTACCCATTCCCCATTTGGGGGGGTCCCAAATCCCCAGCTTCCCCAAGGCCCAGCTTCACCCAAACCCCCACATCAAGTTCAGAGAAAGCGACTCAAGGCCAGGATGCTCACCTTCATTAAACCTCTGGCACGACCTTTGCAAGGCCAGGGAGACGATTTGGAAATCAGGTTTCCAAGGGCCTCAGACAGAGATGGCTCTGAAAGCCTGTATGTAGAGCCTTTGACTTCTCAACTGAGAAGGGACTCCGCCTTCTAGGTGGGGGGCCCTCTAAGAGAGACCCTGCTTCTTTGTATCTAGCTTGACTCCATCTGGGCCTCTGGGGGAGTACAAGTGTCTCCATGGCAACATTTAAGGACTCACTGGCATAGATGGGTTCTGAGCAGTGGTCCAGACCCTGAGAGGTAGTGGCTGTTTGCTGGTGAAATCAGGGAAGACTTTCTGGAGGAGGACAGTTGCTATGTTCCAGGTCTTACTGGAGAACGTGAGATGGATTTCATTGCTTGACTCTGATAAGCCAGGCTGCCATATGCTTTCGCTTATTGTATTTCATATCCTTCGTGAGGAAAGTGAGGCTGGCCTCAAGCTCACTATAGAGCCAAAGATGACTTGACCCTGCCTTTACCTCACAAGTGCTGAGTGAGATGATAGGTCTCCATCACCGTGCCAGGGTTATAAGATGTGGAAGTCCAATTGCTCTTGGTAGGCGGGAGCTCTGTCAGCTGAGCCCCATCCTCACCCTGGTTATGTTGTTTTTAGAGATGAGAAAAACTGTGACTTGGACTTGATCGACTTTAGGCTGCAAGGCTGCCGGTACAGGTGGGAGCAATATTTAAACTTAGGGACCAGGTAGCAATGCTCTGACCTTTCCAGGTCTATAGGCACCTAGAGGCTCATGGGAGCTGCAGAGTAGGAAGGGGACCGTCTGTTCTGCATTGTCTATTCTCCCCCATCTGAGTTGTGGATACATAGATGGGAGCTAAGATGTAGGCCCATAGGTTGCTCCTTCTCATAGGCTGACTAGAAATGGTTTAGGAAACACACAAAACTTACCCTTAACCCTGCCCCCCCCCTTTAGAGGTCCTTGGGCACCCATGGTGTGGTTGGATGGACATGTGGGACAAATTTGAGTTATAATATGATGGCCTTGGTGACAGGCATGCCCAGGAGCAAATTGTTTAGTCAGGAGGCACAGTGGAGGGGACAGTAGTCTGGGGCACAAGGTGGGCATGGGACAGGCTGGGAAAAGACACTGATTGTCTTGGCCACTAACTAATGGGCAGCTGGCTAACAGGACACTGGGTAGGATGTGAGAATGAAGTGAAAAGATGCCAGTACCTGAGGGGGTTTCAACTGGCAGAGTGGGGAGGACTTGGTGGGGAGGGGAAAGACTGAGTCTGAGGGTTTAGGGTGCTAACTGGAGCTGGGCTGCAGAGATGAAAGACATGATAGAAGACTAAAATGGAGAGGCAGAGGCAGGTGGATCTCTGAGTTCGAGGCCAGCCTGGTCTACAAAGTGAGTCCAGGACAGCCAAGGTTGCACAGAGAAACCATGTCTCAACAAGCAAGCAAACAAACAAACAAGTCTGGGTAAAATAACTGCCTCTCCCCCGCTGCCCCCGGCCCCAGGTACCCAGACAACATCAGTGCACACCTAACTTATGATGGAGTCCTGTTTATTTTAGAAGCATAAACAGTGGAACTAGAAGCGACAGAAACAAGACACCAACCAGTTCCCCTGGAAAGAGCTAGTTCCAGCGCAGGCTGTGTCTGTCCAGTTGATGAAGCTGAGCCAGCAGCCTGCATCCGCGTTTTCCCAGGAGGAGAGGGTGTGATGAAAACCCAAGGTTCCGTGATTCCTCTGATAGGGGAGGCCTAAGAGGCAAGTTGGCTCTGGGTCCCTCTGGATCAGGTGAAAAGGATCAGAGGCCCCACAGCACCCCCACCTGCTGTGACCGAGTCCGGTTCGAATCATATTTTGCAAAGCCGCCACAGTGTCTTTTGGTCATCATAAAGGCTCCAGCTATCCCAGAACCACCTGAAATCAGTTCCCGCGAGTGCTTACCTCCTGCCCCAGCCATCTCCAAAGTGCTTTTGAGGAGAGGGCCCCCTGGGAGGCATCCTCAGGGCTGCTCTGTTGAATGACATAAGCCCCCAGATCCCTATACATATTGCTTCTTGGATGCAGAGCTGTTGGGGCGGCTAGGGGGTTTTCGGCCACCCTCAGGGGCTGGATTTACGAAGGGGGGAGGTCTGGAAGAGGCCAGTCTCTCCTCTGTGGTCAAGTTGGCCCAGTTTTGCTCAGTGGACGAGAGCCCGTTGTAGGTGGGACATGGTGGGGATGAGGGTCCCTCGCCCATGGGGAGGTAGAAGAAAACCTGTTCAGGGTAAGGGTCTGAGGCACTGCCCTGGGCTGGGGGGGAGGCGCGGTCCTTGCGTGCCTTTATCTCCCGGCTGGCGCATCGGCACAGCAGGTGCACCAGCTCTAGCAGGTTGAGCACCAAGGAAATGACTCCGACTACCAGCATGAAGACGATGAAGATAGTCTTTTCCGTGGGTCGAGAGACGTAGCAGTTCACGAGGTGGGGGCAGGGGTCACGCTGGCACACAAACACGGGCTCCATAGTCCAGCCGTAGAGGCGCCACTGGCCATAGAGGAAGCCTGCCTCCAGCAAGCTCTTGCACAGTACACTGACCACATAGGTACCCATGAGTGCCCCACGAATCCGAAGACGCCCGTCCTCTGCCACCGAGATCTTGGCCATCTGATGTTCTATGGCAGCCAGTGCTCGCTCTACGTGTAGGTCCTTGGACGGCAGTGCCCGAAGCTCTCCCTCTTTCTGCCGCAATCGCTCTTCGCGCCGAGACAGGTAAATGACGTGGCCCAGGTAGATCAGGGTGGGTGTGCTGACGAAGAGGAACTGTAGCACCCAGTATCGGATGTGGGAGATGGGGAAAGCCTGGTCGTAGCAGACGTTGGTGCAGCCTGGCTGGGCTGTGTTACACTCAAAATCCGACTGCTCATCACCCCACACCGACTCACCAGCGAGGCCCAGGATGAGGATGCGGAAGATGAAGAGCACAGTCAGCCAGATCTTGCCCACCACGGTCGAGTGCTCCTGGACCTGGTCTAGCAGTTTCTCCAAGAAGCCCCAGTCACCCATGTTTCCGGGGCCTCTCTCTGCAGGGAGACAGGGGTCAGGCCAGCCATCAGCAGGGCAGCAATACAATGCCTTTCTTACCTCCTCTTAGACGGAAGCCCATGGGAGGTCTGCCAGCGCTAGTGCTCCTATCTAATCACACTTTGTGCTTTCTGTCACAGGACAGTGCCCCAGGAAGACCACAGCCCAAAGAGGTCTGGGTTCCTATGGAAACTTATCCAAGGTCATACAGTGGTACATGCCCTTCCTCCTTTTTGTTCTGGGCTGGCTACCTCAAGACAGCAAGGGTGGGGAGAGAGATGTCACCCTCAGGCTATTGGGGGGGGGGTCCCTATGTTCACCTTCCATGCCTTACTTAAAACGAGAGGGCCTCATTTTAATCTCAGCACTTGCCTTTGGGGGCGAGGGAAGATGGGGAAAGAGGCTTGGAAGACCAAGTCATTTGGTCCACCTCTCAACAAAAGGGACCACCTGTGATTTTAGTGAATACACCTGGTCCTGTCCTGTGCCTCCAACTCACTTCTTTCCAAAGCTGTTGCAGCCATTCTAGACCTTTGAAAGGAACGGCCTTTGGTGGGTGGAGGCCCCAACTTTCCCAGAACATTTTGTGGTGTGTGTGTGTGTGTGTGTGTGTGTGTGTGTGTGTGTGTGTGTGTGTGCTTTTTGTAGAAGTAAAGCAGGTACTACCAGACCTACGTTCAAATTTTGCTTTCTTCTCATTATCTGGGGATTTGAGTAAGTAATCTTCTGGCGCTTCAGTCTCTCCTTAAGGGTTCAATGAAAGAAGAGGGAAGGGCGCTGAGCACAGAGCCTGGCTTTTAAAAGGCCAGCTTGGTGAGAGACGCTGGTGGGTTAAGTCCTGTCTGACGCCCCAGGGCAAGCTAGCCTCAGCCCCCAGCAGTGGAGAGATCTGTATTCCCTGCTCCCGAAACTCACCGCCTGCTTGCCGGGCTGGCCCAGGTAGAGGGGACGACCGTGGCCAAAGCTGTGCCTGCGGGAATCCTGCAGGACCGTGCCTCCCATAGGACGCCTTAAATAGAGTGCAGTAGAGAGCTAAAGGCAGGAAACGCCAGCCAGAGGGCTCTGGGGAGCAGGGAGGCGGGGACTGGGAGGGACAGACTGCCAGGACCCGCCCACATTGTGCTTCTTGGGTTGCGGGAGGTGGAAACCCTCCCGTTTCTCCGCGTTGACCCTTCAGTATTCCAGACTGTACTCTCCCGCGTGGTGCAGTCCCCGCCCTTTGTAGACAGCAGCATTTGAAAGGGTTTTTAGTGAGAGCGGGCAGATCTGGCACCTGTTTCAGAGGCTGTGAGGAGTGGGTGGGGTCAGAGGCGCGACTCATCAGTGTTCCAAGGCGTATTAAGACGTTGGACCCACATTGGAGAGGGGTGAGACTTTTCCCTTCCTAGAATGCAGTGGATCTAGGGGTCTCTACTTCGCCAATGCTGGGCGGGTTCATACCATCTGAAGTCACCTAGACACTCCCTAGGGTCCTTTGAGACCTGGGGTGGAGGGAAGCTTGTGTCTGTTAGCTGGATTTCCAGCTGATGCCTCTAAAATGGAGAGGGAGGGATCTTCTAAGGGATTTGGAGATAGGCTGAGCTCTGACGTTTCCTTAGGCTTCACTGTGAACAAAGAGCTTGGAATTAAGAGGACCCAGCCTGCAGCTGGGAAACCCACAAGAAACCAGGCAGGCCTGATTTCCTACCCACCTGTTACTAGGAGCAGAAATTAAGCCTGGTAACTCCTCGGGTAACAGTAAAAGTGTGAATGTAGGGTCTTCCGTGGTAGAACAGGGGCATCACAGGGTGTGGTTAGCGGCCGAGTAAGCCAGGCAATGCAGAACAGCCCCACCCTGCAGCTACCAGGTCTGGTGCCACCCAGAAGAGGCTTGGAGACCCAGCCATGAGGCTTGTCAGGGTAAAGAGTCAGACTATGGGGCCCGGAGAGACGGCTCAGAGGTTAAGAGCACTGCCTGCTCATCCAAAGGTCCTGAGTTCAATTCCCAGCAACCACATGGTGGCTCACAAGCAGCTATAATGAGATCTGGTGCCCTCTTCTGGTGTGCAGGTGTACATGCAAGCAAAACACTGTATACTTAATAAATAAATAATCTTTAAAAAAAAAAAAAAGTCAGACTGTGTTGCTGCCTCTGCCCGTAGGCACGTCTCCATCCCTCCCCTACAGAATAAAGTTAGAAATATACTTGCCTTGGAGGGCTGATGGGTAATTCAGCCAAAGCACTTAGTGTGCTGTTGTTCAGGTGAGCACCTGAAGACGTTGTGATGTAAGCCCTGAATTTGGGAGACTAGATAGGCAGAATAAGAGTTCAAGGCCAACCTGGGATACATAGTGGGGACCTGTTTAAACAAACAAACAACCCAACCAACCCAACAAACCCACATACCTACTACCCCCCCCCCCCCAACCAAAGGAAATACGCAGGCATGGTGGAACAGGTACCCTGTAATCCTAGCTACTTGGGAAGCTGAGGGATTAAAATTTCAATGCCATGGGATAGCTCACTTGGTACAGCGCCTGCCTAGGAAGCACTGGGTTCTGGCCAGAGCATGTACGTCAGGTGTGGTGGCCTGAGCCTGTAACCTCTCAAGAGATGGAGGCAGGAGGGTCAGAAGTTCAAGGCCACTCTAACCCTGAGGCCAGTCTGGGAAACTCCAGACCTTGTCAGGGAGAGAGACAGGGAGGGAGGGAGGGAGAGAAAGAGTTAGTTCAAGGCCAGTCTGAGCAACTTAGCAAGACTCCTGTCTTGAAAAGTGGAGAGAGGGAAATCTGACAGTGTAGTTCAGTACAAGCCCTTGCCTAGCATGTGCAAGGCACAACCAACCCAAACCACCACAAAACCCGGCAGGAAAAAAAAAATCTGTGTTGTTCTAGGAGAGGGCAGAAAGGCCGAAGGAGGGCAGAGCTAGAGGATTGGTGGGTCTAGGGCAGCCAAGGGAAAGGAAGATGGCAGGTGGGTGTGTAGCCTAAGGCTGGTAGAAGTCCAAACAGGAGTCTATCCTTGTTCCCAGGGCCTCTTGGGATGGGGCAGCCAGTGGGTGGGCTCAGACTGCAGCCCAGCCCAGTGTGGTTGTTGCCTGAGGATCAGGCTGAACTGGCTTTCCCTTCTAGAACCCTCCCTCCCTCCCTTTCTCTTCGTCCCCTTCTCTCTCTCTCTAAGGGCTGGGCTAGGCAGGCTAAACCAAGCCTCCTGGGATTCCAAAGGGGACAACTGTTCCGACTTGGTTCTGACCCTTGAGGGCATGGGAACCCGGGCCTGGCCAGCTCTTGCCACGCCCCCAAGGCAGCGTTTGCTCCAGTAGCTGCTTGCTTGAGTTGCCTTTGAGGTTAGGTCTATCTCTGTTGGAAGGTTTTGCTCCCATCCTGTTCCCTGGGAAGGAGGGCAGGGAGCTAGCTAGTTGAAGACCATAGAGGCGACTTTAGAGACCTAGAGAAGATCTTAGCTGCGTCCAACCCCTTCCTTATGGACTCTGAGATCAGGTTTCATGGAGGGCAAAGGAGTAGGGGCCAGCCAACGCAATGTTCAAAAGCCAACCATTCTGAGGGAAAATGTCCCCACGTCCTCATTCTCCTTTCCCTTTTGTCTTTACCCTCTTCGGGTTGCTGCCAGTCCAGTGGCCCCAGTTGGTCTCCTCGCCTGCAGGCCCTTGCTCCACTCGGCCCCCACATTTTCATAGAAACCTGGCGTCCAGGTTGCCCTGTTTCAAACCCCGCTATGGCCCTTCCTGCCTTCAAGGCAAGGTCCGTATTTTTTACTTTCCTGGCCTTGGCCACTGCCTGTAGCTTTAGCATTCTGTCACCATCCCTGTCCAGTTACTGTAACCATGTGGTCTCTGGGTGCTCTTGGCCTTGGTATATGGCATTGTGTCTTCCTGGAGCACCCTCACGTGCAGATCCTTCCAGTCTCTCAGGTCTTTGCTCAGATGTCACCTTCCCCAGAAGTCCCCTTGCTGGTCTCCACTAGGTTAGGTGTGCCTCTGCCCTGCAATTCATTGTTGAAAGCTTTTTAGTTGTAGTTAATATATGTAATAATATATGATATGTAAATATGTATTTATAACATATGTGATTTAATCTATACCTAAACACACACACACACACACACACACACACACACACACACACACACGAGACTAGGCAGCATAGACCAGTGGTCCCAGCTTTTACGAGGAGGGTTGCCAGTCACAGGCTAGCCTACAGTATACAAGATCTTGTTCAATCAAAACACAGCTCTTATATCAAAGGAAATAAGAGATAGTTTATTCTGGAAACAAATATGAGTGAGCATGGCCTGAGAACCCATATTTAGGTCACCCCAAATATCATGTTTCAATATGGAAACTGCTTCATGAAGTTTTTATAGTAACAGAACACGGTGTCTTAAGAATACACAGCGTTTTTAGAACCATCACATAGCCAAGAGTCTTGGCAAAGCAGGGAAGTCTCTACTGCACGCCTCAGATGCAATTAGGGTGTGCCTAGCCTTTGGGTTGGTGGAAACTAGGAATCTGTATAACCCAATGATATGACTTGACTGTCACAGGGATGTTAGCTCAAATGCAGAAGTGGGCAATACGTGACTTGTGGGGTGGGGGGGGGGGGGAGGTTAGGCTAAAGATAAGATAATTTGACTTGAGACCATTTTAGCTTCCTACAATTGCAGTTCTAACCAATCAGTCAGCTTGTTAGGACCTTTAAGACAGAAGCAACGTATGAGTCGGAGGGCCTCATTTTACACACACACACACACACACACACACACACACACACACACTATCACCATAAAACCTGCCATCTCTACTGAGTTAGCGTCAACATGGATCAAGTGTATTCATGTTGCTGTGCAACAGATCTCTAGAACTTTTCATATTGCCAGGCGGAAGTGGTATCCATTGAATGCTTTTTTTCCCCCCCTGCCCCATGACATGGGGAGCTTCTTAGGGGCAGGCAACCAGCACAAAGCAGGATGTCAGGCCTATAGATGAATTTACCAATTCCACATAGGCTTACTGACTACCTTCTCACGCCGTGCCACTGTGCAGATGCTGCCAGCAACCACAGAGCACAAGACATTCCTGGCCTCTTGTGTTTTACTTTCCAGCTGTGGGAAGACAGAAAAGACAGTAAAATAAAAGATGAGTTGGTGACTTATGCAAATACGGCAGGCACAGAGCACAGAGCATCCCAGTTCAAGAAATTTGCACCAAACAGCTGCCATCGGGGCTGAGCCTTGAATGAAGAGGAAGGAAGCCCCGTGGCTGCCTAGGCATTCCGAGCTGAGGGAACCTGGGTGTGAAGTTCCTCAGGCAGGAGTGCCTGGTCTTTCCTCCCTGAGGTGCAGCAGGAGGTCCGCTGGGCTGGGACAGGTGATTGGAGAAGAGTTGAGGAAGGTGAAAGGTAAGTTGGGGGGTGCGGCAGATACACAGGCCCTGCCACAGGTGACTGATGCTTTGGGACAGAGGAGTGCTGTTGGCTTTGCAGCATGCCCCCCACGCTCCCAGGATGTGTTGGGAATAAACTGTGGGTGTGACACATTTGGGCACATGCAGACTGCCCACCTGAGCTGTGTAGAGTCTGGGCAGGTGGCAGGCCAGCTGGCAGCAACAACAGGCCTGTTTCTGCTGCCCAGGTGTTCACGTCCCTCCCAGGGTGATATCCCCACCCCCACCCCTACCCCCTGCAGTGAGTAACTAAGGGTGGAAAGGGTCTAACGGGTTCTGCACAGCTCCTGGCCAGTCTACAGCAGGGTGCTCTGTGAGGGACCTGGTGGCTCCACTGTGTTTTCTCCCCTTCTCAGCTGCGAGTGCAACTCCCAGTGTTCCTTTGTTTCAGTTTTTCTTCAGCCGGCCTCCCAGGGCTAGGAGCAGCAGACGAGGGGGCGTCTTACACATTCCGGGATGCTGCAAACAATGCCTGAGCCTCAGCGGCTTAAACCAAAATGTTCCTTCCGTGAGGATCCGGAACCTGGAAGTGATTGATCGCCATGCAGTGTGACTAGGGTCTTGGTAAAGGACAATTGACTTATATATTCATATGATACGTGATCCCCCCCCCATGGGGCCATGCTGTCCTCAAACTCCATATATAGCTGAGGATGACCTGATACTTCTGATCCTCTGTCTCTTCCTACTGAGTGCTAGCATGAAGAGTGTATGCCACTAGGGGCTGGAGAGATGGCTCAGAGGTTAAGAGCACTGACTGCTCTTCCAAAGGTCCTGAGTTCAATGCCCAGCAACCACATGGTGGCTCACAGCCATCTACGCTGTGAACTGATGCCCTCTTCTGGCCTGGAGGTGTAAACGCAGACCGAGCACCATATACAATACATCTTTAAAAAAAAAGGGGGGGGGGTGCATATGCCACTATACTCAGTTTTGTGGCGTGTTGGAGACTAAGTTCAGGCTTCATGCATGCTAGGCAAGCTCTATAATGACTAGAGTCTCATCTCATTACGTGAACCAAACTGTCCTCAAACTGACGATCCCCTGCCTCAGACTCTCAAATACTGGGTTTCTCCTGACTCTTTTTTATAAGGACGCTAATCCCACATGACAGGTCTCTACCCTCATGACCCAAACATTTCCCCAAAGGCCTACTACCTAATACCATCACCCTGGGGGTAGGATTTCAATATATGACAACACAAAGTCAGTCCACATACAACGCAGGGGTTTGTCCTAGAATGAATGAAGACAAAAAGACATCTCACTCACCTGGGGCTGTAGGGTGTGGTGACCATAGCTGATTTAGAGACTACACGGAATCTCAATGTATTCCGAGCAGGAATGAAGAAGGGAAGGTAGGGAAGAGGTGCGTTCCGAGGGGGTGTGAGCGCCACCTGGTGGTGATAGTGATTATCGCGGGGAACTTAATTCTGAGCAGCAGCAGCTAGACAAAAACTCAGGGTGGATCAGCATGCTGAACGGCTCAGAACACTTTTGTCAAAGTCTCAGTGCACAGGGCTGGGCAAAAAATCAGTAGGCACCTTATCTGTTCTGTGTCTGGAAGCACTACCATCGATTAGCCAGTGCCAAAAATCATGCCAGCATAAAAATCACTTTGCCTATGCTGACCGTTACACGTCGGTCCATTATGGACACCGCTTTGTCTATGCTGCCTTGGGTGATTCATGGCTGCTTCCTGGCCTCTGCTACTCTGGGCTCAGTTAGGCTTTGCACAACGTAAACTCCCCTAGCACTGCAGTTTCCCTAACATCTCTTCATCACTGCCAAGCCAAGGGATACCAGACACCTTCAACTCCTTTTCAGTAGGCCATCTTCCAATGAATGCTTTATCTAACCATTCAAACGAACTTTTGATACCTTAAAAACAAAACAAAACAAAACTGTGCAAGCTTTCATATTAAACCTACAATCTCCACTTCTGGGGCCCATATCAATAAACTCAGCCCTGTCCAGTTTTACATCCCTCCCCACTATTATCCCGCACCCTGAAAATCCATTCCCACACATATACCCCAGATTTCTGCAGCATACATCCTTGTGGACTGAACTTCCTCCCTCCTCCTCTAGGAGCCTGCTTAAGCTTTAGTCTGGTTAAAGGTCTACAGGCAACTGCTGGTGCGCCCTGAGGGACATCTCCTCCATGCTGGTGTGCCCTGAGGGACATCTCCTCCATGCTGGTGTTCCCTGAGGGACATCTCATCTCCTCCAAAGAAGACAAGGAAAGACTCATTTTCCTCAGTCCAAGGCAGAAAAGGCAATATTTCAGGGTGTGGGAGTTCATCTTCTGTTGAAGGTGGAGCGACTTCTTTCCCAGGTGAAGCAAACCTTTGAAAATCTGAGGGCTCAGCATTCTCAGCCTCAATAGACACCCCCTCCCACCCCAATCCATTCCAAGTTACAGGATTCCATTCTTTACCAATTAAGGCCCTGTAACACCCTCTGAGGCTGGGGCTTGAATTTTCTTTATAATTCAGCCAGTCTCATAATGAAGGCTTGGGCTTGATTTTCCAAACCTTGAGCTCTGTGGCTGCTGGCTAGGCGGCGCTCTTCCAGGGCACCTCGGAGCAGTCCACCAACTGGGAACCAAACAATACATGGGCCTAGGAGGGCTATTTTCAGTCAAACCACTACACTTCGCATGTGCAAAGACCTCAGTTTGATCCTCAGCATTTCATAAAATTTGCCACAATAGTGCACACCTGTAACCCAGCACTAAAGGAGGCAGGAGGATCAGGAGTTCAAAGTCACGTTCAAGACCAGCCTGGGTGGCATGACACTGTTTTTAAATTTATTTTTATTATTTTTTCACATAATGTATTGATCATGTTCTTTTTTCCTCCCCCAACACCTCCCAGATCTTCCCCATCTCTCTGCCCACCCAACATCATGTTCTTTCTCAAAATAATAAGTAAAAAACAAAAAACAAGCAACAAACAAAATTCAAGACAAACTTAAAGCATTAAGATAAAAATACCAAAACAAAGCAAAAAGGACAGATAAACCATGGAGTTTGTTTTGTATTGGCCAACTGCTCCCGGGCTTGGAGCCTGCTATGGAGTATGGTGGGTATCTGTGCAGAAGAGGATGAGGGAAGGGTGCGGGACTCCAAAGGAAACAGTATCATCCAGACAGGACTGGTACACATGGGACAGCACTTCCAAGCCCTACACATGTTCAAATAGACAAAATCCCATTGCTGAGAAAGGAAGTGGATACCAGGGCCCACCTCTAGCCAAGAAGCTATTTGAAACTTAATATATATATATAATTTTTTAAAGTAGTGATGTGTGGCTGGAGAGATGGCTCAGCGGTTAAGAGCACTCACTGCTCTTGCAGAGGACTCGGGGTTTTGACCCCAGCATCCTCATGAGGAGGCTCACAGCCACTTGCAGCTCCAACTCCAAGGGAGCTGAGACTCCAAGAGCACCTGCACACACAGGAACAAACATACTCCACACAGACGTATATACACATGACAAAAAAAAAAGTTTTAGAAAAGGACAGCTCTGAAATATGTAGTATCAAACAGGTAGAGATCCCTCCTCCCTGGGACCTTTGTAAACACCCAGCCCAAGCAGAGAACTACGTGGATGCCCAAGCACCGGGGCACAGTCACACCTAGGTATTTCTTGGCACAGTCACAACACCACAGTGCTAATGTTTTACCCGAAGTGTTTCCTTTGATCTCTGGACTAGTCCTTCCAGAAGGAACTGTCTGAATGCTGAGGAGAGAGAGAGAGAGAGAGAGAGAGAGAGAGAGAGAGAGACCTTCTGCTACCCCTCAGCCCCAGAGCTGCTCTCCACCTTACCCGACCCTGCTCTCTGCTTTGGGAGACTCCACCCTCACTCCTTAGCACCAGCTCACCATGAAGCCAGCGCTGCCCTCACTTAATTTGAATATGTTGTGCTTTTTCTACGGAGCCTTTGACTGACTCAGGTCCCCGCTGTTGTGTTGAGGATGAGGCAGAGGTTCTTAAGAGTTTAGTCGGAAGTGGTCGAGTGGCCAGACTGTGTCGTAAAATGACTGTCAGCCTAGCCCAGAGCCCGTTAAGCCCTGTTGACTCACCCACCCCCTTGATGGCCACAGAGAGCAAAGGTGAACCACAGCGTGTTGTTTGCGAGGTGCCCTGACCCCTCTTTGCCCTCGCTGGCTGTCAGCCCACTGGCTCTCGGCATCAGTTTTAATGGTCACTAAATGTTCCTGAGGGTTAGGTCTACGCTTGTGCAAAGCTCAGCGTCGCGTTCAGGGCTGGCTTCGGATACCTGTTTCCCTTAAACTTGCAGGCCATGATCGCACTCGGTGTAGCGCTGTGAGCAGAGCTGGAATGCAGTCTGTGCGTCTGTCTCCCCTGGGCTAGCAGCTTGGGTTTTGGTCCACGTAGGCAGTGCCAGCTTTTCTTAGGGCTGTGGTGAAGAAGTTGGGGCGGGGATGGACGGAATGTCTGGGCGAGGCTGGGATATGAGCAGCCTCGAGAGAAGGCTACGTACTTACTCTAGTATGAGTGTACATAAGTGAGGGTATGAGTAGCAAGGATCGTGTGGACAGAGGGTGAGGATATGGGCTGAGGAACAGGAAGGGAGTATGATTTGTCTGTAATGAGAGTTAACTGTAGCTGCTCAGATTAGCCTAGTTTAGGAAGGCTGGAGGCGCCCCCTGCTGGCCAGGACCAGAACTGCCACCAGCAACTCCACCCTCTCCCAGGCCCATCTTCAGCCTGGCTTTCAGCTCCAGGGCTCTTCCCTTTTCCCAGGGATTCTTCCTTTGACTTCCGGGAGCTGTGGGCGGAAGTCGGGGGGCGGAGGGGGGGGGGGAGAATGGACGAGAGAACCAAACTGTATAAAACACAACTTTATTGCTTTTAAGAAAACTGACTTGGATACATTTCTCTTTCCATGCATGCCCCCAAGGTCCTGGCTACACAGGGTGCAGCGGGCTGAGCACCCTGGGAGAAGAATATTGCTGCCTGAAGGTAGAGGTTGGCAACGGAAGATCCATGGGTGTCACCAGCTGCTGCTGGCATGACAAGACCTCTTCCCCTACTCTGCACTCGCTCTTTGGTCTCCAGAACATTCCTCCAGGAACCTTCCCGGCTTCTCATGGTTGTGTAGTAACAGACTCCCTCTGGCTGGCTGTCCCCAGTCCAGGGCCAGCATCTCTCTACTGAGAGCCCCAGTTCCTTTTGCCGCCGTTAATCTCATTTCTCTCTCCCACTTTGTTTTCCTGAGAGGGTGCCTGACCCCGTAGTCCCCTGCAGGGGGTGGGGGCACGGGGGGAGGGAAGGTGGAAGCCCTGATTGCCAGCCCGGTGCTAAGTGGGGCCTTGCATGCATGCATGTAGTCAATTCGCTAATTAAATGTTTCTCTGGAGCTGGGTTTGCCATGCTCCCTATACCAGGTAGCCGGCGCAGAGCCCAGCACCCACACATGTCTCCTTCAAATAGAATTGGCTAGCTTAGTGAATTCAAAGTGGGGGAGGGGACACTCAGCTCCCCCCCCCACCCCTCCACCTGCAGCCCCCTCCCTGCCTTGCCTCTCCTTCAGCACGTGGTGGTTCAAATGGGGGTCAGGTTGGGTGCGGAAGCCTGCACCTTAGCGCTGGCTGGGTCTGGTTGGAGATCCTCACTCTCCAGCAGCTTGTGGTGACAGCGGCAGGTGGAGGCCTGGCTGGAGGACTTTGGGGGGCTGACGCTCTTCGAAGCCCTGCCCTTACTCAAGCCTCGCATGACCCTGTGGAAGATGAGGTAGAAGAGCTCACAGATGGTGAGAATAACGCACAGGGCGGAGGCCCCAACCATGAAGTAGGTGAAGACTTTTTTCTCCGTGGGCCGCGCGATGTAGCAGTCCACGGTGTTGGGGCAGGGCATCACATTGGTACACTGTACCAGACGTGGCATGGCAAAGCCATGCCAGAGCTTGTGCAGGACATACAGGAAGACCACTTCAATGACAAGCTTGAAGATGAGACTAAACAGGTAGGTCCACCACAGGCCGCCGTGCTTCTTGCCCGGATGGCTGTACAGCTTGGCGCAGTGCTCGCCGTGTTTCTGGCGGTGCTTCCGTTCCCGCTCCTCGCGGTAGGCTACGTGCAGGATGACCAGCAGAGAGGGGCACGTGACGAAGATGAGCTGCAGGGCCCAGAGGCGGATGTTGGAGATGGGGAAGAAGTTGTCATAGCACACGTTGGTACAACCAGGCTGCTTGGTGTTACAGTCGAAGTCTTTTTGCTCGTCGCCCCACACACGCTCAGCCGCCACCACATACACCAGCACGCGGAAGACGAACACTACTGACAGCCAGATGCGCCCGAACGCCGTGGAGTACTGGTTCACACCGCTCAATAGGTCCTGCAGCTTTTTCCAGTCCATGGTGCCTGCTCAGGGGTTTTGGAGGACCGTGCCCACCTGAGGGAACAATGGAGAAAACCGTTATGCTAATGATTCATCGGTGACCACTTATCAAATTAAAAAAATATTTTCTTTGTCTATGTATGTGTGTCCTTGTTCATGTATGTGCACATGCCTCAGAGTCCGAAGAGGGTGTGGGAGTCTCTGAAGCTGGAATTAACAGGTCCTTGATAGAGTTCTTGACTGTTCAGCCATTTCTCCAGCCCAGTCTTTTATTTACAGAAAAAGCAAAGCACACACCTTTAATCCCAGCACTGGGGAGGAAGAGGCAGATGGGTCTTTGTGAGTTGGAGGCCAACATGGTCTACATAGTAAGTTTCGGGACAGCCAGAGCTATATCATGAACTAAATAACATAAAATAAAATAAAACAAAACAAGCAAACAAACAATTTTATGATGCAGCTCAGGCTCAGCCATCTTTCTAGCTCTCCTTTAAAAAAAAAATGCAAAACAAGTTTCACAATGTAGCCCAGGCTAGCCTGGAACTGGTGATGCTGCCACTGCCTTCTGAGAGCTGTCGTTAAAGGTGTGCACCACCACACCCAACACTTACTCATCTGGGTGGACTTGGTCAGTCATCACAAGGACCCTAAGAATTGAGGACTTTCATTGTTCCCAAGCTGCAGACATAGCAGCTCATGGAGAATAGGTAACCCACCCAAAGTCACAGAGCCAGAGTGCGGTGGCAGACGATGATGACCCATAACTGTGAGCCACACACTCAATATTCAGACTCTCACTTAACCCACTGTAAGGGCACCATGAAGTGGCCCCTGCTCTGCTCTGATAATCAATGGTCAGTAAAGCACACCGAGTGCATGGTAAGTGGTGAGTGCTGGCACAGCGAAGCCAGGGACTCCCTGCCGAAGAGATCAGATTTAGGCCGGTGCTCTCCAGCACCTCCCATCCCTCCCTGATGCCCACCACAGACCACTGGGTTTTGTTTTTGTTTTGTTTTGTTTTGTTTTTCCTTCTATCTCCTTTTCAGAGAGCATCTCGGACTGGCTTTGAACTCTCTGTGTAGCCAAGGCAAGGATACCTTTGATTGTCTAACCTGCCCCCCATCCTTTGTTTCCTGAATGCTGGTTTTGCAGGAGTGCAACACCATGTCCACTTTAATGTGGCATTGAGAACCGAACCCCAGGGTGTGGTGCATGCCTTTAATCCCAGCACTCGGGAGGCAGAGGCAGGGGGATTGCTGTGAGTTTGAGGCTAGCCAGGTCTACCAAGCAAGTCCAGGACAGCCAAGGCTACACAGAGAAACCCTATCTCGAAAAATCGAGAGGGGGAGGGGGGGGGAACAAGGCCCTAGGCATAGCAGACAAGTACTGAACCACAACCTGAGCTACAAGCCACAATTTTTGAAAATTGTTTCCTCATCAACATCTCAACAGCATCCTGTGACATTGGGGTTTTGAGCCTGAGAAGACTGAGACTGGAAGAGGAGAAAAGACCTTTTAATTAAAAAAAAAAAATTTTTTTTTTAATGTGTATGTGTTTTACCTGCATGTATTTCTATGCACCACCCATGTGCCTGGTGCTGATGGAGGCAGGAACAGGGCATCGGATCCCCCCTGGAACTGCAGTTACAGACAGTTGTGAGTGGCCACGTGGATGCCGGGAATCAAACCTAGGCGCTTTGGCAGAGCAGCCAGGGCACTTAAATGTTTAGTCAGCTCCCCAGCTCCAAGACCTGCTAATGCTGCACAGTCAGGGGTAGTAAAGACAGGGGGGAGATGGGTTTAGATCTGTGTCCTGGGAGAGCATTAATTTCAGATGATATGCAGAGGCAGCGGGGGCGGGGGTGGGGGTGGGGGATTCTAGCCACCCTTAGCCATGCTGTTAGCCAGGGCTTTGTTAGGGCCGATGGGTCAGGCCTTCTCATCTCCCTCCTGGTTCTGGATGACTCAGAGGGTGTGGACAGGTGGGTCGGCTGAGTGTACCTGGAATTGGCATGCTGATCAGGGTGTGAGAAAATGCATCCCTCCCCAAGCCTGTGTGGGCCTGAGTGTGCACGTGAGTGCTTCCGAGGCTGTTTGGGGTGACTGCAGTACCACCACCTTGGCCCAAGCTGTCATCATCCTTGTCCATATTCCTGCCACAGCGCCCCCTTCTTCGCTTTTGAGTTTTCTCTGCATCCTGCAGCCCTTTAAATCATGATTATATCCTTCCCTTCTCACAACTCTTTGCTAGCTCTCACCATGCTAACTCCCAAACCCAGCTACAGCACCCCGCGCTCCCCTCCCACCTTCACCTCTTACCTTGCCTCTCTCTGCTCGGACCTCACCTTGATTCCTTCTGCCTGGAACGCTCTTCCTCTAGAGTCCTAAATGGCCAGACCCTACTCATTAAGAGCTATCTCTGTTCCAACATCCCCTTAGGGGCTGCTCTCAAATTACTTCAGGTCTGAACCCGCCCCGGCCAGTCTGTTCCTGTTTCTTTTTGTTTTAGTAGCCTCCCAGTCTCAATTTGAAATTTACATCTTGATCATTTGTTTGTTTGTTTTTTGTTTTGTTTTGGTTTTTTTTTTTTTTTTTGTTATCATTTATCATCTGTCCGTCCAATTAGCATGCCTACTTGCTGGCTGCTTCAAGTTTGACATCGCTTTGTTTGCTCAGCATACAGTGGGCACTCAATTCAACAGGCAAAAGCTGAGTTCTCAAAGAGGCAGTGGGAAGGCTGAGCAAGACCGCAGCGGGCCAGGAGCTAGGGCCAGGAGCTAGATTGCGCTATAATTCCTCAGTACTGCTGCCCCCCACAGTGCCTGGTTTTGGAGAATCTCAGTTCTGGACAAGAGGTGGCTACCTGGGACGATCTAGTCTGGGAAGCCCCTCATGGGTTTGGTCCTCGCATTTTCGGAAACCCCCTACGAAGGGCCAACGGTTAGCACCTGAATTCTGACCTAGGTACTGCCACTTACCAGCTGGGGGACATCCGAGCTCACTGCAATGTTGCCAACCCTGTTCCTTATCTCTTATCTTGGATTGCTGCAAAAAATCCACGACTGTTCCCTCCCCAGCCTGCTCTTCCTGGGAGTGCTCGAGGGGAGTGAGGGGGAGGAGAGGGGTTCTTGCTACCTGGTACCCTCTAAAGATGTCCCCTCTAGGGCTCCCCATTCTTGGTACAGGCTGCCTAGTCCCTCCTAAGACACACCCCGGGACAGACTCATCTGCAAAGAATTTCCCGCCTAGTCCGCGCTGGAGACTGGTGGAGCCAGTTCTGAATCCCCTGTTGACCCCCCAACTCCAGCTGCCAGATCGACCGTTTTTTTTTTTTTTTTACCCAGCTGCAGAACCAGGAACAAACTGCTCCATCTCTTTCTTTCTACCCCCAACTGTGGCTGATCCTAAAGGTACAGCTCCCCTCTTGGGCCCCGGGCCCCCATGCACCTAAGTTTCCTTCCATTCCGGGCAGCTTGGGAGCTTGTGGACTGAGGGTTCAGGGAGGGATTGGGAGGGTCAGGGAGTAGGGGCATTCTTCTGTGAACCTTCCAGTGTCCGGAATCAAATGGCCCAAAATGCTGGTGTGTGTGAGCGTGCGTGTGTGCGTGCGTGTGTGCGTGTGTGTGTGTGTGTGTGTGTGTGTGTGTGTGTGTGTGTGTGTGTGTGTGTGTAGCCTCAGAGTTGGGTTAGGTTGCCCCTCTACTACCCTTCTGCAGCACCCAATCCCTAGCCTGGCCGCTTGGGCAGGCTCCAGTCCAGCCCACTAAGGGATCACCATAGAGAGAGGCGCTCAGATATCCAGGGTTGTCGCCGGTTCCCGGTACTTACAGTCAGAGCCGCCGCCACCGTGGGGGCCTGGCCACGTGCCCAAGATCCACAGCAGAGAAGGAAAGAGGCCGGAACCAAACCGAGCTCTGTAGCCTCGGTGAGGCTCCTGGCCAGCACAGCCAGAGGCGGCGTGGAGGAGGGGCGGCCAGGGGAGGAGCCCGGAGCTGCCTCAGGGATACAAGTTCTAATCCGGCAGCCAGCAGCTGCGTGGACCTGGGAGCAGGAGGCTGCTTTGTGGAGCCTCTGCTTGCTTGTGCGTAAAATGGAGGCATTGGTGGCCACTGGCAGGGCTGTTGCAAAGGTTGCAATGACATTAGGGCGTGAAACACCTTTCAAACTGTTAAGTGCCATGGCAGTAGGGATTGCAATAAATGACTCGCCTACCTGGTTACTACGTTACCCTGAGCCCCGCCCATCTAGATCCAGGCCTGCTGCAAGGTTTCAACCCTGAGTGCTTTGGGACACTCTTGGGGCTCCTCCTGCCCCGTTTGTGTCCTTGATGGCATTCTCCAGGGCGCCAGGTGTATCTTTGTCACAGTCCTGCAGGGCTCACACTTTGTGCAGGCCGCCAGAAGGGACACAACCCGGAAAAGAAATCTTCAGGGGCAAGGGTGGTGCTTGGAGCGATTTCAGCGGACCCAGTCTGTCCAGGCTGTCTAGAGCAGTGTGAAGGCAGAGCTTGTGAAGGGTGGAGGCCTGTGGTTGAGAGGCTCCTAGGCTGGGCTCTGGGGACTAGGACACTTAGTCCTTTTTCTTTCCCTGCCCCCCCCACCCCCAACCCCTACACAGGGTTTCCCTGTGTAGTCTTGGCTGCCCTGGACTCGCTTTGTAGACCTGGCTGGCCTCAATCCGCCCGCTGCTAGTGCTGGGATTACAGGCGTAAACAACCTACCACGCCCCGGCTAGAGCGTCTAGTCTTATGTGTGTACCAGGACTGGGATCCTGAAAATCCCTAGGAGCCCTGGAACAGAAACCCAGGGTTTCCTGGGGATTCCCAGATCTTAGTCACAACCTTGCCGGAGGCTTCGTTGTTTGGACAGAGAAGATGGTTGCCCGACCCTGGTGACTATTCATTTCACTTGCTGGGACTGTATCCATTGGTGCCCGGCTTCTAATCTACAAAAGGCACCCAGCCTTAGGAGGCTCCTTTACTGTCACCCAGAGGGATTACTGTGTACCTAAGCTGCTTCCCCTGTGTGCTTCATATCAGTTATACGGCATGCAAACGCAAGTGTCTGCTCCTTTCTACACTTAAAGGAGAAAAAGGAGGCCAGAGTGAGGTGCTCAGGGCCACATGGAAGAAGTAACCAAGCCAGCTCCGAGGACCTAGTGAAGTTGGCTTTGGATAAGGCAAAGCCGTATGGAAGAGGCTACCTTGTACTTGCTAATGGGCACAGCCTTTATTAGCGCTGTCGGCTGCGCAGTGCAGGGGTTTTCTGGATGATCCTGTTAAGGTGCCTGTGTGATGCTGGTGGGGGGGACCCTGGCCCTGCTACCTGCTGCTTATTGCCTGGTACTCCCCTAGACTTCAGAGAAAAGCTGCTGGCCCCATTTCCTCACCTCCTGCTTACTCTTCAATCCATCAGAACATCTCTGTCCCCGCTGTGTCATAAGAAAAAGGCTCATCAAGGCCACTCTGATCCCCAGGATGCTAAGTCCTGTCATAAATCCTTGACCTTCTGAAGCAGCTGTCACAGCCTCTCGAAACACCTTCCACCCCCAGCTTCCTTGAGCACCCTCTCCATTTCCAGGTCCTTGGGATGCCTTCTGTCAGGTCTGTACTGTGGGTGCTCTGGGCCAGGCCCAGCATCTCCTCTCCCAGGTGAGCTCACCCAGTCCTAGAGCCCTACCACCCATTCACAGACAGGCTCACATGTTCATGGCTGCCACTAACAAACACCAGATTGCGCAACCAGGACTGCCTACACGTCCACCAGGCTAATAGGTTCTGGTTTTTCCTTCCGGAATAACCAGTACATGTTCAACTCTAGAGAAGACTTCCTAGAACTCATGGAGGTGCTGTGTGTGCTACCGTGTGCTTTGATGGGCTGTTTTAAAGAGATGTGTGGTCCGTATACTGTAATATGTTCTAAGTCTGTCCCACACGGATGCAAGTTAAGTCCTTCCTTTCAGGGCTAGGCACCTGTGCCTCAGGTTACAGAGCACTCACTGGTTCTTTCTTCCTTTGCTCCCTCCTTCTGCCCCCCCCAACCTATCCCTTCCCTCTCTCTCTCTTTCCATTGCAACACATTTCCTTGAACAAATATTCTTTGACCTATCTTCTTCGTGTGTGTGTGTGTGTGTGTGTGTGTGTGTGTGTGTGTGTGTGTGTGTGTTTGGGAAACTGCATGCCCTCATATGAGTTAAGGCCAGAAGACGACCTTGAGTGTCATCCTCGACTTCTTCCTTGTTTGAGACAGGGTCTCTTGTTCCCTCCTTTGTATATCAGGCTGGCTGGTCTGTGAGCTCCTGGATAGTCCCCCGTCTCCACCCTTCTCTCACTGTAGGAGCGCTGGGATTCCAGGTGTCTGACTGTGTGGGTCAGATCCTTCTGCTTGCTCTGCAAATGCCTTCCACACGGAGCATGCCCTCAGCCCTAGCTCATTCAAAATGGTGTCAGTAGGTTCTACTGGCCAAGGCGGAGCTTGTGAGTTAAGGCGATGTGCTGTCTAGTGTTCTGACAGATACTGTCAAGTCCCCTCCTTGGATGCATCCATGGGCATCACCATGATACGTCAAAGTTTGGTTTCCTCATCCCTTGTCACCAGAGAGCACTACCAAATTTTATGATTATTGCTCTGCTGTATTTCTATTTTGTATTTCTCTTAAGAGATTCTAGTCTTTGAATTTGTTGAAGAGGTATTCTATTTTTAGGTGTTTTTGTTTGTTTGTTTGTGTTTTGTTTTTTTCCCCTACAAACTTTCCTTTGCTTTTGTCCATTTCCTACAGGTAACTGGATATTTTGTTATTTATTTATTGGGAATTCCTTACATATCAAGTAAATAATCATGGTGTCTGTGATACAAATAGAATTTCCCTTTCCACTTGAAAATTGTGTTTTGCTTTGTATATGCATTTTTAATGTAAAAATTATGTGATATATTTTGATCATGCTTTTCCCCTTCCCCAACTCTTCCCAGATCCTCCCCACTTCTTTACACTCTCAACTTAATGTTCTTTCCTTTTCTCTCTTTCTTTCAAAAAACCAAACCAAACCAAACCAACAACCAAGTCCCATAAAAATACACACACACAAAAAAGAAAATCAGCCGGGCGTGGTGGCGCACGCCTTTAATCCCAGCACTCGGGAGGCAGAAGCAGGCGGATCGCTGTGAGTTCGAGGCCAGCCTGGTCTACAAAGTGAGTCCAGGATGGCCAAGGCTACACAGAGAAACCCTGTCTCGAAAAAACAAAAACAAAAACAAAAAAAGAAGAAAATCAAAACAAATAAGCAAAACCCCAATAAGACAAAAGATGGCAAAACAAAACATGAAATACACACACACACACACACACACACACACACACACACCAAGTTTGTTGGCAAACTGCTCCTGGGCATGGGTTCTACCCTTTGGAGAAGTTTTGCCAGTGGGTATCAATTGCATATGTAGTTTTTTTTTGCCATGCAGAATTAAACATTTTTAAAAATATAGTCAGATGTAGTGATCTTAGTTTTTAATGTTCTTTGGGTTGGGTCATAATTAGAAATGTTTTTGTCTCTCTGAGAACTGACATAAAGACTCCTGCCATGGTTTCCCCAAGTTAGTGAGCTAATGACATAAATTAGACCTCCCCACTAAAGCCATGCAGTGACTGTCATTAACTTTAGACTAATACCCACTCTCCTGAGGTTGGCCTCCAAGGCCACAAATAAGCTCTGTCTCCTGTCCCACACTGCCTCTTTGATCATGTCTCTTCAGTCACACTGTTGGGACCCTGTGATACAGAGATTCCTCAACTCTGGCACTCACATCCACCTTCTGCCTTTCTCACTTGCTGCTCACAGCTCTGCACGGGATGCTGTCTTCCGCTTTCTTTGAGAGTCGCCTTTCTCTAGAGGGTCCTTGCTTTCCTCGGCAGGCACTCTTTATAAGCTGCTCTGGGGTTATCTTCAGAAACAGGGAGCTCCTGGGCCGCATCGCTGCCACTTGTATCTCCAGACACTTGGTTACTGCTTGTAAATGACATGCTTGGGGCACACTGGGTGTACACACAACACTTGGTACCTGTTCTTGGGTATAATCTGGGCTGTTTATGAGGGTAGGCTTTTGTTTATTTTGTTATGCTCGAGACAGGGTCTCACTCCGTAGTGCAGGTGCACTGTGACTCCTGGCAATCCTCCTGCCTCAGCCTCCAGCGCTGAGAATGCCACCACGCCTAAGCTGTGAACGTGAGTTTGGCTGTGTGGAAAAGTGTGGTCCGGAGCTTGTGTGCCGGCATGGCCACTTGAGATGGTGGTGCAGGATCCTGTCGGTGGTACAGCTGGCTATTCTTTGGTGATCAAGTGTTTTGCCACATAGGCTCTGTCATTTCTGACCCCACTAAGGCTACCCCTTCTTCCTGACACCAGCAGTGCCCTTCCCCCACCCAGCTGGCCTTTGTTTCCTCTAGAATAAGCTGGAAAATTTCACCAATCCGAAGGAGAAACTCTGAGGCCTTGCAGCCCCACCCTATATACTTTTTTCTCTGCTTCTTGAGTTGGGTACTGTGTGGGAGGCCATCTAGGCCATGCCCCTGCCTTAGGGCAAGACTGGGTTGCGCCAGGGCTTGGTCGCCACCTTCTGCCACCTCCATAACCCCTCAGGCCTTCCACCTGGCATCTGGGGGTGGCAGGCTCAAAGCCACTGCTCTGATTGTGGACCAGGGCCTGTCTGGTCTCACTCTCAGTCTACTCCCTCGGTCTAGAGCTGTGTCCAAGCCTCAAGCAGGGGCTTCTCAGGCCGGTCCCGGCCTCCTTTCCCAGCCTGGGGATGCTGTGGTGTTGGCATCTGCTCAGAAATGTTCTCCTCCCTTCAACAGAAAGGTGGGGCTGGGAAGCAGGTTCTCTTGAGGACTTTCCAGCTGTGTTTGAGCTGGCTAGAGGCTGCAGCCAGGCAAGAAGCAACACCCCTCAAGCCAGCTGGGGTTCCATATTGCTTCTGAGACACGTGGAGTTGCTCAGGCCTTCTGCACATATCCTTTTACTTTCCAGTAGGGTGAATGCTTGCCTTCCTCGTTTAGCTGTGAGGATTCAGCCGCTCTGTGTAAACATTTCTGCCTACCTCTTCAGGATCTGGCTCCACCTCCTCTCTCATCAACTTAAAAAACAAACAAACAAACAACTACCTCACCATGTAGTCCTGGCTGGTCTGGAACTTACCATGTAGCCCAGGCTAGCCTCACACTCACAGAGATCTGTCTGCCTCCTGTGTGTTGGATTAAAGGCATGGGCCACTATTCCAGGCCTTAATCTTTGCTTCCTTTTGCCTGTTTGTTTTGAGACAGAATCTCCCCACAGAGCCCAGATATGCCTTGAGTTCACAACTCTCCTTTCTCTGCTCCATAAACATTGCGATTTTAGGCGTGCCAACATATCCAATAGCCCTTCTCCATTGCAACATAGTATTTCTACAACTTAAACACACACACACACACACACACACACACACACACACACACACACACACGTATGTGCTCATGAATGTAGATATCCTGGGAGGCCAGAAGAGGGCACTGGCTACCCTGGAGCGGGACTTAGAGGTGGCTCTGAGATAATTGGTGCTAGGACTCAAATTCTGGTCTCTTTAACCACCAAGCCGTCTCTCAAGTTCCTCACCAGTTTTAAATGTTAAAAATTACATTCATTCATTCGTTCATTCATTCATATGTGTGTATGATTATGGGTGCACATGCTACTATGTGCATTCAAAGGTTGGAGGACAACCCAGGAGAGTCAGTTCTCTCCTTCCATCATGTAGGTCCCAGGGTTTGAACTCAGTAGGACAGGCTTGGTTGCAAGCACTCTTACCTTCTCAGCCGTTTCACTGGTTCTCCAGTGCTACAGAGCTGGGTAGAGGTGCTAGCTCCACAAGCTTGGCCATCTGAGGTTGGTTCCAGAAACCCATGTAAAGTCAGAAGACAAGAATTCACTTCATAACGTTGTCTTCAGACCTCTAATTGTGTTTTGTGATGTGTATACACACACACACACACACACACACACACACACACACAAACTAAAAAGAACACATCTTGGCTAGTAATCCTTTGAATATTTGCTTAATTTCTTTTCACTCTTTTATGGAATTTTTTTTTTTTTTTTTTTTTTTTTTTTTTTTTGTGTGTGTGTGTGTGTGTGGGAGGCCAAAGCTGGAGACCAGCCTGGGTTACATAGTGAGTTCCACTGGGTTATACAGAGTGACATTCTATCTCAGAAATGGCATAATTCAATATAACACAATAAGGTTAAAAGAACAAAGAAAATTGCCTTAAAGAATCACAGACATTCATTATCTCCATTTTTCTTTTTCCTTTTTATTCTCTCTTAAAATTATCCTAGTCGGCTTCTGTTGCAACATTATACCTGAACAGCCCTTGTCCAGGTCTCTATACTACATTCCACGGCCAGAACTCCCTCCCCACGGCACCTCTCTCCTTGAGAAACTTCCAGGATGTCACGCTCCCCTAACTTTCTCCTTCTTGTCTGGACACTCTTTCTTGGCCTCCTTTGTGATCCCCCAGCTGTCCCTGAGATGTTGAGGTGCCTCAGGGTCATTCCCCAGACTCCTCATCTTGCTTGGTGAAGCCATCTAGGCCACCTGGTGTCGTTAAAATACAGAAATTAGGGCCTAGGCGACAGCTCAGTTGGTAAAGCCCTTGCTTGGCAAGCACGAGGATCTGAGGTTGGTCCCCAGATTGGGTACAGAATCTGGGTGTGGGGCCCGTAAAATGGTTCAACAGTAAAAGCACTTGGCACATCAGCCTGCAGAGGCTATGTCAAAACACGGTGGTGTAACCCTAAAACTTGCAGGGCAAGATGGGAGGTGAAGGCAGTAGAATCACCCAGAATCTTGAGGCCAGCTTGCCTGCAGTACACTGTGCCCCAGAAACAAGAGACTCCTGAAAGCTGTCCTCTGACCTCTACATGTGCACCATGACACACACAGACACACGCAGAGACAAACACAGACTCGTACACACAGACACACACACATACATACACACACACACAGACACACACAGAAGATGATGATGATGATGCTACTGCTGATGACAGTAATGTCAACCATAGCAAGGCCCAGATGTGGCAGTGTGCACTTGTACTCTCAACCCTGTAGAGACAGAGACTGGTGCATCCCTGGGGCAACCCAGTCAAATTAGTGAGTTCCAGGACAGTGAGAGACCCTGTCTCAAAACACAAGGGTCCTGAAGAATGACATCCATGGTTGACCTCTGGCCTCCACGTGTGCCCGCGCGTGTGTGTCTGTGTGTGCGCGCGCGCGCACGTGCGCCTGTGCCCGCGCGCACATGTGCACCCACCCACACTCACCCACACTCATACAAAATCTGAAGATCAAGCTGGGTGTGGTGGCTGGTGTGTGTGTTTTCCTAGCTCCTGGGATGTGGGAACAAGAGGATTTAGATTTTAACCCCAGTCCCTGGCCTGGGCAATGCACAAGACTTTATATTAAGGTAAGAAGAAAAGAATTCTTTGCCCAGCCCAGACTATTTACCTGTGCCTATGTACCCAGTTGGCAGCCAGCTGTCCCTTATGGCTGCTTAGAAATCTCAAACCCACTATGTCCCAAGTTAAGCACCCCCACCCCCCACCCCATGACAGGGTCTCACTATGCAGCTCTTGCTTTCCAGGAACTCTCTATGTAGAGACTGGCCTCAGATTCACAGTGATCTGTGTGTTTCTGCTTGCCACGTACTGGGGATCGAGCTGTGTGTCACTATGTCTGGTTCAGCCCTTTATGTATTAAGGTCGCCAGACTTAGAAGCAAAGGAAAATCAGGAACAGGCAAAAATCAAGAAGTCAAGAAGACATCTAAGTAAAGATGAAGTTTAGCCAGGCCATGGAACATACCTGTATATATATATAAAAAAAAAACCTGATAGCATTGGTGGCTAGGGAGATGGCCTAACGGGTAAGGGCGCATGCTGCTCAGGAGTGATAACCTGAGTTTGGACCACAACACCCATGGGGCATTGGGATGGTCTGCTGTAGCCTTGAAAAGACCCCTTTGGTTAATGATGCCGACACACAAGAGACACTTCACCCTGCTGCTGAATTTGAGTTCTCTGCAGGACCCCTGTGTGGGCACATTCAGAGGCAGCTGCCGAGGGTCGGGGGGAGGCCTCTGGGTGGGAAAACAGAAAAGAACTGGAGCCCTCCTGCCTAACTAGTAAGAATATAAAATGCTGTAGTGTTTTGTGGAGGATAATTTGGCAGCACCTCAAAAGGTAAGCAGGCTGCCCACGTGACACAGCAAATCCACTCCTAGCCATTCGCCCCAGAGCGTGGACCCCAGGGATGCGAACCAACCCTGCGATGTGAGTCTTCACAGCAGTGCTGCTCACGGTAGCCAGACAGGGCATACTTGTTTGTACACATGAGCACACATGCATGTTTAGAAGACAGTCTGATGACTCTCACCCATAGCATCTCTTTCTCCTCCTCCATCCCTGCCAGTCTCCTTATCCCCTACAAATCTCTTTTCCATATTCATGACTTGTTGTTTTATTTTGTGTCCCACAGAGTTTGACTAAGGGCCCTCTGTGTGCTCTTGGGTTTGGAAATATTCATTAGACCCAGAAGGCTCAGTAGTGGGTACACTATGGGATACCATGTCTCCACCTGTCCTATATAGATCAATAGATCAAGTCAGTGATAGTGCCCTGTGGGCCCTTTCCCCCCAGCCATGGCTGACTGGTGGGTGGGCCTGGCTTCTGTAGGTCCAGTGCTGGTAGGCGTGGTTGTGAGTTCATCATTATTGCACGGCCATACCATGCCTGGAGGGTGGCATTTTACAGCCTTTCATCCCGTCTTCCAGCTCTTACAGTCTCTCTGGACCCTCATCTGAAGAATTCCGTGAGCCTTGCAGGGGGATGGTTTAAATGTCTCACTTAGGGCTGAGCCCTCAACCGTCCTTTATTCTCAGCATCTTGTGCAGCCCCGGGTTCTGCACTTCCATTCACTCCCTGATTAAAGCTGTGACCAGCCTTTGTTTGTGGGCATAATCATAGATATTTAGAAGATGGTGTGATGCTATGCCAATTTAGGTTAAGCAGAAGTAGTAGGTTCCTCCCTAGGGCCTAAGATCCCTGTAGTCATAGACTTTTGTCAGGGCCCATGCAGGAGGAACATTAAAAATAGCTCTAGAACTCTTGGAATGCAGCCTGCCACTTAGCACAACCAGGGTAGGCCTGTCTCGGTGAGGCATAACTCCGAAGACTTCATGCTGTTATGGAGCATAGCTCTCCTTGTTGCCCTTGTGGTCCTTAAAGTCCTCTTAATGTATGAATTGTGTGAGCACTATGAAGGGGGCTTCCAGCCCCTCCCTGGGCAGCATCATTGGTACACGCAATAACAAGGCTTGATCTCTTTCAGGCACTGCTGCTGGAGCAGATTGATGATTCAACCCCCCCCCCCCCCCCCGAAAAGAACCTGCAGATGTAGATTGCTAGCAATGACCACTACCCTTAGAAGGAATTTGGAAAAAGAGATTGTTCAGCAAGGTTGGGTAAAGATGTTTTTTGCTAGTGGCTCCGACGTAGATAATCTTAAGAGAACTAGGTTGTGCAGCAAGGTTAGGTGAAGATGTTTTTGCTAGTGGCTCCGACGTAGATAATCTTAAGAGAACTAGGTTGTGCAGCAAGGTTAGGTAATGATATTTTTTGCTAGTGGCTCTGATGCAGAAAATCTCAGGGAACAATGCGAAATTAAGAAAAAGTACACTCTTGATAGTAAAGCTAGGGACTTTTGGAAGTTGGCAAGCAAGAACAATACCCCAATTAGCACTAGCTGACTCACTGAAGCGGACTTTCAGGTGACTAATTCCTTATACTTATTTTTGCCCGCCCTCAGCTTCCTGATATGATTTGATAAAAAATTATTAACAAGTAGATAAGCACTTTTAGGATTTAAAGTAGAAATGACTGATTGTTTTTATATAGAAGTTTAGATTTGTGATTCTTTTAAGATTTTTTTTATAAGATTACTTTTTAAAAAGATTTATTTATTTATTATTATGTATACAGTACTCTGCCTGCATGTACACCTGCAGACCAGAAGAGGGCATAAGATCCCATTATAGATGGTTGTGAGCCAACGTGTGGTTGCTGGGAATTGAACTCAGGACCTCTGCAGGAGCAGTCAGTGCTCTTAACCACTGAGCCATCTCTCCAGCCCCAAGATTAGTTTTTAAGATAATTGATTCTTTCTTCATAACCATAAACCGCAGCCTACCAGTAAAGAAAAGCTGGCTGAGAAATCACCTTGCTGGCTTATAATCTGTTAATATATAACAAATTGCTTAGTTGAAAATGTGTATGGTTCTTGGAAATAACTTATTTTTCCTAGTTTTTTCTCACCTACAATACGTAAGACATTTGATCATGTGAAGGTATTGGAGGACATGTTTTTCCTTATGTATATTCATTGTATTTTTGTCCACTTAAAGAAAAATAGAATGTAACCCCACTGTGATTTTCGTACTGCTTGAAAGATTTTGTTGGGATATACAAGCTGTGGGAAGAAAAATCAAGTTATTGGAATCTTTTCCCTCCACAAAGATGTGTGTATGTGTATGTGTGTAAGGTTGTTCAAATCTCTTTCCATGCACCTAATATGTGAATGTGTGTGTGTGTGCATGTATATATATGTGTGTTTGTATGTGTACATGTGTGTATGTATGTATGTATGTATGTATGTATGTTATGTATGTATGTATGTATGTATGTGAATATATAAAGTAAGAGACGCTTGAAAGAAGAAGCTCGTTGGAACCTACCTCCTAGAGTCTTGTCTTACTTCATCATCGTGTGTGTGTGTGTGTGTGTGTGTGTGTGTTTTCTGTCCTCCTTTCCTTTCTTTTTCAGATGTTTTGCCACTAGCAGTGGAAAGTCTCCACTAGGAGCCATCAGCCCTACTCCCCACTTACATGGTAGCTGTAAAGCCCCCGCCAGGAAGCTATCAGCACTGGCCCACCAAAAGCCATTTAATTCTGGCTCCTCAGTTCACCATTATCAGTGGAAAACATTGCTGGTAACAATCAGTTTCAGCCTGGAAAGTTGTCCTCAGAGAAAGTCTGCAGGGTAACCTAACCAGCCAGTCAAGGGAATCTACGCCTGCCTCAGTTTCTCTAGTTGATGTTGAAGCTTGTCGTTGATAGATGTTTGACGGGGTTTACAGTAGTAGGCAAGGATTTCTTCTTGTGGAGTAGGTTTCAGATCCAATCATGGAAGTGGTTGGTTACCCCTACAGCACTCATTTGGCTGTTGGGCCGATGTGCTCGGCAGGTTGGTGCACCTCACAGACTTTCACAGCTGCGTTGGGCTGTTGGCACCTCTGTCTCCCAGCATCCCACACAGCACTGGCTGACAGCATGAAAGCTATCCAGCAGCCGGAAGCTCCCAGCTCAGTTCCAGCCATTTCTTTGTGTCTTGCACCTGACATGGCGTCAGACATAGGGTCTTATCAAACAAGCAATAAACCATTGCTCTGGCAGGTAACCAGGAGCAATGGCAAGAGACTGGTCTGTTTTTGGAGGCTTTTGGGGTTTCCCTGACCGACAACTCCTACGCAAGTACCCCACATTTGGCGTTGGAGGTTTTGTTTCGTGATCCATTACTTCATGCCTGGGTTCATGTGGGTACCGGAGCCCAAACTCCAGTGTTCATGTTTGTGTAGCAAGCCGTCTTGCCTAAGGAGCCATCTTTCCAACTTCCCTTTTTTATTATTCCAGGTTGGCCTTGAACTCAATATGTAATTGAGAATGACCTTAAACGCCTAGTCTCCCTGCCTCCATCTCCTTCTAAGTGCTGAGAGATTACAGTTGTCCAAAACCATGCTGGTTTATGTGGTGGTGAGGACTGAACTCGGGGCTCTGTGTAGGCTACGCAAGTGCTCTACCAACTGGCATATGACTCACAGCCCTAGCAAGAACCTTAAAAAAAAAAGATACCATTTTTAGTATTTATTTGCTTATTTATTTGTGTGTGCACATGTGAAGGGAGGGACCAAGAGAGGACTGAAAAAAACATCAGATCCCCTGGAACTAGAGTTGCAGGTAGTTGTGAGCTGTCTGATGTGGGTGCTGGGAACTGAAATCAGGTCTTCTGCAGGAGCAGCCAGTGCTCTTAATCACGGAGCCATCCTTCTAGCCACCCCCCCCCCAAGTCAAGACAGGTGATTACAAACAACAGATAGGACTTGGATGTGTTTGGCGTGAAGGAGGATTTATTGGTTTGTTAAAGCAGACGAAGGCTAGGGTACCTCGGGGTCACAGTGGTATCTGACTCAGGTCTGGGAACTGTCCAGGACCTCTCTTCTGCTTGCTGCTGGCCTCTGCTCTTCTATGTAGAACTGTTGCTGCCTCTCATCTCTTCTGTTACCCAGGAGATTTTGCATGAGGCTTTCACACAGTAGCTTTTTAACCAGCATCTCCCATCGCCCTGAGCCTTGCCGTCACACACGCTTCTTAGAAACCATTGAGAACATGGCTGAGACCTGATTGCCTCTGTCTGAAGACAAGGAGCCAGGTGATGGCAGCCATCAACGACCTTTAGAACCTCAGTCTAAAGGGATGGAAACACTGCTGGGTGGATCAAACAAAGAAAGGATCCATGGCGTGAACAAGAATTTCCAGAAGAAAGGCCATGTGTTCTTCAATGTTCCACCAGGCAAGTCAGGGCCTGCAGAGCCTCCACTGGGCTGAGTGATGAAGAGTAGGTGGAATTGGCATTGGCAGGGAGGTTGAGAGACACAATGGAACTGAGACAGATCGTAGGTAGTAGATGAGGGAGCGGAGGTGAGGAAGGATGAGGGGTTGTGAAAGCCAGTAAAGGTAGGGAGGTAGCTGCTGGGAACATGGGGTCAAGGAAGGACCAGGTGGGCAGAGAGAAGTAGGGGTCAAAGAGTCCAGAGAAATAGCCCTAAGAAGTGGGAAACTTGTGCCTGGCGGTGGTGGCGGCACACGCCTTTAATCCTAGCACTCGGGAGGCAGAGGCAGGTGGATCTCTGTGAGTTCAAGGCCAGCCTGGTCTACAAAATGAGTCCAGGACAGTCAAGGCTACATAGAGAAACCCTGTCTCGAAAAACAAAAACAAACAAACAAAAAAGACATAGGGAATTTGGACAATTAGCAGGTGTAGGCCCAGCCCTTTCCCCGTACAAAGGAAGGCACAGAGGGAGACGGGGTGGTCTGTAGGCTTGGAGGTCTTTGCAAGAAGAGTTTTTACTTGTGAAAAACCAGATGTAAATACATGGAATAGGCTAGAGAAATGAGGAAACGGGAAAGGCTGCCACCATGGCCAACAGCCCGAGGAGATCAAGGTGGGGTGAAGAGCAGGAGTCCACAATGGCCTCCCTCTGGCTATGGGGGTTGCTCCCACAGAGCCAGCAGGCACAAGTGTAGACATGGGTCTGTCCAGCAGGACTGAATTCTGGAGTTCTGCCCAAACAGTAGGGGCAGGAGAACGGTAGGGCTGTTGGGGGTGGGGGTCAGCAATTCTTTGTGGTGATCATCTCAGTGAGAATTTATTTTCCTCTTACTGTATATGCGGTGTGGGGTGGCGCTGCTCCTGCCTTGCGAGGGTCTGCCCTTCTGGGGGGATGATGGGCATCAGTTGGCAAGTCCCACGTGAGGTGAGGACGATGTTGGTGATGCTTGGAGCTCCGGCCTAGGTAGAACACAGAAGAAAGAGAAGAGAGGAGGGGCTGGGGGGTCTGAGAGGAGCTCAAGGTACCCATGAGGGCTAGGGGAAGATGAAGGATGAGCTTACAAGTGAGAGGGCTGGGGCAACTGTCATCACCTGTACCTTTCTCCTTTCTCTCACTGCCATAGTTAACCAGACTCTCTCTGGGCCCTTGGCCTTCCCCTATTGGAGTCTTTCCATCACAATTTGATTATTTTCAAGTCTATCCCATCCACACAAAACTTTGCCTGACTGCCTCATTCCCGTGACCCCTTGTTCTCTTGCAGTGAGCACCTCTTCTCTCCGCGTCCTTCTGGAAGCCACGCCTCTCTAGCTCATTGCTAGAGCTGCCTGCTTGGCTCTCACTTCATCCGTTTGGGGTTTGGGTTCTGTCATCTCCGTCTACGCTCAGCTGGGCTCGGCTCGGCTGGGCTCGGTTTGCACGCCTGCCTCAGCCTCAGCGACCACGCTGTGACTCCGTCATCGAGCTCGTTTTGGTCCTTGCTCAACTCCACCCACAGCAGGAGTTTGACGACAGCTTTCTGCTTCCAGACTCGGTCTTCTTGTGCTTCCCATGCCTTTTCTTCCTCCTCAGTGACATCGTCTTCCCTAGGTTCGATGACCACACCACCCACTCCCACCCCCCCGCGCCCCCAGCTAGCTTTCCTGTGTGGCTTGGCCACTGTGAGCATCTCTTCTCAGGCCTCCCTTCAGTCTTTGTACAGATCTGTCTCACCAGCCTCAATCAACATCAACCCCCCCCCCCCCACACCGAGGCTCAGGTAAACCATCCTTCCTACGCCCAGTGAGGCACTTTGTTAACTGAGTTTGTTATAATAATAATAATAATAATAATAATAATAATAATAATAATTATTATTATTATTATTATTATTATTATTATTATTATTATTATTATTATTAATGTGTGAAGGTGTGTGTGCCACTGTGCATGTGTGGAGGTCAGTGGACAACCTGCACGGGTCAGTTCTCCTTACACCATGTGTGTCCTGGGGATTAAATTCAAGTCATCAGAATCAGCAGCTGGTCCCTTTTTACCCACCTGGTTATCTTACTGGCCTATGCTATATACTTTTTTAAAAAACCATATATTGTATAAGATATATTAAGAATTATCCTTTTTCCGTACATATATATTTAATTTATATTTTTATTTTTTTATGTGTATGGGTGTTTTACCTGCATGGATATGTGCACCACATGGGTGCCTGTTGCCCACAGAGGCCAGAAGAGGGTGTCATATCCCCTGGAACTGGAGTTACAGATGGTTGTGAGCTGCCGCGTGGGTGCTGGAAATTAAACACTGGCCCTTTGCAAGACTGCTGAGTCATCCCCCTTTCTATTTTATAAACACATTTTAGTTAAACTGTTTACACTTTGAACACTTTGGCTGATCTGATTAGAGTTTTGTCACCATCAAAACTTTATGTAGTGCGTGTACATGTTAGTCTGGGTGTATATGTATGTGCTCGGGCACATGCATGTGTGTGTGCATGTGTGTGGAGGCCAGAGGTCAACTACAGGTATCTACCTTTTTATTTCTTTTTGTTGTTGTTGTTCTTTTTGTTTTTATCGAGACAGGGTTTCTCTGTGTACCCTTGGCTGTTCTAGACTCACTTTGTAGACCAGCTGGCCTCGAACTCACAGAGATCCGCTTGCCTCTGCCCCTCGAGTGCTGGGATTAAAGGCATGTGCCACCACGCCCGGCCTACCTTTTTATTTCTTTGAGACAAGTTTTCTTCATTGGTCTGGAGCTTAGCAAGTAGGCAAGCTTGGCTGGCCAGCTGGCCCCTGGGTCTACTTGTCTCTACATGTTCAATGCTATGTTTGTTAGTGTGACTGCTTTGCCCAGCCTTTTCACATCTGGGGACTGAACTCATATCTTCAGGCTTGTGTGATGAACATTTCACTGACTGAGCCATTTCTTCTACCCGACAAAACTTTGCCCAAATTGTCTGTGACATAGTTATTATAACCCCACCAAAAAACCCCAGATCAACTAACCAACCAACCAACCAACCAAACAAAAAAACAAAACCCAAAAAGCTCTTTAAGTCAGAGTCTCACTAAGCAGCCCCAGGGTAGAGTGAACTGCATTTTCCTGCCTCAGTCTTCCAGATTCTGGGATAACAAGGGTGAGTCACCATATTCAACAACTCAAGAATTTTTGAATTAGTATAAGAAGCTTGAACTTTTATTCTTTGTTTCAAAACCCTACCTTCATTTAAAAATTATTATTATTATTATTATTATTATTATTATTATTATTATTATTATTATTATTATTGGTTTTTGAGATAAGGTTTCTCTGTGTAATAGTCCTGGCTGTCCTGGAACTCCCTTTAGAGACCAGGCTGGCCTTACACTCACAGACATCCTCTTGCCTCTGCCTTCCTGAGTGCTGGAACTAAAGGTGTGTGCCACCATGTCTGACTAACTACCTGCATAATTTAAGGAAAAAAGTATCCAGTATGTGTCCTCTTTATGACAGAAACACTTCCTTTGTTTATACACACACACACACATGCACACACACACACACACACACACACACACATATAAACAAAAGAGTGTGCTTACAGAGACAACACTTACAACTCTAAGCCCTACCCTCAGGAATTATTATTAAATCTATGCCAAATGTCTTTGCTCCCAATTTTTTTCTTCTGATTCTGCCAAGCAACCTCTGTGAACATTGATTAAGGTTCTTTCAGGCTAATGAGTTTTCCCTTAAAGAACAGTTTGTTGTTTAAAAACGCAGTAACCGAGAGAGTGGCCCATAATTCAGGGACTTTTGTAAAGACTTCACTACAGAAAACCCCTCCCTAGGGGCGGGCAACTATGGAGCAAAGCCTCGTCTTACATTTAGCCAGTTTTACGGAATGCCTTCCAGATCACCGTCTCCAGGCTAGTCCTTCCCTCCTTGTGCCAACAGGCCGCCAGCCGGCTCCACCCTGCACGCTGTTCAGGCAGTCAGTTGACCCACTTTTATTGAGTTTCTGCTAAATGTGGAGGGCTAGTCCAGGTGATGGGAGTGGGGAGGGGCAAGGGACAGACAGACAGATCGTAGCCATGGTTCTCCAGCGCTCCTCTCAGTGACACCATGATCACAAAGATTATTATTATTTTTTCAAAGCCAGCTAAATGCTCAAAGGAAGACAGAACAAGGCCATCTGATAGAGTGAGCCATGGTGCGAGCTTCCAGGGAGGGTGTGGGAGAGCCTCCTGGAATGGAACTGCTTTGAGTTTTTTGCTGAGGAGACAGATGGGTGATGTTCTGGGAGAAGGGTGTGGCCAGGAAAAAGCAGACGCAAAGACCCTGAAGTGGTGAGGACAGGGGGTGGCCAATTGGTAGAAAGGGGGCGGAGGAGAGAGCTGGAGGAGAGAAGTAATCCATACTACAGGGGCCTGCAGACCGCGGCAAAGAGTCTGACCTGGTTTAATTGTTTTGGTCACAAGGGGAAGCTGCTTCAAGATGGCTTTAACGAAAGCTTTTTGGTTGTTGTCATTTCGAAACAGGGTGGTCTTGAACTTCTCATCCCCCTTCTACCTCTTTGAATGAGATCACAGGTGCCGGGGAGCCACACCTGGTTTTATGCGGTGGCGGGAAGTGAATCTAGGCAAGGGCTGTACCGACAGAGCTACATCCATAGCTCCAATGGTAATCAAAAGTGGGCTAATTAGAGTTGACTCTCATGTCAGAAAGATCTTTTGGGTCACTGTGAGGAAGAGGAAGAGTTCAGGCAGGGAGGCAGCTGCTGCAAGGGTCCAGATGTTGAACCTAGGTGTATTGGCCGCTGATTAAAAGGTTTAGAGATAGCAGGAAGCTTTTGAATATATGTTGAAATTACTGAAAATATGACTTGCTAATGCTGTGGGTGTGATTATGAAGAAAGAGGCTTCTAGGTGTTTTTTTTCCCCTGTCTTCTAGGAATATGTGTGTGTGTGTTTCTATGTGTTGTGACGCATGTGTGTACGTGTATTTGTGTGCACTTATGCATGTATGTGTGGAGGTCAAAGGAAGACTTCCCATGTCCTGTTCTATCATGCTTGGCTCTGTTCCTTTGAGACAGGGTCTCTCATTGAATCTGGGGCTAGGCTGGTGGCCAGCAAGTCCCAAAAAAATCTTCCTGCCTCCATTCCTGGGGCTATGGGCATGGGAGGCCATGCCCAGCTTTGTGTGGGTGCTGGGATTTGAACTCAGTCCTTGCACTGGCATTGGAGGCACACTCTTAGCATCAGAGCCACCTTCCCAAGCTCCCCAGGTTTGACCGTGTAGGTAGACAGATGGGGAGGTCACCTTCCACTGGGGACAAGATAAGAGAATGTGCGCCTGGTTTTAGTCAGATCCATAGGAGGTTGGAGATGTGACTGTGTCCCTCGTGGAAGAAGTTAGCGATGAATACACAAGCCACTGGCAGATAGATGGTTTATATTGATGGTACTGACCAAGATAACTGTCTGGACACTAATAAAGACCTGTGAGTGAGATAGAACACAGAGGAGGGTGTTGCTTGAAGGCCAATAGAAGATGAGATTTAGGGAGGGCACTCTCAGTGGCCAGATGCTGCTGAGGGAATGAGATGGGGTGGAAGGACTGACTGGCAAATTGGGGACTACTAGGATGAGAAAGGGGAGACAGATGTACAGAGCTCTTACAGAACTTTGCTTTTTGTCAATGGTAGGTAGCTGGAGCAGGGGGTGGTATTGAGAAAGAAAGAAAAAGAGAGATAAGGGGAAGAGAGAAACCAAGTATTATAGCATATTTTCAGAAAGGGCATTTGTGGAGGAGAGAGCAAAGCCTGGACTAGAGGCCGGGTGATGGAGTCTGCTGGTCAGGTGGGAAAGGCATGCCAGGCATGAGGATTCTTCATTCGTGTTGAAGAGGAGAAGGCAGAGGGGCAGGGTACGCATGCTAAGAAGATGGTAGCTGTGTCGGGGTGACCTGGAAGTTGCTTCCTGTTCTTGCTCCCCAGGGACACGGGATGTCTGTCAGTCACGCTCTAGGATTGGGAGACTGGGGCCTGGAGCATGAGGAAAGAAATGGTGTGCTCTGACCATCTTGGAGAATTGGGTCAAAGTTTTAGGGAAATCTAGGATTGCTTAGAAATGTTGGCTATTCCACTTGAGTTTCGTAGTCAGACGTTTACATTGAGATCAGTTGGTCCAGGGGTGTGATTTCTCAGACAGCCCAGCTACAGAAGCATCTTGGAGAAGTCTCAGAGGCAAAACTCTAAAGAGACATATTCAAAAGCAAAGGGTGGCGAGCACCTAAGAGTTGGTGATTTCAGGGGCTGGGGAGTGTACGCTAGAAAGGAGAGAAGGGGGCTAAGAAGGGGGGCAATGGGCAGTGAACGGGGGTGGTGGTGGGGGTCAAGGGATGGGGAAGAGGAACTGCTGTGGTGAGAACCACACTGAGTGGTCTCGTGAGACAGGAGACGAGGCTGTTCTTGGTACAGACAAGGTGTGGGAGGTCAGGAGGTAAGGTTTCGTGGGCAGGGACGAAGCTTGCTGGAAGTAAGGCGGGGTCAGAGAACTGAGAGGCCAGATGTGTTACCTATGAAGATGTCAAGAACCATAACAAAAGGTCCAGGGTGGGGGTGGGTGGTGGAGAAAGAGAGAGAGAGAGAGAGAGAGAGAGAGAGAGAGAGAGAGAGAGAGAGAGAGAGAGAGAGAGAGAGAAGGGGGGCTAGGGATCACAATGGCCCAGGAAGGATGGGGGGAATAACCAGGTATCGTATTTATATCTCAGACTAACATGTTTGAGACGGAAATCATTTTGGCTCCCTCAAAGCTGCACATCCACGTGGCTCTGGACTTACTAAGCAACATCGCCATTCAGAGCTAGAGGACAGAGGGTCACTTAGATTCTTCCCCATGCTTGGTCCCCAAACCCAACCGAATCACCAACTCCTTCTGGTTCTATCTTGTAAAACCCAGCTACTTCTTTCCATGCCTACTGAGCACACTCTGCCCTCACTTCAGGTCACCGCGCTGTCGCAGGCCGGTTGCATCACACTCCAAACAGGCAGCCCCGCTTCAGTCTCTCCACGCTGCAACCACAGGCGTCGCCCCCGAGATAAATCTTTCCAGGGACTTGTTCTTGTGTTTTAGGATGAAGTCCAAGATCATCAACAGGGATTTGCAAAGAAGACGTTACATGATCTTTCCTGGTTCCTTTCAGCCCCACTCCAAACCCCGGCCCCCTCAGCTGAGTCAGCTGGCCTGGGCTGCTTTGACAATCAGATCTGCCCTCTGTTGATTTACAAACTCCCACTCTCCAGCGCTTGGTAAAACCCTCACTTTCTCTAAGTACCATTGTATGATTCCCAGGGAAGCCCTTTCCCGGATGCCAAGCCCTCTTCTTCTGCCTCCCATCACTCTCCACTTCTCTAGGACACTAGACATTTGATACTTGTCCTTCTCTCTAGTATGTAAGTTGTGTGAACCCATGGAGTGTGTTCGAGTCTTCCCAGAATCTAGCTTGGAGATTCGACATAAAATTAAGCCGGCATTACTTGTTGACTTGAATGCAAGAAGAGAAGCTGTAAGGGTGAAACATCTGTGGGCGATGACAAGGTCTGGCTCCTTGTGCATAGGAAGCTAAGTGTCTCAGAGGGCAAGAAAGTCATGGAGTAAAGAGAGCAGGGCGAAGCACAGGTGGTTCGTGTAGCCTCAGGTCACTTGGCAAAGCTGGGGAGAGACGATCCCAGGCCGCGAGCTCAGGCCTGAATGAATGGGAAGTCGGTAGCAGTGATGGGAACGGGAAAGAGTGCACAAGATGAGGTCATCAGGGAAGTGCACAGTGATTTCTCAAGAAGGCAGAGGTTTGAGTGGGGGGGCAAGAGCAGCAGACGGATGCTTTAGATGTGGGTGAGACAGATAAGACAGCAGCTCAGTGGCCAGGGAGCTGCCTACGAGTTCATCTCAGCCGACTCCGGAGGCTGTGGCTGGCCAGATGATTGGCGGTCTCCACCTGGCTAATAGTTCAGGATGTGAGATCTCTGTGAAGATATTATGGGAATGGTCGGGTCACAGGGTGAGCTCACAACATACTGGAGCCAAGGGCAACTCCTGGAGTCGGCTTCTAGACTCCCAGGGGGAATTGTTTGTGGCTTGTGCCCTGGTTTGTAGCGACATCTGGCTCTGTTGAGAGTACCTGGGCTGAGTGGTCACGTCTCTGGGCTGACAAAAAGGTTCAGAGCCACCCGTGTCTCAGAAGCTCAGTAGGTGGCACTGTTCCTTTTACTGGGGACACCAATCCCTACGTTCCAATGTTAGCAGCTCCGGGAGAAATGATCTGGACTGAACCCAAGCTTACCTACGAATTCCTGCCACCAGGGCCAGGTCAAACCAATGGCTTACAGGAGAGGTCAGAGGACCAGAATTGTGTATCAACGTGGGGCTACTCTGTGGTGGCATTTATGATACTCCTCTCCAAATATGGCAGTCCCTAGGACCCTGGGCACACACCCAGCTTAGATCAGCACCTCCTGCCTTGCTTCCTAGCTCCATCCACCCTGGGTACCAAATCCTTGCCTCCACCTCTGCTTCCAGGGAACTTGACCTAAGAGAGGTGATTCTCTGGTCTTGTCTCCTAATCAGAACAGAGCATAGAGGCTTGGAGGGTTTTCCTACCCATAAGCATGCTTTTAAAAACTGGATTTAGTTAACCACAAAAAAGCCAACAAAGATTTAAAAAAAAAAAAAAAACCCACATTGTTGAATTCCCAGGTGTGGCAGACGGGGCGAGGCGGGGGGGTGGGGGGGTGGGGGGGGGATGTGTCAGACAAACAAGACACAGTTTTCTGCCAAGAGGCTCAGAACCCCATTTACTCATTTAGCAAACACCCACTGAGGGCTGCAAGCACCTGGTGACTCAGCACCCTGCCCTTTGAGGGCTCACAGGCTGATGGGTGTCATTCCCCCGGTATCGGCTATTCCAACCCAGGGAGAATGACAGAGGAGAGAGGCCTGAGCCACATGGAGGCTGCCCTTGAGGTTTCAGGACGTTTACAGAGGAGGCAGGAGGGACATTCCAAGCAGAGGGATTAGTATGAAAACAGTTGGAGGCACGCTCATAGTGTCACGGATACCTAGGTGTTATCAGTCGTAAACTGAGAGAGGAAGTCATGGAGGGGTGGGGAGGTCAGTAGAGCCAGCTTAGGGGGCAATGGGGTTAGGGGTGGGGTGTGCTGAACAAAGTGTTAAAGCTAGAGGGATGGCGTGGTCACATTTGTGGACTGAGTACTCACTCGTTGCATCCAGGTGTGTGGGGTAGAGCCAGGAGGCCCCGTGGGAGGATTGATGAAAGGCTATGGGGTGACAGAGGAGGTGACTTAGGAGGCCCTCAGAGGCTGGAGTCAGTGACCTGTGGTACTATGCTGGGATGTGGGGTGTGAGGAGCTGAAGGGTGCGGGGGGGGGGGAAGGAGGCAGGGGGAGGGGGAATCACAGGATGGTTTGAGGATCACAGGCTAGCTCCTGGTTTGAACAGCTGGATAATGGCAGTGCCCTTCATAAGTGGGGCAGGGTCTCTGTGAGGAGGGCAGCTTTGTGGGAGGAAGGCAAGGCCAGTCAGGAATTGCTAGTCAGGAAAAGCACCTTCCCGAAGAATTATCCAGAGGCAGCTTGTGGGCTCAGAGGCAGGGCCAGGATAGGAAGATGCTTCTGGGACTATCAAGGTGCATATGCTTATGGGGCACGGGGAGAATGAGGTCATTCAGGGATGTATATTGGTGGAGGATTGATGGGGTGTCACATGTCCCCTGGCCCTTGGGAGACTCTGTCTTTCACTTGTTCGCAGCACCGTTGAGTACTCTCGAGGGTACTCCTTACATAGGACCTTCATTCGGCAGGGTTAGGGAGCTTGGGGTGGGGAAGGCAAAGGCCTCCTGAACCACATACAATGTACGGCTTGACTTACACTCTCTGAGAACCAGACTAGGGTCTCCATGGATCCCTGTCTTCCTGCCTTGGATGGCTTGCCGCAGAGCTGTGAGGCGCTTGGTGTGGGCCCTGTCTTTGTTCTTCTCCATATCCTGGTGGTGTGTGTGTGTGTGTGTGTGTGTGTGTGTGTGTGTGTGTGTATGTGTGTGTGTGTGTATGTGAGTGTGTGTGTATATGTGTGTGCGTGTGTGTATGTATGTGTGCATGTGTGTGTATGTATGTGCATGTGTGTGTGTGTGTGTGTGTGTGTGTGTGTGTGTGTGTGGTTTGGGGCTTAGATGGCCACTTAGTGGCTTGGCTTCTTCCGAGAGGCCCACTTGAAACACCACCGCCATATTTCTCCACCCATCACACACCACCTGTCTACAAAGCACTGGTAACATCATATTTATTAGGAGGGTTAAGGTACTCTATTAACAAATATAAAATCCCCACCAGCCATCAAGTCCCTGGAGGCTCAGGATTTAGGGACTCAACAGTTTTCCCCATCTTCTGCTAGCCCTCGGATGACCTTCTGGAGTCCCCGTAGCCATGTTCCCCACCTGACCTGCTGCAGAAGACCACGCTCCCTTCGCCTATTCTCTCCAGTGGCTTGAGCGAACAGACAGTGACCTCGTAACCCTACCTGCAGGTCATGGATACACACCTGCATCCACTGTGGCCATCCCGACCTTTGTTAGGACAGCGGTGTCCTCTTGAGGGTGACCTCCTTGGGAGATCACATATGGTGGGCACGTATCTGGTAGATGCTGCCTCCTGGAGGCTTTCCGGCGCCGGGGACCGAAGACCTCCATGCATCTCTTGCCCACCAGGTAGGTGACCTCACAGAGGTTAAGCAGAATACAGATGGCTGCTGTGATGACCATGAAGTAGGTGAAGACCTTCTTCTCCGTGGGTCGGGAGATGTAGCAGTCCACGGTGTGGGGGCAGGGGTCCACAGAGCAAGCTACCACACGGGGCATGTCATAGTCCTTGTAGAGGCGGTGGAAGATGTAGAGAAAACCAAGGTCCACAGCGGCTTTGAAGATGAGACTCAGCAGGTACGTCCACCACAGGCCGCCTCTCTTCTTGTTCAGGTTGCTGTACAGGGACGGGGCATTGGGCCCATGCTTGCGGCGATGTTTCCTTTCCCGCTCTTCCCGGTAGGCCACATGCATGACGACCAGCAGGGAGGGGCACGTGACCAGGATGAGCTGCAGGGCCCAGAGGCGCACGTGGGACACGGGGAAGAACTCATCGTAGCAGACGTTGGGGCAGCCTGGCTGCTTGGTGTTGCAGATGAAATCCTTCTGCTCGTCATCCCACACTTCCTCCGCCGCCACCACATACACCAGCACTCGGAAGATGAAGACCACCGACAGCCAGATGCGGCCCAGGGCCGTGGAGTACTTGTTTACCCCGCTTAGGATCCCCTGTAGAAATCCCCAGTTCATGCTGCCTGTGTCCTTGGTGTCTCACGTGGGACGGATGTGTGCCCTGGGAATCACAAGGCCCCGGGAGAACCTGCAAAAGGGCGTCCCTATAGATGACGTTGCAGGACAAGGATGTTTCACAACAACCACTGGGCCATTGTGTCCTCACTCACAGTGACTCAGACAAAGGGATGGCCACAGTCCCCATTTCACAGGAAAGTGTGTTAAGGCTGAGAGGTGAGAGGTCCCTGCCCAAGATCTCACAGCAGCAAGGAGCACAGATGAACCCTGGTCTTCAGAGTTCCAAAAGTCAGGGTCTCTTTCCTTCTACAAAGTAACAAACGGATGGGAGATAAGCACGCACATGCCAGCCGGCCCCCTTCACCCCACGTCTCAACCACAGTGGCCCAGAGGCTTCTAGAGTCAGACGGTTTCACCTCTCCATTACCTTTGGGGATTGGGTGAGGGCAAGGAGGGGCAGAGTAGGTAGCCTTTATTGGGTGTCAGACTCATTGAATTTTTCCTGAACCCAGCATGGGGTGTGTGTGGTGGGGGGCTGTGTTGGAAATGCGCACTCTGGCCCCTTGGGAGATATCTCAGAACTGCCTCCATCCTTACTCCTTTGGGTCTCTGGGAACTTTCCCAAGATATCCCTTCCCAAACTAAACACAGGCTCGTCTGCAATCGCTGTGGCCTGGCATCTTTCCCACTCTGCTGTGTCAGGGCAGAACAGATCGCCATATATTTATTCATCTTTTTTATTGTCTTGAAACCTGGGCCTTGGTGGGTCCCTCTGGAATTCCAACCATCTCATTTCTCTCTCTCTCTCTCTCTCTCTCTCTCTCTCTCTCTCTCTCTCTGTGTGTGTGTGTGTGTGTGTGTGTGTGTGTGTGTTTGTAAGGGATGGGGAAGAGGCAGGGACAGGGTTCTGGCATGACCTTTCTTCTCAGGTACACCCCTCTTCTCAGACTGCCTAATTAGAGGCTGTCTGACAATCACATCTCTCATTATTTTCATACATGTATGTTCAGTGTACCCCAACTTTGCTCTCCCTTGGTCTGGCGCACCTATAATGTTCCATCTCTAGCCCTTTTTACACCACCCCTGACTCAGCTCCTGCCTTCTGCAGCCATGTATTCCTGGGATACGTGCTGAGCCCCCTCTGTCTTTCACAGCAGAAAGCATTCCACAAACTACAGTAGCCTAGTCAAAACGTCTTTCCTGTTAGATTGCTAGAGGCTGGAAGCCAAACTGTACACTTCTCTCTGTCTCCTGAGATGTAGCTTTTTTTTTTTTTTTTTTTTTTGTCAGGCGCAGCGCACTCTCAATGGATGCTGGTTAAACCCGGCTGTAGCTTTGTTCTTCCTTCCCACTTCCTTTTAGACTTTTTTTTTCTGGTCCTCTGGCCTCCCTTTCCTGCCCTCTGTGGGGTTTTCCTAGGGTTCCCTCAGGGACCCTGCCCTCCCCTGGCCCACTCTGTGAAGCTAAGTCCCCAGCCCTAAGTTCCCTGGGATCTTTCCCCCAGCTGTCTCCTCACCCTTCTCGGTCCCCGTGGGTCCTCACTCTCCGCTGCTGCCGCTGCCAGCTTGTCTGTCTGTCCGGGGCCCTCCTGGAGGCAGGTTTTGTTTCTTACTTTGCAATAGGGTGGGGCTTTCTGAGCCAATGAGCCAAGAGAGAGCGCTGGGGTGGGTAGGCAGGCTCGGCGGAAGGTCCCGCCCTGGTGGAGCAAACACCTGTGGCTCATCTTGCTGGCCCACACCTTGCTCCTCCTGCCTGTCTGGGTTGGTAGGTATGTGCGTGGGACTAGAGTGATGGAGGCTGGTATCAAAACGGCTAGGTACAGGACTGTTTCTTTCCCTTGAGCTTGTCATGTCCGTCCAGTCCCTGTTCCTGTCCCCTGGTTCCCAACTCTCTCTTTTGCCCTGTCCTCAGGCAACTGGTTCTGAGCTTCTTAGCGGTTGGCTTTTACAGGATGGGACACTCTCGATTCAGCCCGAGACTTGCGCTACACTGCCGGGGCTATATCTGAGGCCTGTATCTTAGGCTCTTCTGTTTTGGAACCCAGACAAGCCACCTGGCTTTTCTAGACCAGGGCACCCACTGCCCTGCTGGAGATAAGGAATGCAGGTTGGTGACATGAAATGCTGCTCTTGGCTTGGGGCCAGGCATATAGCCTTGTTGTGTACCCTCTGTGGTCCCAGGGCTCTGGGGAAGCTGGAGTGTGACCCAGCAGGGGCTGGGGGGGGGGTTGGGCTTGTGTCTGGCAGGAACAGTGAAGGTTAATGTACACCCAGGGAGGGGCCCCTCTGCCTCATTTCACACAAGCGTTTATTGGGCACTTCCTAATAGCTATGATTCACATGTATGTGGCCTTTTTGCCTGGCTAACCCTGGTACTGCCAGGAGAGCTTGTCAGTGCTCACGGTGACCCCCATAGGCTATGCAGTCATGACTCAGGGTCTGGGAAAAAGTTGAAGTTGCCCAGGTTCTGATGCTTTTCCTTGCAATCTGCAGCTCTCCGTGTACCGAACTCCATCATCTCTTCAGACACCCCCAGCCCAAACATCCAGCTGGGTCAAAAGGCTAGCTTTGGAACGGTCCCCAGGAAAAGCTAGAGACCCCTTTTCTGGAGGAGAGGATGACCCCCTTAACTCCAGGAAGGTCACAAAGGTCAAGACCAAAGGGCACCTTGAATCTGTTTAACTTTATTTACTGTTATTAAGCTCTCACCCTGGGCCACACAGGAAGAGGCATTCGCTCATCTGTGCCCTCATGAGACTCCTCCTCCCAGAAGCCCTGTGCAGCGGCACGCGGTGTGTTTATTTAAGAGAAAAAGGAAACTGAGGTACATACTAGAAGGGCAATTCATTCAGACGGGACAAGTAGCCCAGAGTGGGGGGGGGCGGCAATTGGAGTCCCAAGCTGTCCTCCAACCCCAACTCAGCTCTTCTCCCCTACCAGCTACCTGGTGGAACCTTCCAACTCATGCCCACCCTGCTAGTCCAGTCTAGGGACCCTTCACAGGATGGTTTTCTTCACATGGGCTCGAGGGCGATCTGGTAAGAGAGGCGGGTGATCATCCGAGCCCAGGAAGATGAGGTCACTTGAGAGAAAGTCTTTCTGATTGCTGGAAGAGTTGGCCCAGTTGGCGTCATTCTCTGGATGTGCAGTGAGCGCGCTCCTTGTGGACACATACTCAGTACACCGCTTCGTCACCAGGTAGGCCAGCTCCACAAAGTTAAGCAGGACGCAGATGACGGCCGTGACCAGCATAAAGACAATGAAGATGTTCTTCTCTGAGGGCTTGGCGACGAAGCAGTCCACTGTGTTGGGACATGGATCCTCATGGCACTTGACCACATAGGGGAGGGTAAATCTGGGGTAGAATGCGTGGTATAGGTAGAGGAAGATAATATCTATGGCGGCCTTGAACAACAGACTACAGACATACGTCCACCAGAGCCCGCCCCGCTTCTTTCCGGGGTTCAGGTAAAGGTGTCCACTGCCAACTTTTTCCTGGAACTTTTTCTCCCGGGCCTTGCGATAGGCCACGTGCATGATGACCAGCAGGGAGGGGCACGTGACCAGGATGAGCTGCAGAGCCCAGAGGCGCACGTGGGACACGGGGAAGAACTGATCGTAGCAGACATTAGTACAGCCGGGCTGCTTGGTGTTGCAGTCAAAATCCTTCTGGTCATCACCCCACACACGCTCGACTGTCACCAGGTACACCAGCACCCGGAAGACAAAGACCAGAGACAGCCAGATGCGACCAAAAGCTGTGGAGTACTTGTTGACCCCACTCAGGAGCCCCTCGAAGACGCTCCAGTTCATGGCGGATTCAAGGCTTGGCTGCTTCTGCAGGGGAAACAAGGATGGAGTTTCTTGTGTTATGGAGTGCTCAGCCTGGGCACTTCACGGAAGCATGTCATCACGGGACTAGGCACTATTACACCCCCTATTTTACAGCTGAGAGAAACTGAGGGTTCGAGGCATTTATGAAATGACATGACTATTAAACGCAGAGCTGGCATGGAGGCACAGGTGATTAAGACAGAGCAACCCTGCTCATAAAAGTGGGTGGGTGCTGGACGCCAGGAGCCAGTCATCCAGAGCTCCTGAGCCTTGGGCTATTCTCCCTCGACCACCCACCTCCAGGGGAACCTGTTTTCTGTCCTTTGCTGGTAATGTCCAGGCAATTAGGTGCCACTTACTTGAAGGTGGGACACCAGTAATTAGATCCACTTAGGGAGCCAGAGTGCTCTATATACAAGAGGCTTCCTAGAGTAAGCAGGTGGGCCAATATTGTTCCATGGACCCCTGGTCCACAGGAAGGCAAGAGGAGTCGTGCGCGTGCGCAGATAATTCTGCGTTCAAGACAACTTGGCAAGTAGCCGGGTTCAACAAAACTATGTAGGTCTCTTTACTCACCCATGCTAATAAATTAACTCACTTTGTGACTCCCTCAAAGTGGGATGAAGTAGGCAGCGTTGCCAACTCCTCTGACAACAGAGCCCCCTTTCATCAACACAGCTTTGATCATCTTGTTGGGCAGCTTTGGCAAACCCCAGCCTGGAAAATGCTGTTCTGGTGGGTTCTGCTGCGTGACGACGTGACGGACGGAAGGCAAGCTCATCTTTGTTTGAGCAAAAGCATCCCTATGTCTCCACTAGGAAGTCCTCTCGGCCCGATTCGGGGAGGGGGCGGGGCGGCGGGGGGGATGATGGGGGTCCACTGCGGCCAAAACACTGTGCCCCCTGGTGTGCACTCTCGGGCCTTATACTCTAAGACTTCGTGATCAGAGTAGGAAGCGACACACTTCATGTGCCCGGCCTGCGTGGAAAGTCACAATTGACCTGACCTCTGAAGGGTCAGCTGCAAAGCCGAGTGTGAGCTCACAGCCAACTCAGATCAGACCTATGCAGTAAGAGGCATTTCGCAAAAACCAATATTATTCCCTTTTTTAGCAAGGAGTGCGGTATTTTTTCTCACTTAGTGGAGGTCAGAAAGCTAGTAAACAGGTTTGGGACCCAGTGGGAGGCAGGCTCCAGAGTCCACTCTGCAAACTATCCAGTTTTGAGTTGGGGCCCTTTCCTCAAGTTTTAGGGAACTGCTCGCTTTCCCATGCATCTCCTGTCTCCCCCTGGGTGACAGCCTCTGGGGGCGCCTCTACTCCGCACCCCATCTGTCTGTATCACTCACCACTTGGCCACGTGGTGGCCTTGCTTTGAGTCAGTGGCTTCTCTGCGCTGTCCCGTCTCAGGTGGGTGGAGCTGGTAGCGTCTTAGGAACACCCGGGGAGGCCTAGCCCTAACCTCAGGGCTCTGCAGGCTCAGGCTCAGTCTGCGGCTGAGCTCCGCCCTGCTCGGTCCCTTTCCCACTCAGCTCCAGGTCCCCAGTTCTGTCATCTCTGCCACTTGGGGAGAGGAGGAAGAGCCCAGAGCAGAGGGAGGGGTGCTTTTCCTTCAGCATCAGGAGCCAGGATAGCCCACACGTCCAAGTCGCCTCCCTCCAGCCTCCTCAGGAGAACTCGTCCCTGTTAGGTGTGCTTTCCCTGTGAGGTGTGCCGAGTCCTGGGCACATCTAAGTAAAGAGGCCTTTACCTGAGCAGCGACTCCTCAGTGTTCGCTAGTACCGCTCCTGGAAGCCAGCAGTTGGGGTTCAGCAAGCATCAGAATTCATGTCAGAATCAGGGAAGGGTTTCTGGGAAAGCTCATACTTGGGACAGAGAGGCTGCTGAGCAGACGAGGCGTGTCCTGTTGGCCAGGAGAGGTGTGTGCAGGCGAAGGGGGGTGGGAGGAGCTGTGGGCTGCAAAGCCATTGGCTAGGTCCGGGCCTCTCAAAGACTGCCTCCACTGAAGCTCAGGAAGCCTAGGGGTTTCCTCCTCTCCGAGCAAGAATCCCAGCATCTTCTTAGGGGAACGCCCCACCCCCCCCCCCCGCGCGCACCCGCTCTTTCATCTTTTCATCCCCAACCTTGTATGGAGGGCCAGAGGCCAGCCCTTGCCCCTCTAAATATTTTTTTTCCAGAATTCTCCAGGGCCAGCTCTTTAGAAGTGCTTCTAAAGGTTGATGTCTGTATTCCCCCATCTCTCCCTTCCTCCGTCCCTCCCTCTTTTTCTCTTTCTCGCCCTCCCTCCCTTCCTTTCTCCCTCCCCCTCTCTCTTCCTCCCTCCCAACCTCCTCCCTCCTTCCTTCCTTCCCTCACTCTTCCCTCCTCCTCTCTTGCACCTGAAGCCCACACCTGAGCATACATGTCCTTTATTCCTGTGTCTGGACCTCACTTCCTTGATTTGACTCTCACCCTCTCCGGTTCCTGGTTCCTCCGTCTAATAGTTACAGCCCAGGTTGGCCTCCAACCCCGGATCCTCCCTGTTCAGCCTCTTGAGTGCTGGGAATCTCAGTTTGGAGACTAATGAACGCTGACTCGCAAGCCGGCCCCCTTTGTAGCTCATGCCTGGATGAAGCGCATCTGCCATACACCTTCTTCTCACATCCTTCCTGTGTTCTGGAGAACTAGACGGCATCTCAGCACCGTGCTCAGAGACATATTAGGCACCAAAATTAACCCCCCCCAAAACACCCCAAACAAATGAAAAAACAAAACAGGAAAGTGGAGCATTGGCTGTAGGTCAGTCAGTCCGCTGCTAACCCAGCAAATGGATAGCCCTAGGTGAGATTCCCCACCAAGGCATAAACTGGGTGTGGTGGTGCATGCCTGTAATTCCAGCACTGGGCAGTTAGAGACAGGAGGATGAGGAATTCAAGGTCATCTTTTCTATGTAACAAGTCTGAGGCCAGCCTAGGCTAGACGAGACTATCATAAAAAAAAAAAAAAAGTGGCATAAACATGAGATGGACACGTGTAGGGTTTATAGAATGACATCAGGGGGGAAGGCAGGCTTGGCTCCTGTCAGCCGCGGAGGCAGCACCGGGTAGCTCACTCAGCATCTTCACCAGTCCTTACGAGAACGCAGGACGCGTTGGTGCCTGAGTCTAGATTTTTATACTACACACACATTCTCAGGAACAGGTGAATTCTATGGAATCTTATGTGTGAGGCTCCCCCTGATGGAGAGGGGAGGCTGCTTGGAACCAGTTCCTGCAATGGCTTATGGTATGTGACATAGTAAGCAACTGTGGTGCTTTTGGTGGGTTCTGATTTGGTGACCCAGCTGGTGGCAAGGCCACTGATAGAGAGCAGGGGAATGCAGGAGTTTCTTGAGGAACAAGTGGGAAAGGAGGTGGGAGGGTCCCCAGCAGAGGGGTCTTGGTCCTGGGGAGTTCAGCAGGAGGCTACCTGCTTAATGGGACAGCAGGGGACACTGTCACAGGAATGGGGCCAGGCAGAGGTCTCAGGGGGCACCTGCATTTTAGGGAGCAAGCAAAGGGAGAGGCACCTACGGAGAGGCAACTGGACAGAGAATCGCGGTGAGCAGGGGTGGAGAGAAGCCTCTGAAGGGAAATGCAAAAAATGGAGAGCCTCCGAGCGCCCTAGGACTTGCACCAGCGTGATTTTGATTGTGGGGTGGGGACAGAAACTGGAGGGTGTGGGTGGAATAAGTGCTGTTGCTCTTTTTTCTCGATGCTGGCAAGGAAATGAGATGAGGCAGGGTTCCAGGTGGAGGGATGAGGCCAAAGAGCATGCAAGGGCACCTGTGACGGGGGTTTCCTCCATCAGGAGGGCTGGAAAGAGATCTGCAGCTGGTGGGGGGGTTGGGGGGAGAGGAGGGGAGAGGGGGGAGCCCAGAGGGAGAGCCTTGCACCTGGTCTTGCTTCACAGCCCTCATCATCTCCTTCCCCACCGGCTCTTTCTGGCTTCACCACCTTCCTCAGGTACTCCCTCCCTGCTCAGGTGGCCCTGGTCTTCCTGCTGGGTCACCCCTGCTGGCCTCCTCCCTTGCAGCTGCAGGTGGTATCAACAAGTGGGGTGGATGGGAGGTAAATTGCTTTCTGAGAGATATTTGGTATCTGAGGCTCCTCTGATAAGTAAAGAGGAGGGTATGGGTGCTCTGGCCAATTTTCCACTGCTGACCCCTATAACTCCTGCCCCTAAGGGCAGCAGCTGTGTCTGTTTCATCCACTCAGGATGGGGGAAAAGGTTGGAAATTCAGGAGGCCTGATAACATCAGCTCTGTTTTGGGGCACTTTTGTCCCTGCCATAATACATCAAATGGCCTATATGTACCGTATATTTAGCAGCCTCTTGCTCTAGGCCCCTTCCTAATACAGAAGTCATAGGAAAAATGCATATTAAAAAAAAAAAAAAAAGATGGTCAAGGCCTTCAGAGGCTTCCTAATGCTCTTGAACTAAAAGCCTATCTTGCTAATGTGGCCCATGGCACCCAAACAACCTTATTTCAATCTTCTTTGTTCACTTTCTCCTCCACCAGGCCAGCAGACTCGCTTCCCCACCCCAGGGCCTTTGCACATGCTTTTCAAGTTGCTTATTTTTTGTCCTGCCGCCCCCCCCCCCCCCCGCGCATTCCTTTTCTATCTCCTCTTCCTTTTCCTTCTCCTCTTTTTTCTTCTTCTTCTGAGCTGGTGCCTGCTCAACTTTGAGACTTCAGTTTAAGCCAGGGAAACCCCTTCTGAAGACCAGATTGGGTCTGGTTCTGTTCCATATTGCCTGGGAACAGGGGACAGTCACGTTTGCTCTTATAGTGTCACCGGCATGCTCAGGTGGTTGGTGTCTTCCCTCTTCCTTTAGATTGACATCTTAAGGAGTTGGGGTCACACTGTTCCACCTCCACCATCATCAGGCACAGCACCCGGAACACAGTAGGTCTGGTAAATGCTGGATGGTCACGAATGAAATTCTTTTTCTCAGGAGGCAAGAAGCAGGCCTTACACACGGGGAGCTGAAGGCTTAGATACGCAGAGAAGGTATTCTGGAACCCAGCTGCCTGAGTTCTCACCATGGTTGTCTTTCTTACTAGCTGGGCAACACTTTGCAAATCCCTAGCCAGGTATGGTGCTGCACGCCTTTAATCCTAGCTCTCAGGAGGCAGAGGTAGGAAGATGTTTGTGAGTTCGAGACCAACCTGGTCCACAAAGTGAGTCCAGAAAACCAAAAAACAAACAAATAAACAAACAAAAAACAAAAAACAAAAAAACAAAACAAAAAAAAAAAAAAGAAAATGAAAACGAAAAGCACTTTGCAAATCCCTTTTTGTGTTATAAATTGATTTATTTTGTGTACATAATCCCATCCCTAGCCATGCAGCTAGCTGCAGGGAGCAGGAGAGACAGTCTTCCCTAAGCATAAAGCCTTTGCTAGGTCAACCACACCCCAGGCGAAGCCCATGTACCCAAGAATATTTTGGTGTGGTCTTGAAGGATTAAAAAAAAAAAAAAAAAGAGGACACAAAGTTAGGTGTGTAGGGAGTTGGGGTGGATCTGGAAACACCTGAGGAAGATGAATATGATCAAAACACATGTAGAACTTTCAACTAATAAAAAATAAAATAATAATAGTAATTTAAAGACAAAATTATTATTATTATTATTACTTTTATTATTATTATTACTATTATTATTATTGTGTGTGTGTGCGTTCATGCAAATACATGTGCACCATGGTGTGTGTGTGGAGGTCAGAGGATAACTTTGCAACATTGGTGTTTCCTCTCACCTATGTAGGTTCCTGGGACTGAGCCCTCAGGCTTTGGGGCAAGGATGTTTGCTTGCCAACCTATCTCGTCAGCCCATCCTTGCAAATGGCTTAGCCTTTCTTGGGCTCAATAACGAGGAAATTACAGCTCTTACCCAATAGGTTTAGTGAGTGGAAAGGTTTAGTGGGTGGAAAGAGACAAAGTGGGTCCAGGGAGCACTGCTTGCTTGTTAGTGAAGCCTACTGCCATCTTCAGAGGGGACAGTCTGGGACAGAGGCTGCATGGATGCTGCCTCCTGTTGTCTTTCCTTAGCCATGGGGTGATGTCATGGACTGAGACGGTCCATGGCAGGGTGAGGTCTGCGATGGGCCCGTGTCTGATCTGTGGGGTTCAAGGAGGAGAGGACTTGAGTAGTTCCAGTGCAGCCCTCCAACGTTGGGGTTGGGGGAGCACGGGATGCCACAGGTCCATACACAGCCCCATTCCTGTCTTGGAGCTGAGTCAGGGAGCCTGAGGAGACCAGGGCCAGTCCCAGCACTGCCTTGACCACAGCAGGCCTGCTCCCCTGCTCCCCTGGCCCTGGTATCCTGAGGCTGGCTGCTCACAGAGGTCACATTTCAGATCTCAAGGCAATTTGGCTTCACCTGGACACTTAAGGAGCAGACAAGCTTCATCTGAGATTTCCATGCGGGGTGGGTGGGGGATAGGGCAGCTGTCTCGCAGTAGGGCAGGGGTTAAGGCATGTAAAGTTCCGGAAGGAAGCAGGCAGGAAGCCATGAGAGAGAAGCGGCACTGTGAGGAGAGGTGTGGGACAGATAGGGTCTGATCCGCACAGAGTGGAGTCTCTGAGGCCTAGCTTCTTCTCTGTGGGGTGCAGTGGAGGCAGGAAGGGGGGTGTTGGAAGATTCTGGGCAGGGTTTCTGCAGAGCACCCCTTGTCATCCTTAACTTTGTGCTCTGGGGCCAGTGCTGTGGTTTGTGCTTGGGACATTCCGATTTTCCCTCAGGGGCTGCAGGTGGGGACAGATGGCTCCCTCCTATGACTAACAGGACCCACCCCACAAAAAACAGAGGTCTGCTTCTGCTTTGAGCATAGCCTGTGGGGATGGAACCTGGGCTGTGTCCCTTAAGGTCTCTTCTAGAAGTTTCTGGGCTCCTCAGCTCTGCACATTGGCCGCTGCATGCTTGGTGCCTCTTCTCACAGCCATGATGCCATCCTACAGCTTGCCGGAAATAATCAGATCTTAAACTTTAAAAGGTTTATTTTATTTTATTTTATTTTATTATTTTTTTTAGCACTTTTGAGACAGTGTCTTGTGTAGCCAGGATGAGAGCCTCAAATTCACGATGTAGCTGAGAGTAGCTTTGAACTTCTGATCCTCCTGTTCCCACCTCCTGAGTACTAGGTTTTTAGGAGTGAACTCTAACCCCAGCTCAGGTCCGAGTTGTTGACCTTGCTTCACCAGAGGCTGGTATGAGCCATACCTACCCCATATGTTTGTGCATACACTATTCTAGTGACAGGTAGGCAGGACTAGTCTCAGACACGTTGACTTATGGCAGGCATTCAGTTGCTGCCAACAGCTGCAGTGCTTGAAGCTCTCTGAACTTTTTGGGCCTCGCCATTAGCAAATTCTAAAGGCTGCAGGGAGCTTGACTGGAAGGGCTGCTGAGCAATGGAAGTTGGGGACCAGTTCTCCAGCCACCCCACTTTGCCATTGAAGGAAAGTGCCTTGGGGACTGTGCTCTACTGCCCCCTGGAGGTTCCTGGCAGGATTAGGCTCAGTTGCCTATGAAAATCTCTTGGGTCATAGCTCCCTTCTCTGCCTCACTTTCCATCTCCCACCTGGTGTTTCCGGGATCACTTCGTGGCTTTGATTACCATGGAGAACCTGTCTGAGTCTGGCTTTAGAGCCAAAGTAAGACACTTCTTGCCTACGCAGTGCAACCACACCATTTCCTCAGGAGCCCTCCTGTCCTGCGTCTCACTGGCTACCACTCCTCATAAGTCTGGCTTTCTAGTTGGACATGTCTGGCTTGGCTTGGCTTGGAAGGGGACTCCAAACCTAGGGGACCCATCATGCTTTGCTTGGTTCACTGTGACCACTGAACTCATAGGGCTGTACCCGGACACCGTTTGTGGGGCTTCTGAGCCAAGGATAGAGAGGTGGGATTGTCTCCCCCCTTTGTGTCACTTACAACCAAAAATCCTCTGTGTGACCCTGAGTTTGCCTGATGAGGTTGTGTGGTGGATCGATTAAATGTTCACTGATAGCCTTAGCCCTGGGTAAGCCACTCTGTGTACCCCGTTCTGGGTAACCCACTTCTCTCTCCTGTATGTTGGTGGTGATGATAACTACTTTTAGGGATATTGTATGAGTGAAGTGAGATGAGAAAAGGCAAAGGCAGGCTGTCCTGTGTTGCTGTAACATAATATGCGAGACAGACTGGGTTGTTGATAAAGAATAGAAATGGAGCTGGGCCGTGGTGGCGCACTCCTGTAATCCCAGCACTTGGGAGGCAGAGGCAGGCGGATCGCTGTGAGTTCGAGGCCAGCCTGGTCTACAAAGCTAGTCCAGGATAGTCAAGATTACACAGAGAAACCCTGTCTCAAAAAACCAAAACAAACAAACAAACAAAGTAAAAAAAAACCCAAAATAATAGAAATGGATTTTTCCATAGTTTGCGGGGCAAGTCTAAGGCTAAGGCTTTGCATTTGGTGAGGGGCTGGTCTCTGCTTCTGAGTGCCTTGGGTGCTGTGCTTTCTGGAGGGGAGACCATCTCACGCTTACACAGGATGGGTGGAAAGACAAAAGAAAGGGAGAGATTCCTTTCATGGTGGCGGATATGATGAGGGTGGAAGGCAGGTGACTCCAGAACCTCTCCAGAGCCCTGTCCCCCACTTCTGCTCCCTTTTGTGACCTTGCAGGTTAAGCGTTAAACCTTCTGACACCTGGATTTGAGAGGACACTTTCAGATCCTAGCAAAGGCTTTGTCCATTCTGAGTGTCAGAGCCAAGCGCAAAGCTCCCCTCTGCCCAGTTGGCTGTGGGAAAGCCAGGGAAGGCAACCCCTCAGATGAAGAGCTCAGTGGCCTATGGATGTTGGAGTGTGGGGGCTGTTGGCCAGCCATAGCCTTGTGACGATGCTAACATGGAAACAGGGTGTAGCTTGGGAAAGTTTTTTTTTGTTTTTTCTTCCTTTGAGAGAGTCAATACTATCAAAGAGCAACTTTGACATCAACTGGGGAAACTGAGGCAGGGTGTAGCTTGGGTTGGCTGGCTTTACTCTGCAGACTTTCTCTGAGGGCAACTTTCCAGGCTGGAACTGATTGTTCCTGGCGGTGGCTTCCACTGATAGTGGTGAACTGAGGAGCCAGAATTAAATGGCTTTTGGTGGGCCAGTGCTGATAGCTTCCTGGCGGGGGCTTACAGCTACCATGTAAGTTGGGGCTAGGGCTGATGGCTCTTACTGGGGACTTTCCACTGCTAGTGGCAAAGCATCTAAAAATGAAAGGAAAGAAGAGAAAAGAGGCAGGCACACACACACACACACACACACACACACACACTTAGCACTTGATGAAGTAAGACAGACTCCAGGAAGTAGGTTCCAACAAGCTTCTTCTTCAAGCTCCTCTTAGTTTGTATAGTCACATACATACATACATACATACATACATACATACACATTTACATATTGGGTGGATGGAAACTGATTCCAATAATCTTACACACATACATATACACATACACACATCTTTGCGGATGGAAAATGATTCCAATCCAACCAGCGATTGTACATATATACAGATATACATTTGGTGAGTGGAACAAACTTGGGAGAGCAAGTTCCAACCACTTTATTATTTCTCCCACAGCTTACATATCCCAGAAAGATCTTTCAAGCAGTACAAAAATCACAGTGTGCTTACATTCTATTTTTCTTTAATTGAAAGATTACAATGAGTATATTTAAGGAAAACATGTTCCCCAATTCCCTCACATGATCAAATATTTTTTCGTATTATGGATGAAAAACAAATATGAAAATAAGTTATTCCCAAGAGCCCATATACATTTGTACCTAAGCAACTTGTTATAAATTAGCAGAGTATAAGCAAGCAGGGTGATTTCTCAGCCAGCTTTTCTTTACTGGCAGGCTGCAATTTGCAGTTACAAAAGAAAAGAATCAATGATCTTAAAAAGTAATCTTGGGGTGGAGAGATGGCTCAGAGGTTAAGGAAACTGATTGTTCTTCCAGAGGTCCTGAGTTCAATTCCCAGCAACCACATGGTGGCTCAAAACCATCTGTAATGTGATCTGATGCCTTCCGACCTTCAGGTGTACATGCAGGCAGAGCACTGTATACATAATAATAAATAAATCTTTAAAACAAAGTAATCTTATAAAAATCTTAAAAGAATCACAAATCTAAACTTGGATGTAAAAAATAATCAGCCATTTCTACATTAAATCCTAAAGGTGCTCATCTACTCAGTAATATTTTTTATTAAATCGTATCAGGAAGCTGAGGGCAAAAATAAGTATAAGAAATTAGTCACCTTGAAGTCCAGCTTCAGTGACAGTCACGTCAGCTGATGCTAATTGGGGTATTGTCTTCCCTCACCAACCTCAAAAAGGCCCTAGCTTTACTATTAAGAGTGTACTTTTTCTTAACAGCGAATTGTTCCCTGAGATTTCCTGCATCAGAGCTATTAGCAAAAACATCTTTACCTAACCTTGCTGAACAACCTAGTTTTCTTAAGATTATCTATGTCAGAGCCACTAGCAAAAATATTTTTACCTAACCTTGCTGAACAATCTCTTTTTCCAAATTCCTTCTAAGGGTAGTGGTCATTGCTAGCAATCTACATCTGCAGGTTCTTTTCAAGGGGTGGTGGTGGTGGTTGAATCATCAATCTGCTCCAGCAGCAGTGCCTGAAAGAGATCAAGCCTTGTTATTGCGTGTACCAATGATGCTGCCCAGGGAGGGGCTGGAAGCCCCCTTCATAGTGCTCACACAATTCATACATTCAGAGGACTTTAAGGACCACAAGGGCAACAAGCCAAGCTATGCTCCATAACAGCATGAAATCCTCAGGACATGGAGTTCTTTGCGTGGGGGTTGCGGGGTGGTTATGCCTAGCTGGGACATGCCCATCGTGGGCATGCTAACCCGTGGGGCGCATTCCATGAGTTCTAGAGCCCTTTGTAGTTTCTCCAGCACAGACCCTGGCACAATACAAAGGGCCGAGAAGGAAATGAAACTTCACTGCCTGATTCGTGTGGCGTGGCATGCACACACCAGGCCCACGACCTCACACACGCATCTGAGTGCAGACCTCTGACCCGCGCCCCGCCCCCCCGGAAACGGTTTAATTTAAAACTGGAGATCCCAGGTGAAAACAGGTTTTCAGGTGAGGGGATACTCCGGAGAACACTGGAGGGTCTGGCAAGGTGGGGCCACTATCAACGGGTACCATCAATAGCTTGAGGTGATGAGCAGCTGTCCCGTTCTGGGGAGTTCCTCTTTCATTTTCTAGTCCCTGCAAGGCTGTCATGCCTGCTTCTTGCCTGGTCATGTGGTCATTTGGGTCTGACTCTAGGCACAGTCTCCTTCCTGGTGGTACCTCATGGTCTCGCTCAGTTACATTTTATAGATAAGACCGAGCCATAGAAAGTAACGTGATCACCCCATTCACATGCAGGCAGAGGATGACATATGCTCTTGGGCCCCAGCTTGGATTGTTGGGCTGTATGGGGAGGCAGGAAGGGAAGGGGCGGTTTGGTGTTGATAGCGAGCACAGGGGTTTCTTGGTCACCTTCAAGCAAGGGGGAAGTGGAGTGAGGGCGAGAGATGGTAATCAGCTTGCAGGGTTTGGTAATATGCAGGAAGGGCTCCCTGCCTGGTAATTTGCAGGACCCAGGAGCTGAATGCTAGGTAGTCATTAGGAACATGCCCTGGGGGCTCATGACTGTTTGGTGGAGAGGATGGCCTGGGCGCCTGCTGCTTCAGGAAGTGAGTTTTGGGGGCAGGAGGGAGAAGGGTGGGAAGCAATGGTGCATTCAGGCTTGGAGGACAAAGGACATGCCTAGAGCTGTCCAGAGGGGTTACCTAAACAGGTCTGGAGGGCTTCGAAGCTCCTAAATGGAGACAGTGGCTCAACAGCCTGTTGTAGACAGGGTGTCCCTGCTTACCTGTGGCCTCTATATTTGGTGGAGGTTGCACGGGGTGGGACCCTACATCTCCTCTCTCTGACTTTCCAGAAAGTAATGAGCCCCTCCCTTATCTGGAGGCCTTCCATAATCAGCTTCCCTGGCCAGCTGGCTCCAAGTAGAAGGCCCCGTGAGGCAGGGAGGGCTGGCTCCTGGAGGAGGCCTGTTTATCGCCCTCCCCTTGGCTCCACGTAGATAATTACACAGTTCTCAGAGCCCCAGGACTGGGCCAGAAGGTGATCCACACAGACTGCTTCTCGGAATTAATGGGACTCCAAGGGGCTTGGGATGGGGGAAGGGCAGAGGCCAGGAAAGGCTCAGTGAGAAAGCAGACCCAGGTAGAGGCTGCATGACAGAAGGAGCTAGAGAGCCACAGTCTGACATGGGGATGAAGGGAAGACCAGAGAGGTTAAGTCATCCTCTTGGAGCTGCACAGGGCTAAGGCTTGTTACCCCCCTCCCCACCCCCCAATGCCCATTTACATGTAGCCTTGATTTGCATTTGCCTGAATCTCTTTTCATGGAGGAGAGGAATCAGGCTCAGAGACCTTAGGTAACTTCTTCAAGGTCACACAGTTTATTTCTCTGATAACTGAAACAAACTTCTAAAGCGTGTACCCCCCCCCCCCCCCAAGGAGGCTTATTGTAGATGTAGCAGGAATTCCAGTCTCTTAGGCCTGGACCCTGCTTGCCCCTGCCCCCCAACCCAGGGTGGGGACCAGCTCATCCTCTTTCTTCAGAACTCCAGGGCACCTCCCCAGGGCTCCTTTTTGTTCACGCCTATTCCTTCTTGCACTTGGCTCTGCAAGCTGCCCTGCACATGCCAGGCTCAGTTTCTCCTGCAGTGGTGACCTCCATGGCCCCTGCTCCCAGCCTGCCTCCTGTAGAGCTGCTGGTGGCCCCCAAAACAGTGACAGGGACGAGACACACACTGCGATAGATGGGACTTAGATAGCTTTGACCTCACCTTTTGATTGAGTATGAATCCAAATATATTATAAACATAAGATAAATATAAATATATTAATCAATCTGACTCAGACTCTTTCCTTCTAACTTAAAAATAACTGAAAACATTTTTTAAAAATAAGTTGTAAAGATAAGAGTGTGTTTTGGGCGGGATGTCCTGAGTAGTGTGGCCTGAAAGTTTTGTGACATCTGAGGACCATTGGCACAGCCTGTAGTCGGCTGAGGGCATGAAGGGGTGCTGGAGAGTTACCCCCACCGCCACCAAAGTGCTTGCTAACGTGGCACAAGGCAGGCAGCAGAAGGTCTCTGTTCGCAGCCATTCGTTCGTTCGGTGTCTCCATGGGGCCACCAGGGTGTCCGCAGGATTAGCAGCAAGCTTCCTGTGAGGAAGTGAGGGGTGAGTGGGGGAGAGCTTGCAAGCAAGCACTGAGGCTGCAGCATGGTTGGTGGAGCACGTGCTCAGAGCCCTGGGTTCAATCCCCAGCACTGCATGGATTGGGTATGGTGGTTCATCCCAGAGCTTGAGAGGTAGAGGCAGTGCCAAAATTCAAGGCGAACCTTAGGTACATATTGAATTTGAGGTCAGCTTGGGCAAGATTCTGTCTCACAAGGAGAGAGAGAGAAAGAGAGAGGAAAAGGAGGTGGGAAGGAATCCACTTACAATGCTAGCCTTGTCTCTTCTTGCCAGTTCACAGAGTCGGCACCCCGTCACTGCCCCATGCTTTGGATTATAAACCCCCAAACATACCTCTTCCTCAGGGACTTAAAGGAGGTCAGTTAGATTCCATTTTTTTCCCAGAAGGAAGTATATGTATTTCAAAGAATCTGGGGGCATATTTAAAAACCATCATTGCCAGCCCTCCAGCGGCATCCCCTGGCCTTGCTAATCCTGCCCCCACCCCCTCTGATATCACCCTGTTTACTGCTGTCTGGAACCACCAAGCTCCTTGTCTGTCAGCACCACGAGAGGACCCTGTCTGCCCGTGTTCACTGCCATGGCCTCAGGATCCAGTGCTGAGAAACTGTAAAATTGTAAAATACAAGATGCTTGTTTGCTTGTCCAGCCTTGCTTGCCTCTCCCAGTTCTCGTTAATGCTAACTTCAAAAGTTCCACCCTAGTTCCCAGGATAGTTACATGTAAGTTTCCATATATCAGATGTCCCCATATGGCTTTCAGTAACCGCTCTAGAGACCCACACCCAAGCCCTCACAAAGAGCTTCCCAGTGCCAGATGTCCTAATGTCCATATGGTCTAACTTGATAAGCAACCCCCCCTGCTTTGTGGCTTTAGCCTTTAAAAACTAGCCTGTAACAGCTACTCGGGGCCCTTCACCTCCCGAGTGCCGAGGGACCCTGACACATCGACAATTGAGACTTCTGATGTGTCAGTAATAAATTTTACCTATGCCTCCAGCCTGTGTGACTTGAGTGGTCTCTCGCGGCGACCCCCTTCCTGAATTGGACTCCAGGGTCCAACATTGCGACACCCACAGCCACGAGTGGATGGACGAAGGGGTCAGTGAGCAAGTGGGTGTATGTGAGCACAAGGGAACCAGTGGCACCCAGGCAGAGGAGGGGGCATTTGAAGAGGCTAACGTCAAACACTACTTGTCCCAGTACCTGGGGACTTAGAAGAAGGTCCTTTCAGAAGAGGAGGGTGGCTGGCAGGCATGTGAGACCCGCAGGGACTCTGGCTTGTGGGGTTAAGTGGGGGAATCAGATTCAGGAAAAGGTAAATTGCCAGTTATGCCAGATGCCTAATGGAAGTGTACTCAGGACCCATGAGGCTGGGACATGATACTGTCACTGCCCTCTGAGCCTGTTTTTTTTTTTTTTTTTTTTTTTTAACATCTTCCCTGATTTTCTCTTGCTTTCCTGCCAGGGTTTTGGCAGGATGAGTCCTGGGGAAATAGGCTGGGCCACGGGCTTACCTGCCTGCTTTGCCTGGCTCAGCCTCTGGGTGGTAGCAGAGGCCCAGGCTTGGCTGCAGGTTGGCTCCTGCTTCTGCAGTCAACCACCCACTAGCTCTGTGGGATTACCAGCTCTCCCTCCTGACAGGTAGGGAGTGACACACAGGTCAGAAGTTTTTTTTTGGGGGGGGGGAAAGAGTTCAAGGATGTGTTTGCACTTCTGAGTTCTTCTAGTTGGATAGTGGCTGAGGAAGGCCTCACAGAGGAACAGGATGCCTCTGGATTATACCTGGGTGGATATGCCAGATACTGGGAAGAAGATGGTGGCAGAGGGCTCAGGACACAAGGCTGGCCCAGGAGGGGTTAGGTTCCAAGCCTAGATTCCCTTTGTTAGATTTGGCAGCAGGCAGGAATGGGTGGTCCCCAGTTTGCCAGGGAAGATGCCAGCTGGGAATCAGAGGAGGGTCTGGGGGCCCACAGTTGCAGCTCAAAAATGTGTCGACTTTAGCCCTAGGTGCAATCTCTAGGCTAGGAAGGGCAGCCAGCCCCATACACACACAGGATGTTCCCCAATGGCTGGGGTCCCAAAGGCACTGTCACTCAACACTGGGTAAGATCCAGGGCAGGCCTAGAGGATTGGTTTAGACTAGGCCTGATCACAGTTCTCCATGTTCCCTCTTCAGAGAGGATTTCCCTAGCCCTTATCCCACAGGGCTCCAGGCCCTTCCCCTGGCTGCTGTGGCTTTCTCAATCACAGGTGGTCTTCACGATCACAGGTGGTCTTCGCCATCACAGGTGGTCTTTGCGACCACAGGTGGTCTTTGCCATCACAGGTGGTCTTCACCATCACAGGTGGTCTTCGCCATCACAGGTGGTCTTCACCATCACAAGTGATCATGTGGAGACTGAAGTTGGGCTGGGGCTAGCAGGGTACCAGGGTGCCTCTCAGAGCTTTGGGAGTGAGTTCATTTCTGTTTCCTGCCTCCAAGCTTGCTGCAGAGGGGGAGCCACAGCCCAGCCTCAGCAAGGGCTTGGGTCTGTGCACCTGCCTGCCCACCCCCTTTTTTTTTATGTTACCGGTCCCATGCATCTCCAGTTGCTTACTTTTTACCTGGCCAGCTTTTTCTCATCTTCATGTCTCCGTTTAAATGTCATTTCCTTAGAAACAATCTTAATACCCCCATTATTCTTACTCCAAGTGCCCTTTGCTTTGTCTTCGGTACATTTATCACACTTGTCATTGTGATTGCTTCTGTGCGCGCGTGCGCATGTATTATTACCCGGCCCCACAGAACAGACTGCAAACTCCCTGAAGGTAGGGAGTATGTCTGTTTCACCCATCTCTGTATTCTTAGACTCTCTACTCCACACCTAGGCCACAGTAGATGCTTTAAAAATATTTGTTGATGGAGAAAAAGAGAGACAGAATGAGTTATGGATGCCCCTGGGGACTTGCTATGTGTTAGGAATTGATAACGCCCCAATTTAAACCCAGCATCTCTCTGGATCATCAATTTTACTTGATAATAAGGAATTAGAAGCGCTATATTCACTTATTAATTGAATATTTTTACATTACAAAAGTAATACATGTTCCTTGTCAAAATGCAATCAATAGGCATTATTTTTATATTGAAACAAAACCCTGACACAACATGGCATAGAATGCAAAGTTGGCCTGACTATTAAGGAAAAAATATGAGTCTTCAAAGACATTTCGAGCTCAAGGGGCCCAGACTGCCTGTGGCACAAGGCTTCTCCAGGAGCGTTTGTTGCAACTTAGATTGCAGGGTCCCCTGACCCTGGGAGTCTTTGATTCAGTCTCAGGTGGGGGCTCCATTGTGGATGAAGGCCCTAGAAGGATTGGAGAGAGTCTCGTCAGGTAGATGAGCTACTGTGGGGTTCTGACACAGTATAAGACACAGGCACTGTGCGCTGGGCAGGCAGATTTGTTAGCAAGCACCTGCCAGCACCCATGTAAAACAAACAAACACCACATGCGGCAGTGAATAACTGCCATCTCAGTGCTGGGGAAAGGGAGCTAGGAGGATCCCGGCAGATTACTGGACAGCAGGCTAGAGCTGCTGGTGAGCTCCGGGCTCAGTGAGAGAGCCTGCCTCAAAGACCAAGGTGGAAGTGCTGGAGAGATCGTGGTTTAGAGCACTGGCTGCCCTAACAGAGGACTATCACCCACGGGATGCTTCACAACTTTCAGCAACTCCAGTTCCAGAGGATCTGATGCCCCCTCTTGGTCACTGTGGGTATTGCATGTACATGGTGCCCATATATTTATGCAGGCAAAACACTCATACAGAACAAACAAACAAACAAAAACACCACACCCAAACCAAAACAAATCATCATCATCATCATCATCAACAGCAACAGCAGCAGCAGCAACAACAACAACAACAGGAACAAGATGGAGAGTGATTGAGGAAGATACCCAGCATTGGCCTCTGACCTCCACATACACACATCATACAATGTACATTTGCAACCATACACAGAAATGCACACACATGAATGTATACATAGAAAGACAGACATGCGTGCCTATATGCAACACACACACACACACACACACACACACACACACACACACACACACACACACACACTACACAGGCATGGACAGTGAGTCACTGGACTCAGGAAGCAAATGCCACTTGTCATATTAGTGCACATTGGTTGAGTCCACAGCGTTAGTTGCAGAATACACACCCAGAGTGGAATAAAAAGGTTGACTTTCAGCCTTGTGGGTCTGGGTTCAAATCTTAGCTCTGCAGATAGGGCCTGGAGGAGTGGAATGTTTTCATGGGGTGGTGGGATGTGGAGAGGCACCATGAGGGGGATAACAGGAAGAAATTTCCCTGGGGGCAAAATAACAAAAATATCTCAGGGAGCCTGCTTAGTTTATTGTAACTAGCCTCGTGGATCTGGGTTCAAATCCCAGCTCTGCCACTTTTTTACTTATGTGAATTTAATGAATTGGTTGTCCTCTCTGAACCTCGGGTTCTCAGTCTACAAATGGAGGTCCTCAGTGGTCATCCGGAAAGCTGGCAGATATGTCGAATAGTTTAGCTTTGTGACATGTCTTCTACAAGGTTTGAGAACCATAGAACTGAGTTACAAGGGGGAAATGTCATAATGCCTTATGTATGCTTACACCTTTGTGTTGGGGGTCATTCATAGCTCACTTCAGGATGTGGAGAAAGGGGGATACTTCTTCACTGCTGGTGGGAGTGCAAATTTGAACAACCACTTTGGAAATCAATGTAGCACTTTCTCAGAAAATTGGGAATAGGGCTACCTCAAAACCCAACTATTCCACTCCTTCGAATATACCCAAAAGATGCTCCACCACACAACAAGGACATTTGCTCAGCTATATTCATAGCAGCCTTATTCGTAATAGCCAGAATCTGGAAACAACCTAGGTGTCCCTCAGTCGAAGACTGGATAAAAGAAACTGTGGTACACTTACACTGTGGAATACTACTCAGCTATTAAAAAAAAGGAAATCTTGAAATTTGCAGGCAAATGGATGGAACTAGAAATGATCATTCTGAGTGAGTTCACTGAGACCCAGAAGGACACACATGGTATATACTCACTTATAACTGGACACTAGCCCAAGATGGATGTCCTCTGATAGTCTTCATTCAGAGGGGCATTGGGACAGATGCTGGGACTTCTATTGGGACTCCAGGTGAGAGAGGTATGGGAGAATGGGAAAATAGAAGGACCCAGAGGGTCCTGGAACCCTACAAGGAGACCATTAAGGCTGGAGGATCTGGACCCAGGGGGGCCTGCACAAACTACTGTACCAACCAAGGACAATGCATGCAGCAAACCTAGACCCCCTAATCAGATCTAGCCAATGGACAGTGCATTCTCTACAGTTGTGTGGAGAATGGAGACTGACTCTGACATGAGCCCTGCTGCCCCCTATTTGACCACTTCCCCTTGGTGGGGAGGCCTGGTGGCACTCAGAGGAAGGGTAAGCAGACTGAGACCTGATGAGACCTTATAGGCTGTGATCATATGGTGGCAGAGGAGGGCCCCTTCTGTCACAGGCCTAGGGGAGGAGAATAGGGTGAAAGAGGGAAGGGGGGGGGGGGGGAACGGGAAAATACAAGTGAGGGGATAACGATTGAGATGTAATCTGAATAAAAAAAAAAAACTGGAAGCTATTTAAAAAAAAAAAAAAAAGAAAAAAGGAAGTGTGTGCAGCTGGGCGTGGTGGTGCACGGCTGTAATCCCAGCACTCAGGAAGGCAGAGGAAAGCAGATCTCTGTAAGTTCGAGGCCAGCCTGGCCTGGTATACAAAGTGAGTCCAGGACAGCCAAGGGTACTCAGAGAAACCTTGTCGGGGGTAGGGGAAGATTGTGTACCTTTTATTGAACTTTGAACCTCTCATTAGAATCACTTGGACAATATTTAAAACACCCCAATATTTGGCTTCAGCTCTGGTCAAGGGAGTCAGTTCTTGGGAGTTTTGTGAGCACCCAGGATGCTGTTGTGTGCAGCAGAAGCAGAGTTCACCCCCTCCCCCGCATCCCCCCCCATAACCCCTCCCCACCCCCGTACTCCCACCCCAGGCTTACGCTGGCTCAGGAAGCAGCACTTACTTTCCCAGTGACTGCACAGCAGCCTCCCCAGGCTCAGGCCAAGCAGTGGCAGCAGGCTTTTAATTGAACTGCTCTCTCCTCTTGTCCGCTTTTTGTCTAGGGCTCAACTGTCAGAGACAGAGAGCTGGCAAAATGCACCCAGAGTTACTGCTTTGGGACTAGTGGTCTCAGATGTGGCAGACAGACACCGACCCATAGAGACAATGATACAGGGTCAGATTGGCCAGGCCAGAGCCAGGGTACACTCTACCTTTCTCTCTTTGCCGTAGAAAGATCCAGAAGGAGATCTTAATTTGACCTGGGTTAGAAACTCCTGAGGGCGATTGGTGCAGGGTGGGCTGGAGTTTCTGAAGTTGGGGGTGGGGGAGTGTGTTCAGGATGAATATTTTCTCGGGCTGGAGAGATGGCTCAGTGAGTGAAGTGCTTGTTATCCAAGGGTGAGGGCTTAGGCTGCATCCACAGAATCTCTGTAAAGGCAGAACTCCAGAGAGATTGAGGCAGAGACACAAGTAAGCCTGGAATCCTGGGGCAGGGGCAGCTAGCCTGGAGGACACAATGGTGCACAGGACACACTGCCTCAAATAGCTTGGAAGGCAAGGACAGACACCCAAGGGTGTCTTTTGACCTCTATGTGCATGCGGTGATATTTGAACACCTGTACTCCCATGCATGATTTACACAGACACACACACACACACACACACACACACACACACAGATGCCCCCCCCCCCCCATGCACACACATTTTTGTTGTTGTTGTTGTTTTTTTGAGATAGGGTTTCTCTGTGTAACAGCTCTGGCTTTCCTGGACTCATTTTGTAGACCAGGCTGGCAGTGAACTCACAGCGATCTGCCTGCCTCCGCCTCCCGAGTGCTGGGATTAAAGGCATGAACCACCACACCTGGCTAACTTTTTTTAAAGAAAAAAAAAAAAAGAATGCATTTCTAATAACTTCTCTTGTGATGGTAGACCCAGGACTACACTTTGAGAAGCACTGGCTTATAGGGCCCAGAAAGAAAACACACTGAACCGAAGAAGGGGAAGCCAGTGCACACTGTGTTAGCAGCTTTTGGGTCACTGTGACCACGTGCCTGATAGCAATGACTTCAGGGAGGGGAGATGCATTTCTGCTCAGAGTTGCATCATGTCGAGGAAGGCATGGGGAGCAGTGTGCAGTGTCAGGAGTGCAAGGGAGATGCCATAGTGCTTGGGAGAGAAAGGACTGAGAGCGTGTGGCTTGTGTTATTCCTGTTAGTGGCTCAGCAGGGAGAGTGACATCTTCCCAATACCTTGGGGGAGATTAAGAGTTGGATGGACCCAAAGAAGATGGCCCAGCAATGAAAACAGAGAGAGAGAGAGAGAGAGAGAGAGAGAGAGAGAGAGAGAGAGAGAGAGAGAGAGAGTAGGGTAGTGTTTAGTAGGAGATAAACTGGCAGGTGGTCAGGTGAGAGCGATCAGGAGGTAGGGGTTTGGAGACAGATAGCCTGCTCTGAAATTTGCTAATCCTGGCTTGTAGTTATTTACAAAATTTTTGATAGCTCGAGGATTCACATTGGAGGCCATCAGAGTGTAGGTTGCGCCCTGGGTTGTTCAGCCACAGATGCAGTTTTCTAGTTTCATTTTGGCCCAGAGAGAACTTTGGCTTTCTTCTCAGAGGTCAGCCCTGCTTTCCTCTCCCCCTGCCCACCCCCCCCCCCCAGCCTTCCCTACTGTCTCACCCACAGGGCTCTTACCTCTTAGGAATGCCGCCCTGGGGTGTGCCAGTCAGCTGGTTCGGTTCTTTGTGTGTGTTTCAAGCTTTGGCTAAGCATTCTTGTTCATTCTGGGTTCAGTGTGGTCCCCTTCCTGACTCTCAGTGTGCCCCTGTGTGTAATTTGGGTGGATGTTGGTAGATATTTCCGAGGATTTTCCCGATTCCAAATACTTCCTCCTATGCCCCCTCTTTCACCCTTTTGGCTTCTGTCTTTGTTCATGAAATGGTCCTGACTAATGCTTCTTGGTCTATATTTGTTTATACCTAAAATATACACATCGCCAGATGTACAGAAAACATACATTGAGTAGGATGAGATAGACGTACACACGGTAGATACAAGGCCTACAGTACATGCCCCTGCTGTGGTGGGTCAGCTCCCCGAAGCAGCCTCTTGTCTCAGTCATGCCTGACCCTGGCCAGCTGCTCTGGGGTCACCCCTGGAGAGAATATTCACCCAGGACTCATTATGAGCTGGGCCCAAAGCCAGGGACTTTACACGAATTAACTTCTTTAAACCTCCAAACAATCAATCAATCCTCTGGGGGTGAGAACTCCATTACGCTTTTTTTTTTTTTTTTTTTTTTTGCCAGGTGAGGAGGCTCAGACATGGCTCTGACTTGCCTGGAAACCACACAGCAAGTCAGCTGTGGCTCAGATTGGAAACTTGCTCTGCTAGAGGGATGGAGGGCTTTTCTGCCTCTTAGGCTTGGCTCCCCAGCCTGTGTGCTTCCAGAAGGCAAAGGCCATCTTGCTTGTCTGAGTTGATGACTTCTTTCTTTCTTTCTTTCTTTCTTTCTTTCTTTCTTTCTTTCTTTCTTTCTTTCCTTGAAAGACAGGGTTTCTCTGTGTAGCCTTGGCTGTCCTGGACTCGCTTTGTAGACCAGGCTGGCTTCGAACTCACAGCGATCCACCTGCTTCTGCCTCTAGAGTGCTGGGATTACAGGCGTGTGCCACCACGCCTGGCTTTGGGTGGATGATTTCAGTACTGGGGGTGGAACTCTGGGTCTTATAAAGACTGGGCAGGTGGTCTACCACCAAGCTATACAGACGATCCTCCCTCCCTCCCCCCAACTCAAATATTTTATTTGGAGACAGTTTCTCTGTGTAGCCTTGGCTGTCCTGGAACTCACTCTGTAGACCAGGCTGGCCTCAAACTCAGAGATCTGCCTGCCTCTGCCACCTTAGTGCTGGGATTAAAGGAGTGTGCCACCATACCCAGTAGAAAAAAAAATATTTATGTGTATGAGTGTTTTGCCTGTATGTACGTATGTACGTATGTATGTATGTATGTACGTATGTACGTATGTATGTGCATCATATGTGTGCCTGGTGAACTTAGAGGTCAGAAGAGGGCATTAGGTCCCTAGAACTGTTGTTACAGATGATTGTTAGCTGCCATGTGGGTGATGGGGACCGAACTTGGGTGGTCTTGTGAGAGTAACAGGAGTTTGAATCCATTGAGCCATCTCTCTGTACCCCCCACATCTCACCTCACTATATAGCCCTGGCTGGCCTGGAGTTTGCTATGCAGATGGTACCACCCTTGCCCGTGGTGATCGTCCTGCCTCTATCACTCATGCTGGGGTACAGGCAGCTGTCACTACACTGGGCTTCTCGGCTCCTTTCACTTTTGTTCTGAGAGTCTGGCTGAGGGGCTGCAGGCCTTGAACTATTGTGGCTTGAACTGCCCACACACTTCCCATCCCTTTGGCATCAGCCTCCAGAGTGCTGGGATTACTGTAAGATGTCACCACATGAAGTTGCCCAGTCGTAACATTTTCAAATGTTTGTATTTTGAGGACTGGATGATGGATCAGTAGTTGAGAGTGCTTGCTGCTCCTCCAGAGCACTTGAGTGGGGCGCTCAGTACTTAAGCTAGGTGCTCACAGTCACAGTTGACTCCAGCTCCTGGGGATCTAGCACCCTCTTCTGGCCTCCAGAGGTACTTCCACCTCTCTCTGTCTCTCTCTGTCTCTCTCTTTCTCGCTGTCTCTGTCTCTGTCTCTCTCTCTCTCTCTCTCTCTCTCTGTGTCTCTGTCTCTCTCTCTCTGTGTCTCTGTCTGTCTGTCTCTCTCTCTCACACACACAAATAAATAAATACATAAATAAAATGTTAATAAAAGATACAGTAATTAAAATATTTTGGGGCTTAACAAGAACATTTACTGCTCTATAAAAGGACTATAATTTGGGTCCCAACACTCATATGGTGCAGCTTAAAATGCCTGTAGCTCCAAGGGATCTGATGCTCCCTTCTGACCTCCGTGGGCACCAAAGTGTGTGATGAGTGTGTGAGCACGCCTACACACACCCACGCATACAATCTTTTAAAAAGTTCATCATCTTTTTTTTTTCTCTTTGACTGACAAGGTGTCATTGAGCTATTCCTGGCCATGAAGTATGTAACCCAGGCTAGCTTAAAACTTTTCAGTTTCTTCCTCAGCCTCCTGAGTGCCAGGATTCAACGTGGGTATCCGTCCTCTGTGAACCAGTTTTAGAGACCATCCCTGCGCTGCACCAGGGCTCAGATCTACGTGCTTTCCTGTGCTGCTCCCCTTAACTGCCAGTCCAGTCCTACAATCCTTCAAAAGCCAGGAACCTGGAAGGCAATTCCTTGGACCTTGCTGGGCAGGAAGGTGAAATTCACCCATCAACACATCACACACGACACACAACACCCAACACACAAGGCCTTAGGTTGTCCTAGAAACCAGATTCTAGTTAAGTGCCTGAAAAGTAATTATAAACTCCAGAATATCTTTCAGCCGAGCAGGTGGCTGGAAAATTAGAAATCTATTCCTGAGATTCCTTCTGCTTTCCAGAAAGGCCGAGGTTACATTACAAGACAGGGTGTGCACAGGTGGCCTCGGTGGAGCGTGTGCGCATGTCCGGGCATCCATGCGTGCCTGTGAGTCCACAAGACCTGAGCCGCTAGTCTAGGGGGTGAAGTCGGCGCTCAGCTCAGAGCAGAGGCAGCACAGAACCTCCTCTCACAATGTCACTACCCACCCCCCTCCTGCCTTGGGTTGCTAGGACACCAGAGCTGAGGAGACGCCAACTGATTTGCCAAACAGTTTTTCTTCCAATTAGGAATAATTAGACAAAGGAAGAAAGGGTGTAGTTGAGTGGTGGCAGGGGTGGACTTAGAGCCTGGAGACCCCCGCCCCCCCAGGAGGAGTCATCGGAGCTTTGTGACTAAGGAGCTGCCGGCACTGGAGCCATGGTACTCCCCCCACCCCCCGGGGGGCTGGGGAGGGGTAGAGACCACATTTATCAAGTTGCCTGGTGTGCACGACCCTCTTTCTTGTGTTTGCCACAGTCAGAGAAAGATGCTGGCTTGCCTTACGGTGATACTTCCGTTGTGGGAACGCCGCAGGGCTCTCTGGGTTGCCCCAAACTTCTTCCACCTGCTGTCGTCGTTCCTCCTTGTGCCGCGGCCTTCTTCTCAGCCTAGAGGACGACTCTCATTAAAGATAGATTTTCATCCCTGTCCCCCACCCCCTGCAGGTTGATGCAATCCACCATGATGCTGTGTGGTCCACAAGGATTTTTGTCTGCTCGCTCGTTCTCTCCTTTGTCTGCCTAGCCAGTGTCAGATTCCTCAGCTCCGGGGTGCACGGATAGGATTCTGAGTGCATGTTTGCCCCATGAATGGCGTCTCTATTCCATCAAAAGGAAGTCTCTGGCCTGGAGAGGCAAACCATTTGGCAAAGTGGCATAGGACCTCCGTTTAGTCCCCAGCATCCACATAGGCGGGTGTGGTGGGGCAAGCTTGGTCTGGCAAGATGTCCCAGCGGGTATCACGCTTGCTGCCAAGGCTGACGACCTGAGGCCCATGCCTGGAACCCATATGGTGGGAAAAGAGACCTCATTCCTACAAGGCATCCTCCAACTTGTGACGCACCTCCCTTCCCCCACAAAATGAATGAATGTAAAACAGAAACCGCAGCAACAGCGCAGACGACTCCTGAGGAGTACCAACAGAGGTTGTCTTCTGCCCTTCACACACTCACGCTTATGTGCATCTATACACACGCACACACGCATGCACGCACGCACGAGCGCATGCGCTGTCTAACTTTCTTCCTTAAGGTCTTGGCCCTTTGTGGATGTTACTCCCAAATTGCCCCCCCCCACCCCCAAAACCCTGCTGCCTATGTATGAGTAGTCACAGCCTAGCCCAGGCCCTCTTGAAAGTAAAGGGTCCCCTACCATCCAAGGGATGGTAAAGTGACAAGGTAGTCTAGTGGTTCCTGGAGTCAACCTACTTGGTTCAAATTCAAGATCTGTTAGTGACCATTTTTTGTGACTTTGGCTAGCCCCCAAGGTTCCCATCTGTAATAGGGGATGACGGTAGAGCCTATTCCAGCTCTTGCGAGGTTACGAAGAGGTGATATCCAGGCAATGTGGGAAATACCTTCTACCACATACACTTCAGAAATCACAGGGTGACAAGCTGCTTTGATATTTCCCACTGGTGCCTGTGACACATCAAAGGCCAGACCACGCAGCCCTTTGAGTGCATGGAATAAATTATTCATCTTGGCACTGGAGGCCTCAATTCTTTTTATTTTTTTTTCATTTTATTTTATGCGCATAGAGCTGGAGAGATAGCTCATGGTTATATTTTAGGCATATGATGTTTTGCCTGCATATATGAGAAGGGGGCTTGGAAACTACATGCGTGCATGCAGTACCCAAGGGAGCCAGAAGAGGGCGCAAGATCCCCTGCTCTGGAGTTACAGCGGGCCATGAGCATGGGTGCTGAGAACAAAATATGGTTCCTCTGGAAAAGCAGCCAGCTCTTTGCTACTGAGTCATCTCTCTAGTCCCTCAATTTTGTTTTGCATTCTCCCTTTCTCTCTCTCCTTCCTTCTCTTTCTTTCTGTGCTGGGGCTTGAACTCAGAGTCCTGCATAAACTAGGCAAGTGTTCTACTACTAAGCTATAATCCCAGCCCTAGAAGGCCCCAGTCCTTATCAGCGCCACTGCTGGGAAGCCTCAGGAGGCAAGCAGATATGAAAGAGCCTAATACCACCTGGTCATATAGCAAGAATTTGATGAAATGAGCCATTGCTGAGATATCTACGCTGGCTGAGTAGTGTACAGAGCATCGAGGCTCTGAGTGTCATGGCTCTCTCAAATGCAATAATGCAATGGTGTCATGAGTCAGGTACCAAGTTGTTGTTTGTTTGTTGTTGTTGTGGTTCTTCTTCTTCTTCTTCTTCTTCTTCTTCTTCTTCTTCTTCTTCTTCTTCTTCTTCTTCTTCTTCTTCTTCTTCTTCTTCAATAGATTGATACCCTTCTGTATTTGGTTAGAAGCTCATAAGCTCATGCAGGCAGAGTTGGCCCGGAGTTGGCAGTCAACATGCACTTGTTGAATGAACTAATGATCCTTCACAACGTACCATCCTCGCTTTATGCACGCTAAAGGTAAGAAAAGATGAAATATGTTCAAAGCCACAAGTTGGCAGAGCCAAGGCTAAGGTTCTTTTTTAAAAAATATATTTTATTAATTTATTCATATTACATCTCAATTGTTTTCCCATCCCTTGTATCCTCCCATTCCTCCCTCCCTCCCATTTTCCCCTTATTCCCCTCCCCTATAACTGTGACTGAGGGGGACCCCCTCCCCCCGTATATGCTCATAGGGTATCAAAGGGCCAAGGTTCTTGTAAAAACTCTCGGCATAAAAACAAAACAAAACAAAACACCCAAAACCCCTCGACTTTGCTCAAACCGAACCCTCCCCTCTCCTCCCCTTCTCCCTTTCACTGTTGCTCCTTCAAAGTGAAGAAGGGAGCAACCAGACCCGAACTCGATGCTTCTATTGCTCTTGCTTTGAAGTGTGGTCCCATCGCAATAGCCTGCTTCCCACCCTTGCCTCTCTCCATCAGCGGAGAGCTGTATTTTCCAGCTTTGAGATTATGTCACTTCCCTGGTCCAGCGGTTTCCCATCACCTTGGACGGCTATCAAAATTCATTAGCACCGTTCCTGATCCTATGTGATCCGGTCACTGCGCTCCTCACTCCCCTTATGGCACACTCTTCCCAAGGTCATTACCACTGCAGGGCTTTGCAAACTGCAGTGCCTTTGGTGTACAGTGTGGGTGACAGATGGACATGGAGGACTGCTTCTCTCCCTCTAGAGAGAGAGATGGGCTCTGCTTCTCCATCCCTTTGAACCTGGGCTGCTCTGTGATTGTTTGAGCCACTAAGATGATAGGCGAGATGCTTCCTTCCTGGAATACAGTTATACTGTACTTCAAGGATGCCCATGCAGTCTGATGACGCCTCAAGGTAAGCTTCCAGCAGAAAGCTGGACCAGTGGGTGGCCTGTGTGAGAGAGCTCTGTTGAGGGGCCGTTTTCCTGTTTCCTCTGAGCCTCCTTGGCTGATGTCATACAAAGCAGAGATGACACGTTTTCATCATCTTCTGTTAAAGTGTGAGACCCAGAGTGTACGAATGGGGGTGCTCCGAGGCGTTATGTTTGGGGGTAGCTTGTAACATAGCTAAACTGAAACCATGCAGCCGGAAGCCCTCCCCTCTCATCTTTGCCTGGTTTCTGTTCACTCACCACCTTTATGGGGGCCGGTTTCCTGGCTACCCCTTTCCTAGAAAGTGTCTCCCTGTAGCTTTCCTTCATGCCTTCTTTGCTTACTGTTTGCAGATCCCTTTCGCTGTTTGGACACTGTCCTTTCTATCCCTGGTGCATTTACACTTTGTCTATGGAGGTGGTGGGACAGGCTGAGGATGGAACACTCCAGACATTTCTTCCTATTCTTCCCCTTCTAATGGTCAAAGGGCTGAGAAAAGTTTGCAGGAGAGTCAGGACCATGACCCATAAGGGCTAGCCTGCCATAACGGCACAAGATAGAGGGCTTACTCTGCTGCTCACTGATGGTCCCTGGCGTCAGAGCAGCACCTGCACAGAGTAGGTCTACAGGGTACATGTACCGGACTTGTCACCTTCATGGATGCTTTTTACTTTCCTACTCCTGTAGGAACAAATAATAACAAATGCGGCTTAAAACAGGAACAGATTTATTACCTTACATCTCCATGGGTGTGGGATGGAAAATGGGCTAGCAGGCTCAATTCCCTCAGGGCGCTCTATGAGAGAAGCTGCCTTCTTGCTATTTCTACAGGGACCTTTTGATGACATTGGTGAAGCCACTGAAACCTTCTCGTCACAGGAGTCTTATTTTATAACTGTGAGGAAATCACCACAGTGTATAGTGATTAAAATGTAAGGATAAGGCTGGAGAAATGGCCCAGCAGGTAAAGAGCTTGCCATGAAAACGTGAGGACCTGAGTTCATATTCCCAGAACCCACGCGGAGCTGAGCAAAGTAGTATGCACATGTGATCCCAACATTCCTACTGCGAGGTGGGGTGTGGAGACCAGAGACACTCCAGAATCTTGAGGACTGGCTAACCTGCAGCGCAGTGGGGAGCAAGAGTGGCTGTCTCAAACAAGGCAAGAGGTGAGGACCAACAACTGAGGTTGTCTTCTGACCTTCACAGGCATATCATGGCATGCAAGCACTCGTGCACACCACACATACACAAATATACACACACACACTCACACATATGCACACACATGCAGGTACACATATTTAGACACGTCACACACCCGCATACACACTCACTCAAGTGCACACACATTCACCTCTCTCTCTCACACACACACACAGACAGACACACACAGACCCACACACACACATACACACACATACACACACATACACACACACACACACACACACACACACACACACACATACACCGTGGGCATCTTGAGGTGGGCCTGACTACAGAGTTGTGGTCCACCTGTTTTTTCAGCACTTGAGTCTCTCCGTCTCGCCTACTACCCTACACTCTTGGCTGTTGGGCTTTTCAGCATTGAGCTATGCCTTTTCTTTTAATGACAATCCATGAGTGATACGGGGATTGGAAGACTTTTTAAAATGTACTGCTCTGGTGTTCTGATGCACTGCATTGTGGGTAAACACTGACTATAGGCATGTTTGGCTAGTATGTTCATGCAGATTTAGTCTTGAAAGAGAATTTGAATCAAGGATGTCTGAGGTTTATTTAGAGAGCTTGACATTGCATTAAGACTTTCAAAGGACAAAGGTGGTTTGGAGAGTGTACCGAGTGCCTGCTGGTGCTTGATGAGACCCTCTCAAGGTCCCTTCCTGTGCTGCAGTCACCACGTCTGGAGTAATAGCACGAATGAACTGCTGAGGACCTTTCCCCATTTGCGTCACTGTCATTTTCATCTGACACATTTGGGCCTAACGGGTGAGTCTAGACTCTCGGTGTGTGGAAAGGACTTTAAAGGCAATGAGAAGATGGCCCCATGAGGGGACTTGATAGAAGGGAACACCCAATAGCTAATCCCTTCACCACTTGTAACACAACCCAAGTGTGTGAGGCACCCCCTTACGTGCTTTCTAAAGACTCACAAGCTTACTCATCTGCTCTTCCAAAGCGCTGACTGAAGAAGGCACCGCATTCTCCCTGCTTCCTCCTTGAAGGCACAGAGAACATAAGCAACTTGTTCAACGGCATAAGCTGCTAAGGATCAAGCTGGGATGGGGCTCAGGCTGTTTGCCATCAGGTCTCAGGAGGGAGCCTTCGTGAAGCATAGATCCTGGGAGGGAGCCTTCATGCACTATAGATCCTGGGAGGGAGCCTTTGTGCAGTGTAGATCCTGGGAGAGAGCCTTCATGCAGCATAGATCCTGGGAGGGAGCCTTCATGCAGTGTAGACCCTGGGAGGAAGCCTTCGTGCAGCACAGATCCCGGGAGGGAGCCTTCGTGCACTATAGATCCTGGGAGGGAGCCTTTGTGCAGTGTAGATCCTGGGAGAGAGCCTTCATGCAGCATAGATCCTGGGAGGGAGCCTTCATGCAGTGTAGACCCTGGGAGGAAGCCTTCGTGCAGCACAGATCCCGGGAGGGAGCCTTCGTGCACTATAGATCCTGGGAGGGAGCCTTCTTGCACTATAGATCCTGGGAGGGAGCCTTTGTGCAGTGTAGATCCTGGGAGAGAGCCTTCGTGCAGCATAGATCCTGGGAGGGAGCCTTCATGCAGCATAGATCCTGGGAGGGAGTCTTCGTGTAGTATAGATCCTGGGAGGGAGCCTTCTTGCACTATAGATCCTGGGAGGGAGCCTTTGTGCAGTGTAGATCCTGGGAGGGGGCCTTTGTGCACTATAGATCCTGGGAGGGAGCCTTTGTGCAGTATAGATCCTGGGAGGGAGCCTTCATGCAGTGTAGATCCTGGGAGGGAGCCTTCGTGCAGTGTAGATCCTGGGAGGGAACCTTCGTGCAGCATAGATCCTGGGAGGGATGCCCTGTGTGTACTGTTTCCCTTTTCATCTCCAGGGCTTGCTCTCTCTTCATGACTTCTCCTTCTGATCAGTGTTGGCTTCTCAGCCTATCCAGAGATGCTCAAGCTTGTGGGTCAGGACTGGGTCCTTGCCACTGGGGAGAGTCCACACTGACCATAGGTGGCTTGCAGCAGTACCCTAGCTTTCAAATTTCCTATCGGGTGCACTAGTGCTGCTGAAGTCCTGCCATTGCTCCAGAATTGCAGACACTGGTCAGGCCCAGAGCCATTGGGCCATCAGGTGTGCTTGGGAACACTACCCACAGTATTTTAGGCATCCTTAGAATGAGTTGGGGACAAGTTATGTTCACATAAGCCTGTCCATGGCTCTGGGACGGGAGAGCGTTTTGCTTCTGTTAAGGCAGTGATGCTGTCACTGAGAGAACAACGCAGTATAGCGCACACATGCCCTTATCTCCCTCCCATCAGCAGCTGCACGAAGCATAGCTTACAGATGGGGAAACCGAGGCAGTGTGCTCAGCGCCACACCTAGGGATGAAGAGCTGCTTCCAGGAAGCTTGGACCTGTGCCCAGGATTTGACTTGCTTTACTGCATCCGAAACAATAAATGTGTGAAGGTGGTAGAGCCTGGGCCCTGGCACTTCCTCTTCTCTTCCCTCTCATAGCTAAGGGGCTGCACGTCAGGTCTAGGGAACTCAGGTGTGTGGCCATGACAGGCCTGCATGTCATAGAGGAACCATGACTGGGAGAAAGGGGAAATGAGAGGTGATCCATGGAAGATAAGTGGATGGGGCTTTCCTGTGTGGAAGGGTTTGTGTATACATGTGGGCTCATGGGGGGCGGGGGATTTCCTGAGCCTCTGCTACGTGCAACACACCATGCTGCGCCCAGAGTTCAAGCTGATAAATGACTGATAAAGACATTGTCCCACCCCCTCTAAGCTATAATCCAGCATCTTTGTCTCAGAAAACTGGCTGGGTGATGACGGAAATCAGAGGCACAGAGGATAAGGGTGGGCCATGTAGAGCCAGGGGAATGGTGACTGTGTAGACAGGCACTGGAGTGGGGCAGGGAGGGTGTGGAGCAAGGGACAGGCTCTGATCCTGGAGACTGAGTCAGTCAATCCACTAAGGACTCCACATTCACGTAAAGTACAGTAGCGGCTAGCTACAGAGACGTATACTCTGGCGGCCATGTGGAGAGCTGCCTCCAGGTGGCAGCAGTGGCACCGAGGGACCAGGGAGGAGGTCCATAGCAATGGTCCAAGTGGGAGTTGGTGGTCTGGAGTTAAGAGGAAGAACTGGAGTCAAGACATGCTTTGAAGGAAAAGATGAGACTTTACAGCAAGCCTAGATAAAGATGAAAGCATCAAGAGGGATGCTTGGATTGTAGCCGGAGCCACAGGCAAATGGCAGCACCATTTTCAGAGAAGAGAATATTAAAACAAACAAACAAACAAACAAGACCCAAACCAAAAACCCAAAGTTTTAGCTGTTGGTGGTCACCCAGATGGCAGTTGAAGTCGGAGACGTGTTTGATTCTGTTGAAATGCCGAGGCCTGAGTTTCTGCACACCCTGTGGGGGCGAGCGCACATTGACATGCAAGCTTATCTTTGCTTTGGGTAAAGTCAATGCATGCATATGGTGTAGGACGAGTGCGTATGCAGATCAATGTCTGTGTTTTGGGTGAGCATACATGAATGTGTACACACATCTATGTATCTGTGGGTGGAATCAGTGGGTGTGAGCGTGCACATCTTTGTGTGTGTGTGTGTGCTGAGAATGTCTGTCTCTGATACAGGGTGAGCTTGGAGCTGAGACTGCCTTCAGGAAATGTATGTGAGGAAGTGTGTGTGTGTGTGTGTGTGTGTGTGTGTGTGTGTGTGTGTGTGTCTAGGATGAGGGTAAGTTCACGTTTCTAGAGTGACTGCTCATAGACTGGTGTATAAAATGCATAAATTATGCACAAGGGTAGGTTTTTTACATCTCCTTTGTGAGGCATGAGTGCACCTGTGTATACACACCTATTTGGCGACACTGTGTGCACAGGTCTTTGTGAATCCATCTGTGGGGAATATCACTTGCATAGATGAGGTGTGGGAAGAAAGCATTCCAGAGGTAAGTGTGTGGGCCCATCTGTGAGCAGTGAATGTACCAGCCGGTGCCCTTTGGGGGTCTCATGTGCCTGCAAGTCACAGAGGCAGCAGCTTGCAGAGCATATTATGACATGTTTATAGGTCTCCTAACCTTAATGCATTTTAAATTTCCAACCCAGGGCGATCCCGGCGGACTGCAGAACCATTTGTTTGTCTCTGGCTGCTTTAAAGAGAAAGTTTCCACACCGAGAGCTCTCTGCTTCCAAGCTGGAAGTATCCATTGGATCTTTTGGCTATGGATGCGAGAAAGGTGCAGATCTGGTCTCCAAAGCAGTGTGGGTGGGCGAGTGGGTCACTGGAGGTGAGACTTGGGGGTGGGGTGGGAATCTTTATGTGTGGAGGAGATGCATGGAGTCCGGGGTGGTTGGAGGAATGGAGAGGTAGGAAGAAACCAAGCCCCCTCCCGACTAGGGTAGACCGAGGATGGGGTGGCCCGGTGTCATTTCCACACTGCTTTCCCCTCTGTCCTCCTGAGGATGTGCACTTGGCTCTCTGTTCCTCGTACTGCACATCCTCCCCAGGGCAACTTGACCTTTGGGTGTTCAAAGCAACTCCTGGTACCAGGAGGTTCTGTACTTTCCTCGGAAGCTCTCATGTCTGCCTTTGGCAACCCATGGGTGCTCATCACTTCTCTTCTGTTTCCCTGCAAGTCACTGTGTGGGTGACACAGGGATGAGTGTATAGGCTGAGTGTCAGCTCTGTCCTTTACCTGCAGGGTCATCTCATCAGTGGCCCTGCTGCTGTTGACACTTCTCCTCTTCTTCTTTGTAAAGATGGTGGTGGTGGGACACACTGTGATGCGCCACCTGGCCCGGAACTTGCTAAGTCAACCCGGCTGGCCTCAAATTCACAGAAATCCTCCACCTTTACTCCCACCAAAGGCTGGAGGCCTTTGCCACCATGTCAGGTGGCCTCTGTTTTTTCTTTGCCACTTGCTGGCTGTGTGACTGTGGGCAAGCTGTCTGATTTCTTCCTGCCTCAGTATTCCCATCCCTTTCAATGGAGCTAATGAGATACTGAGAGTGGCAACATCATAAGGCCATTATGAGAATAAGAGGACACACATACCGGATCCACAGCAGGCCCCAGCATGTAGCAGGCACAATATGGCACCCTCATCACAGTTGCTAAACATTTTAAACACGAAGAAACAAGCAAAATTCACACCAAAGCCTACCACTTAGAGAACCCTCTTCCAGACATCTTTGTTTGGTCTGAAGCGCATACACTTTTCCTAGAAATGTGATTTATAATCTATGTTGTTTAGTTATTTTTTTCCCACTTAGCCATATGTCTTAGAGATTTTTCTCTATCAGTCCACATAGATCTCCTACATTCTTTGAAAATTAGTATTAACGAGCTTCAATTTATTGGATCAATCCGTCACTGACTTTTGGATGCAAAGACTGTTTTCAGCCTTTCACAGTTGTAAACACCACCACAGACATATGCTGTGTGTATATCCTTTTGCACTGGGACCGTGCCCTTGGGTTAAACTCCAGAAGTGAGAACAGGGTACAAAGTGCGAGCGTTATGTGGTTTGACACACGTGGCCAAGCTGCCCTTTGGAAAGGCCGTGCCAAGGGCGGTGAACCAGGAAGCCCTAGGAAGCCTGTTGAAAAATGGCTTTGATGGATGCTGGCGCTGGACTCTCCAGGCTGTAGACTGAGGAAGCCAGGTTGATTTGTACTGGGTTTTGCATGCAAGCAGAAGCGTCAAGTAACAGACTGTCCCTTTCAAAGATGGCTGCAACAGTACCTCATACTCCCACGCTGTGCACAGTGGGGCTGTGCACTCTTTGTGTTCTCTGTCAAGGACCTCTTCTTGGTGGATCCTTTTCCTTTTATTCTGGATCTAGCATGTGCCTTGATAGAGGCCACCCAAGTACAGATCAAAGCAGAAAGAACACACACACACACACACACACACACACACACACACACACGTATGAGTGCACACACACTCACATACACATACATAATACACTCTACCACACACACTGACAAACACATGTGCATGTGTACGAACACACACACACACACACACACACACACAGACGTATGAGTGCACACACACTCACATACACATACATAATACACTCTACCACACACACTGACAAACACATGTGCATGTGTACGAACACACACACACACACACACACACACACACACACACACACACACACACACATACACGTTTTTCAAACCAGCCAATTACCAGCCACCTAGAAAGCTTGCCACCAAAAGCACTCCCTGAGTGTTGCTGTGCAGGTGTGGGGTGCAGGCACCGAGCCACTGTTGCTTCTCCTGTAGCATGAAGGGTGACGAACCATGAAGCCCGAGGAGGCTTGCTGAAAGTGACTTTGGCGACTATTAAGCACTGGTCTCTCCAGGCTGTAGACTGAAGAAGCCAGGTTGATTTGTACTGGATTTTGCATGCAAGCAGAAGCTTCAAGTGACAGGGTGCCCTTTTCAAAGATGGCTGCAACAGTACCTCGTACACCTGGCCTGTGCGCAGTGGGGCTGTGCAGGGCTCTGGCAGGAGGTACAGCCTGGCTCTTCTGGCTTGTGACGACTTTAAACCAGTAGAGTCTGGTAGAAGGGATTTCTCTTTTGCATTTCTGAACTGCGCCCTTAGTAGATGCTTTATGTTGCTGAGTTTTGGGGTAACTGGCTGCACGGCCACAATAAGGGGAGCATTAATCAACCCCTCATTCTGGAAGATAGTCCAGAGAAGTGCCACCACTTTTAACCTCAGAGTACCGGGCGCCTACTGGGGCGCTCGTTAATAGTGTAGGCTTCTGTCTTCCTGACCCCTGGAGGAACCCATTCACTTATCTTGGTTAGGGATGGGAGCTGGGAATCTGTACTTTTAAATGAATGCTATAGAAAATCCTGACCACATTTGCTACCTCACCCAAAACGGTGGTGGTGGCACATTATTTAAGAGTAAAGGCCACAGAGCCAGAAAGATTTGAATGCAAATCCTGAGGCAGTGGCTACCTTCCCTCTCTGCCTTTGTTCCTTATCTGTAAGGAGCAGGCTAACTTACCTCCCTTTTCATGGCATCATGGAGTGAGGTAAATGAGATAACACCTGCTTATCGCCATTCAGACGCATGGTCAATACCGAGGAGTTGCTGCTGCCATCCTGGCGTCATAGTGCAAGAAGTTTTAGGTGGGGGCAGGGTCTCTCCTCTGCCTTTTGACAATTTTAATTTTTATTATGTTTTTAGTTAGCATACAAAATGATGGAGTTCATTGTGACATTGGACACTATATATGTCACACACATGCGTGACTCTGGATTCCACATGCTTGCGGGCAGTCAATGGAAAAAACATCGTGTTTCATCAGGAATGGGGCCCATAGTTTGAATCAGTTTTTCAAAGTGTCCTTTATCTAAAGTGTGTTCAGCGAAAGCTGCTGCCGCTGCCTGGTCAGGCTCCATTCCCAGGGGCCGGTTCTCCCACAAGCTGGAGCCTTTGGCAGGAAAACTTTATAGAGCTTTCCCTAACTCCCGCCCCATAACAGAGCTCAGGGAGGATCGTGGCCTGGCTGTGAAGGCAAAGGCTCCTTAGTCTGGCTCAGGAACAATCAGGAGCAAGGGGCTGGCTTTCCACAGGATGGTCCTCCAAGGAAGGCCTGGAAGAGCTGTTCCTGACCCGGGGACACTAGAGCCTGGGTAGTGGAGGAGAGAGAGACAATGACACTCTGTGTGTGTCACACCGGGAAGGATGCTACTCTGTTCTTTTCTCACTAGTAAAATGATAGATTAGGAGAGCCAGGGGGTGGGGAACTGTGGTGGCCTTGGTCTCTGTTTTCAAGCCCTACAGTCATAGAATAGGAGTAGCAAGCTGGCATTGACCTCTGGGCTGGGATGCTGTGTTTAGCTGGACTCTGGGGTGTAATCCTGGCTTAGTAGGAAAGAGCTACACTAGATCAGCCATGTCTGTGGGCCTTGGTCTAACCTGTTAACAGCCAATCAGATGGCTCAGACCCTCAGCTTAAGAATCATCACAAAGTTTTGCTTCACCTATATGGTACCCATACTATTTATTATTATTATTATTATTATTATTATTATTATTATTATTATTATTATTATTATTATTTGCTGTATATATTCCTTAACTGTTTTTCTCATTTGAAATGATGTTGGTTGCTTACATGGTTGTGAATCAAGATCATCAGAAAACATACATGAAGGGACTGTGGAGATGGCTCAGGTGGTGAAGGTGACTGTGAAAGCACGAGGACTGGATTTCAGATCCTCAGCATCGATATGGAGGGCTGGCTGCGATGTCTTGTGTAATCCCAGCACTGGAGAGGCAGAGGCAGAGGCAGAGGCAGAGGCAGAGGGCAGAGGCAGAGGCAGAGGCAGAGGCAGAGGCAGAGGCAGAGGCAGAGGCAGAGGCAGACACAGTGGGCAGAGACAGAGGGCAGAGGCAGAGGGCAGAGGGCAGAGGGCAGAGGCAGAGGGCAGAGGGCAGAGGCAGAGGCAGAGGGCAGAGGCAGAGGCAGAGGCAGAGGCAGAGGCAGACACAGTGGGCAGAGACAGAGGGCAGAGGTAGAGGCAGAGGGCAGAGGGCAGAGGCAGAGGGCAGAGGGCAGAGACAGAGGGCAGAGGTAGAGGCAGAGGGCAGAGGGCAGAGGGCAGAGGCAGAGGGCAGAGGGCAGAGGCAGAGGCAGAGGCAGAGGCAGACACAGTGGGCAGAGACAGAGGGCAGAGGCAGAGGCAGAGGGCAGAGGGCAGAGGGCAGAGGCAGAGGGCAGAGGGCAGAGGCAGAGGGCAGAGGCAGAGGCAGAGGCAGAGGCAGACACAGTGGGCAGAGACAGAGGGCAGAGGGCAGAGGGCAGAGGGCAGAGACAGAGGGCAGAGGTAGAGGCAGAGGGCAGAGGGCAGAGGGCAGAGGCAGAGGGCAGAGGGCAGAGGCAGAGGCAGAGGCAGAGGGCAGAGGCAGAGGCAGAGGCAGACACAGTGGGCAGAGGCAGAGGGCAGAGGCAGAGGCAGAGGCAGTGGGCAGAGGCAGAGGCAGTGGGCAGAGGGCAGAGGCAGAGGACAGTGGGCAGAGGCAGTGGGCAGAGGCAGAGGTAGAGGCAGAGGGCAGAGGCAGAGGCAGAGGCAGAGGCAGACACAGTGGGCAGAGACAGAGGGCAGAGGCAGAGGCAGAGGGCAGAGGGCAGAGGCAGAGGGCAGAGGGCAGAGGCAGAGGCAGAGGGCAGAGGCAGAGGGCAGAGGCAGAGGCAGTGGGCAGAGGCAGAGGCAGTGGGCAGAGGGCAGAGGCAGAGGACAGTGGGCAGAGGCAGAGGCAGTGGGCAGAGGCAGAGGTAGAGGCAGAGGGCAGAGGCAGAGGCAGAGGCAGAGGGCAGAGGGCAGAGGGCAGAGGGCAGAGGCAGAGGGCAGAGGCAGAGGGCAGAGGGCAGAGGCAGAGGCAGAGGACAGAGAGCAGAGGCAGAAGGCAGTGGGCAGAGGCAGAGGTAGAGGCAGAGGGCAGAGGCAGAGGCAGAGGCAGAGGCAGAGGGCAGAGGGCAGAGGGCAGTGGGCAGAGGCAGAGGCAGAGACACAGGCAGAGGGCAGAGGGCAGAGGGCAGAGGCAGAGGGCAGTGGGCAGAAGCAGAAGCAGAGGGCAGAGGCAGAGGCAGAGGCAGAGGGCAGAGGCAGAGGGCAGAGGCAGAGGCAGAGGCAGAGGCAGAGGCAGAGGCAGAGGCAGAGGCAGAGGCAGAGGCAGAGGCAGAGGCAGAGGCAGAGGCTGGTAAAGACTAGCCATATTGGTGAGTTCAAGGTTCAGTGAGAAACTGTCTCAAAAAATAAGGTGGGGAATGACTGAAGAAGATGCCTGACTTCAACATGCATGCATCTGCACACGCATGGGCACCTTTATGCACACATGTGTGTGTGTGTACAGATGCACACTCCTGCCAGGGAGAAAAAAAAAATCTAGCCCCGTTCTCTCCCCTTCCAAGATAGTTATTTTTACTTATGTTTGCTTCCTCTTTCTATAGCTAAATTAGAAAGTTACATAACGCACTGGTATGTGTTTGGACTGCTTTTAGATCAATAAATGCACCAACACATGATTTACTTTTTGTCGTGCAAATTTCTTTCTTTATTTAATGCTAACTTTTTTTTTTTTTTTTTTTTTTTTAATCATGGTATAAAGTGCACCCTGGAAGGGCGGCAAAGTGGCTGGGTGGTTCTTCGATTTGACTCTTGGGAGGCAAAGCTGAGTCACCCAGTTGCTTGTCAGGTTCAGGGAGAGGAGTGCCCATCAGGTGCTGTGTGGTTATTAGCTGTGTGGGTGTGTTCTGTGAAGTGCCTGCTTGTGTCTCCGGCTCATTTTTCAACTGTGTCTGTCAGTCTGTCTTTTTTTTTTTTTTTTTTTACAATTAATGGCTGTGAGTCTACAGCTAGTTATAAATATTTCAACCCTCTCCTGGTCTGCTTTGTTGCTGCTTCTCAAACTCCCCACAGGGATGATGTTTAATTCCTGGTTTCCCTGCCTCAGTTTCCCAAGTCCTGGGATTACCGGCACGCACTGGCTCTGTGGCTTTTATTTCACTCTCTCTGTCATGTCTACATTTTCAGGCAGTCTGATTTATCGGTCTTTCTTCTCTGGCCAGCCATTTTTTTTTCCTTAGTTGTATTTGACATTTAGCTCTTGTGGAACTGAAGTTTACACAGGAAGGAAGAGATGGAGGCTCTAAATCACGTGCCCCCCTCCCCCATTAAGTCTCAAAGAAACCTGGGACAAAAGACTTAACTGAGGTTGCCTATTAACATATCAAAACAGAAGCTGGTAGTCAGGTCCTTCCAGCACTCCCAATCCCTGGTTAGAGTCCTGGCTCCACTCAACACTTCTCACCCCTGACCCCCACCATAAACCTGTCCAGCCTCTAAGCCTCCCTTCCTTTCTGCCAGCTTCCTGTCCCTGTGTAACTCAGCCATTTTGGCCGTGCACTCTTCTTGGCTTTGCTTTGGGTTTTGTTCTCTTGGCTTCCCTCTTTTTTCTTTCTTTCTTTCTTTTTTTTTAATCCCTCATCTTGGTCCTCTCTCCTCTTGCTTCTCTCTCCACTTCCTCTCTCCCTCTTTGATCCTCCCTCTCCTCTCACGGCCCTGTCTGTTCTGTTGGCCATGCTCAGACTGGAATCTTCCAGGTGCCGCTGGCTGTTTTCTCCCTCATATCTGCAATAAAAACCTTCTCCTCAACCACACCTAGGAGGAAGGTCATGTCTTCATTTTCATCTACCTTACACCCCTATGGATGCCCCTGAAGACCAGCTCTATGCATTGAAAAGACTTCCCTCGGGCTTTAGGAATTTTGCTTAAAATGTTTAAGTATCAATTAAATCACAAGCTTAATAATGTGCTGCTTTATTTTTTGTAAAATACATTGAGATAGATATGTTGAAAAAAAAATAATCTGTACTGTGTCACCTAAAAATCTTCCTTCACACACACTTTAGAGGATCCCAGGTGAGATATTGAAATCACAGCAAGGGAGGGTTTTTCTGCAGGAGTAGATTTAAAAAGTTCCTCAGGAATTTGTTATAGGAGAAGTTTTATATCTGTCTTTAGAAACGTGAGAAAATACAGCTAAATATAAGGAAATAAGAAATCTCACATATACTAAAGTGAACATGATTACTAGCTAGGCCTTGTCCTTTTCAGTCACCTTTCTCCCATCTAGACATAAATATAACTTATTTTAGAAGAGGTAATAAGCCACACGCTGTGAAGCTGGGGAAAATGGCTTATGTTCGTAATCGTAGCTCTTGGAAGGCTGAGGTAGGAGGACCACCCTGAGTTCAAGGCCAGTGTGGGCTACACAGTGAATTCCAGGTCAGTTGGCACGACAGAGTGAGCCTCTATCTCAAAAAGCCCAAACAAACAAACAACAAAAACTGTTTTGTGTTGCACCCTTAATTCTTAATATTTCTTTAACAACTCCTCATGTCGATGCAGTGCGTATAGACGAAAAGCTTAATGAACGCCCATGGTGATATGAAGGAGAACAGCTCCCATAGGCGGATATGCTTGAATGCTTGGGACCAAGTTGGTGGCACTGTTTGGGAAGGATTAGAAGGTGTGGCTTTGCTGGAGGAGGTGTGTCGCTGAAGGTGGGCTTTGGGGCTTTAAGAGAGTCGCTTCATTCCCAATATGCCTCTCTCTGTCTCCTCTTTGTCAAGATGAGAGCTCTCAGCTGTTCCTGATGCCGCGCCTTGTTCTACTGTCATGGACTCTGACCCTCTAAAACCATATGCCCAATTAAACTGTTTAATAAGTTTCCTTGGTCAGAAAAGTAGCTAAGGCACTGTATAGTCATGAAATGCTAATAGGGTCCACATATCCTCCACCTTCCTAAATACCAACTCACCCCTTTTTCAAAGTCCCTCCGATAGCCTCCACTTTTAATGGCCCTCACTATTCGGCACCACTTATAACAACAAATATTCCTTTCCTGCTTCTATTTCCTTTCCTGTCTTTCTCCCACCCAGTGAACATTATTCTAATGGTTGCACTTCTAATCAGTTTAATTTGCCAAATATGATATATACCTTTTTGACACTTAACAACACAAAGTTACTCTGTGGGTTTCAGAACTTTACATATGCAAATGCTGTTGCCATAAACACCCTTTGTAGATTGCCCCCATCACGTAAAGATTGTACTTACAGGTTTTATCTGTATATAACTTTTCTTTGCTCTTTTTTTCTTTAGACAGGATCTCATGTGGCTCAGGCTGGTCTTGAACTCAACATGCAGCCAAGAGTGATTCTGAGCTTCTGATTCTCCTTTATCCACTTTCCAAGTGCTGGGATGGCAGGTTGTGTGCAACCACATCAGGCCTTTATAAGGTACTAGGTATTGAGCCCAGGGCTTTCTGTATTCTAAGAAAATGCCAGTATCAACTGAGTCACATCCCAGCCCAGCAACTTTCACTTATTCATTGGTATTGTTTTACATTTATTTGTTTACTATTGTGTGTGTGCTCATGCTTGTGCCACTGTGTGTGTGTGTGTGTGTGTGTGTGTGTGTGTGTGTTGTCAGAGGATAACGTGTGAGCGTTGGCTCTCTCTCTACATCACATGGGTTCTGAGGCTCTGAAGTTCGAACTCAGGTCTCCAGGCTTGGCAGCAGGCTGCTTTAACCGCTGAGCCACCTCACTGGCCCCATTTATTAGTTTTTAAGTATGGGGTAGTGGCCCATTATATGAGTATTTCACAGAACTCACCCACTTTCCACTAGCAGGAATAAATAAAGAATGATGCTATCTTACTGTGTGAGCTGTGTTTCTTTGCAAATCATACCCAGGTTGAGAATAGCAAGGGCTGTAGTTGGATTTAGTAGCTATTATCTGTGAAATTGTTTTCTAAAATGGCTATAAATTTACAATCTCTTCAGCAATGGATAAAACTTCCTGTTGCTTTGCATCCTAACCAACCCTGGCACTGTTTACACACACACACACACACACACACACACACACACACACGTACATATACACACATATTTGTATGAATTCTTTTATTGTTTGAGAATTTCATACAATGTACATGATACATTTTGGTCAAAACCACCCTGTTTTTCTTCCAATTCCTCCTCTATTCCCCTCACCACTCTCCCTCCCAATTATAAGTGTGTTCTCTCTGTGTCCGTCTGTCTCTGCCACTGAGCTCACTTAGGGCTGCCTGGATGTGTATGGGTGTAGAACCATCCACTGGAACACAAGTAACCTCACAGGGGTTGTATCCCAGAGAAAACCTGACTCTCCCTCCTCTAGCAGCCACTCATGGCCAATAGCTCCTTGGCTGGGGGTGGGACTCAGTGATCTCCTCCCTATCCATGCTAGGAATTTGTCTGGCTTGATCTCGTGCAGGTCTTATGCAAGCCGTCACAAATGCTGGGATGAGTTCATGCGTGAAATGGCATATTTAAAAATATATCTATTGGGCTGGAGAGATGGCTCAGCGGTTAAGAGCACTGACTGCTCTTCCAGAGGTCCTGAGTTCAAGTCCCAGCAACCACATGGTGGCTCACAACCATCTATAATGTGATCTAATGTGCACTGTATACATAATAAGTAAATAAATCTTTAAAAATATATCTATTTGTTCTGCCTGTGGGATGTGTGCGTGTGTGTGTGTGACGTGTGTGTGTGTGTGTGTGTGTGTATGTTATATATGCATGTGTGCAGAGGACAACTTGCAGGATTCTGTTCTCTCTTTCCACTCTTCTTCAAGTGTATCCTACAGATGAGACCTAACAGGGAGCCAACTGTTTCTGCACACTGGAAGGCATCAGTATTGAGTCCTGGCCTCAGCCCTGGCCAACGGAGACTGAGTGGATTCAGACTAAGAGCCATGGGGTAGACAACCTGCATGTCATCACATTCTGTGTGGGTTGTGTCTAGGTTCTTTCCGTGTTTATGTGTGGTTATTTTATTTTTCATTTCTTTTGACTTTAAGAATTACATTTATTTACCTGTGTGCACACTCATACGTGTGCCATGGCATGTGTGTGGAGGTCAGAAAACAACGTGAAGAGTTGGTTTTCTTTTTTTTTTTACCATGTGGGCCCTGGGGATTAAACTCAGTTCCTCAGACTTGGTAGCAGGTGTCTTTCCCACGGAGCCATTCTTGCCAGCCCTGCGTGGCTATTTTAAATGTTGTTCCCCAAACATCCTTGTGCACATGTTTCCCTTAGAATAATTTCTAGAATGAAACAAATGGTGTGTATTTAACATGCTTGGTTCCAGCTGATGAAACCACAGGAGGAATAGGTTTTGAAAGGGAGGGTGGCCCTCTTCTGGCCGATTCCTGAAACAGCACCACAGAGCTGGGTGTCAACAGAGACAACTGATTTTCTGCACTGGAGTGCTGCCATCTGGGGACCACTTCCCACCCAAGGACTGGACACTGAGATTATAGTTCTGACCGCTCTCATGTCAGCGGAAGAGAGATGCCCTTAACCACTACCAGCCTCATGGGTGGTAGTGGGGCTAGGCTTTGTATTGCGTGAGAGAGGTATAAGTATGCCCACGGACAAGAAAGCAGCCTCAGTGTGCGCTGAGAGTGCGCCCAAAAAGCAGCCTCAGTGTGCGCTGAGAGAGCACTCATGCTTAGAGTAGGGAGGACAGGACCCTACAGTAGTGAGCGTGTGATACCCCAGGCGATGAGCCCCAGCTGTGGACTGTTGGCTTCATTGGGTTTATAAGGAGTGGATGGTGTGTGTGCGTGCACGTGCGCGCGTGCATGTGTGTGTGTGTGTGTGTTTGCATGTGTGTGTATCTGTCTGTCTGTGTGATACACACACACATACACACACACACACACACACACACACACAGAGAGAGAGAGGGAGAGAGAGAGAGAGAGAGGAAGGATGAGGATGAGGATGAGGAGGAAAGGCTTGGGGGTTGAGGCTGGAAGGCAAGGGCAGAAGGGAAGGGAGGGAGATAAAGGCCTCCAGGTGGAGAAAGCAGGGGCCCACTGGTACTTTGAAAGTTCCAGAAGTAGGCTGGAGCATGTGTAGAAAGGCCAGGGAAATGTGGGAATTGGCCTGAGTGTCCAGGGACACCAAAATCAAAGAATAAAAGCCTCTCTGGTATTGCAGTATGGCTAAGGACTCTTCTACTTGGCCTGGATGCTGTGGTCAATGACTCAGCATTGCTGCTGTGAGACTCTCCACCTGCTGGTGATCAAGAGATCAAAGGCCCTCATCTCCGGGAGCTGCTTTTGCCGTTCTCCCCTTGCAGCAGGACAAAGGCTGCTAAAGATGCTTCTAACTCGTGCACCCAGGGCAGTTTCAGACACTGCCCAAGTCATCTCAATCTCTGACTCCTCCTGGAGTGGCCTCTAGGATCCCTGGGCCTCTTCCTGTCACCAGGGCATACTTCCCATGAGAGCAGGTAGGGCATTGCGGCATGAAGAAACCCATGCAGTATTTAACATGATATTTCTAAAAGCATGGAAAAGGTGAAAGATGGCCTCTACCACAGAGCCCTCTTGCCAGCATTTCCATTTGTGGACTGACTAGACAATCACCAAACCCACCAATACTGCTCTTCATTTTTCCTCCTCGTCTTCCTCCTTCTCCTCCCCCCTTACCTTCTCCTCCTCCTCATAGTCAACTTGCTAATAAATCATTTTTAATTCCTGTGTACTGCGCCTGAAGTTTCCTCTCCTCCACCTCAGAATTCTGGGTGATGGAACAAGTGGGAAGAAGAAAGTGTGGGTGAAGGTCTGTATGCAAGGACACCGATGAAGGGAACCATTCACTCCTCTTCTGGCGCTTTAGTGCCGCCCACCTACTTCCTGTTTAAGACTCTTCACTGACTCCTCTTTCCTTTGTCATAAATTTCAAATTCATTGTGTGTGGCCTTCAGGGCCACAGCCTTGGTCTCTGCCATCTTTGTTTGTATCATCCATTTCTTTTTTGAGTGTCTGTCCTTCCTGCATGTGTGTGGTCCCCTTAATCTTTAAGCCTAGCCTGATTTTGCCTGGCTCTACATCTGGGCTCTCGGTTCTGTAATCTTCCCTTTTCACTGACAAGTCCTGTGTTCAATCACTTCTCTTTCCACGGAATGGTGTATTAGGCTGAAGTCACCCCTGAGACCCTGCTTCTGTGGGTGCGAGGTGGTGATGCTGCCCTCTCTGGCTGTGGTATACCCAGCCAAGGTTGTGTGTATGGGTTATGATGCTAGGTGCTGCCCAGGGGCCACGTTCCGTGTTTCCAGTGCTTGCCTGCGTGTCTCCTATGCTTTCTTTCCAACCTTCACAACACATGCATGCGTTCCATTGAAATCAGGATTCAGTATGACAGACTGCGTAAGTGCTGGGCTGTGGCGAGGCAGGGCTGTGGCGAGGCAGGGCTGTGTGGAGAATGGGTTCAGTGGAGTAAGGATGGAACGGGGGAGGGGGGACGGCGGCATGGGGCTTGGGATACTACTGAGGCCACCAGGACTCACCTATGGGTGTTGGGTCCCGGGGGAAAGAAGGAAGGAATGGAGAGACACAGCTAGTTGCTGAGTCAGAGAGAGCTAGAGCCTGGTCCTTGCTGGGAGCAAGGGAGAAGGAGCTGGAGGTGCAGGCTTGAGGGAGCAAGAAGGTAATGATTCACTGTAAGACTGACTCTGGCCCAGAGGAGGGACTTTCATCCTCTGAGATGTGTGTGTGTGTGTGTGTGTGTGTGTGTGTGTGTGTGTGTGTGTGTGGTGCCGGGCGGGGGGGGGCGCGGTGCTGTTGGGAGGAGGCAGTCAATATCATGGTACCAGGAGATGGCTCAGTTGGAAGAGTGCCTGCCACACAAGGCTGAGAGGACCTGAGCTTGGATAGGCAGGTCCTGTGCAAAAGCTGAACATGGGAGCAAGCTACTCTGTAACTCCAGGGCTGGAGGTAGAGACAGATGGAGCCCTGGACTAGCTGAATCTATGAGTTCCAGTTCAATGAGAGACCTTGTCTGATAAAAAAAAAAAAAAAAGAAAGAAATGGTCACCCTAACATCAGTCTCTGGCCTCTGTCGGTATGTAAGTGTGCATATGCACTTGCACTCACATCAACAAGTTCAACACACACACACACACACACACACACACACACGCACACACACACACACACACACACACACACAGAGAGAGAGAGAGAGAGAGAGAGAGAGAGACAGAGAGACAGAGAGAGACAGAGACAGAGACAGAAACAGAGAGAGACAGAGAGGAGGGGGGGAGGAGAAGGTGGCGACAGCAGAGCCATTAGGAAATAGGGGCTGTCTAACATCTGAAGGGCAGTAGTTTATCCAGAGCCAATGGTCCAGGGACTAGGCCTGTCTGTGGCACAGGTTTAAGGACCTAGGGCCCTTTCTGATTTGGGTAGTGCTTAGCCAAGTGGAGCTGGTTATTATGTGTCAAAGAGTGTGGCTTCCTCTAGAGACTGGCTGAGTGAGTTCCCCGCTCCCACTCTGAGTCCAGTCTGCTAAAAGTATCTTGCTGTGGTTGCCAGTGAATTTGCTGTGATCCCTGACTTTGATTCAAGCAGCCTTCCCTGGAGAGTAGCCCTTGGTGAGAACAGCCTGGCTGTGTAGACGTCCCAGGCAGGTGTGCTGGCTGACCGCCGCCTGCGCTTGTCTTTCAAATCTCCTCAAATTATTTAGTCAACTACTAGATGGTTAGGCTGTCTCAAGTTCAAAGGCTAGCAGGCTGGAAACAGACATCTGAGGGACCTGCAGACATCTTAGCAGAGGAATATTAAGACATGGCAGGCTGGGCTTATCAGAAGGCTGGGCAGGGATCAGAAGGAATACATTTTTATTCTGTGAGCCGCAGCGCTCAGGAGTTGTCCTCTGATGTCAGGCCCATAGGTAGCTCTAACTTCTGGGCAAGTTTCTTAGTCATAAGGCTTGGGTGGGGGAGAGACAAGAATTGGGTATCTGGGTGGGTGAGAGTGGGTAATGGGGAAGGTGGGTGGGGTATACAATTCCCCCACCCCTTTCTCAGCTGAGGGAGAAACTTTAGAGTTAATTTTTTTGTTTGTTTTACAAAGGAAAACTTAATTTTCTCACTGCTGTGATTAAACATATGACAAAAGCAACTTAAGGGAAGACGGATTTATTTTGGCTCATAATTTGAGGGGACACAGGCCACTATCTTGGAAGGAAGGTATGGTGGCAGGAACAGGAGGTGACAGTCATAGTGTGTCTGCAGTCAGGAGGCAAAGCACAGATAGGAAGTGGAGCTGGGATATGTTAGGTCTTAAAGCCTTCCGTCACTGACCCAGTTCCTCCAGCCCTTCTCCACTCTCGAAAGTTCCATAACCTTTCCATCAAGTGGAAACTCTGGAGAGGAAAAGGGCCGTGGACTAGGGTATTGGTGACATATCTTTGTTTGGCCTACCCAGTGTCACCAGCTAGGGACTGAGTGGCTGATAAGGGCTGGCTTTTTTTTTTTCTGATTCCAAGATGGTGCCTTGTTGCTGTAGATAAATAGTGTCTGTGCAGTGGGTCAACATCTTCCTTGCATCTCTTTTATATGCTCATTAATCTCATTAATTATTAAAGGACTCATCTCCTAATATTTTATTACATAGGTGATTAAATTTTAGCACTTGAATTTTGGGAGCCATTCAAAATACAACATTATCCCTGTCAGGTTTTGCAGAAGGAGGAGGAAGAAGAGAAGGAGGAGGAGGAGACGGAGGAGGAGAAGAAAGAGGAGGAGGAAGAAGAAGAAGACAAAGAAGAAGACGAAGAAGACAAAGAAGAAGATGATGATGAAGAAGAAGAAGAAGAAGAAGAAGAAGAAGAAGAAGAAGAAGAAGAAGAAAGGTTCTTATTAGGAAAAAAATCCTCTCCAGTGGTAAAAGTTTGAGATGAGAACCATCAGATCTGGCTCCATCTTGGACTGGCCCTGTGACCCAGGAACCCCATGAATCTGTCATGTAGCCACAATGAGCTGTGACCTGCAGGATGGTATGCCAAAGTCTTCTTGATTGAGTAGAACAGAAAGCCAAGGTGGTGAACACCAGAGCAGAGGATGGTGTGAAGGCGTGTTGAAGTCACTTGTGTTTAGACCCCATTCTACAGTAAGTACCCATGTCATGTTCTCACTTGTCCCTGCTACCTCCCATACTCCAGAGGGTAACGCTAACATTGCCCTTTTCCCTCCACGCAGAAGTCGCCAGGCACACAGAGGTGGCGTGACTCCCTGAGGCCTGTAACCAGGTCGTAGCAGCTTGAAACACAGTCAGGAGAAAAGGGCCTTGGGACACAATCTTACTTAAGGTCCTTTGCTTGGCCCACACGAGTTTGTCGAGGACCTAGGTGTGTACTTGGCACATTCTGGAAGACAGACTTGGAGGTCACCGAATGTGTGCACCAGAACCATTTAGCACGATGTTCTAAGTCTTTCTCAATCTTTGTATTCTCCTCTCTCACATCCCCTCCATAGATGGGACCTGGAATCAACACAGCCCTGTGGTACTGTGGGTTTGCCAGCCACATACCATGCTACTGCTGCTTCTGCAATGGCCTTTCCTCCCTCTCCAGCCGGAAAACAACTTTCCATGCCCCAAGGCCTGATATGCCGTGCTCAGCACAGTCTTCCTTGCTCACTTTCTGATGAAGGTTTTTTTTGTAAATTTTATTTTTTTAAAAAGGTTTTATTCATTTATTACGTATACAATGTTCTGCCTGCATGTACACCTGCAGGCCAGAAGAGGGCACCAGATCTCACCATAGATGGTTATGAGCCACCATGTGGTTGCTGGGAATTGAACTCAGGACCTTTGTATGAGTAGTCAGTGCTCTTAACCTCTGAGCCATCTCTCCAGCCCATCTGATGAAAGTTATTTAATATAATTTGTATATTTATATTAGTATATTTCTAGTCTATCCCAGATTCTTTCCGAATTTACACAGCTAGAGTTTGAGCCAAGCTTTGAATTTGGACATCCCCATGGCAAATCCAGCACTGAAGAACTAGCTCACGTGGCTACAGAGTTAGTGGCTTCTGTTTTGGCCTCCCAGATCACCCCTGTCCCACTGAGGACCTCATCATCCTCCATGGTGATGGTCCATTTGTCACTGAGACTTCTGGGAGGTACCGGATGGACTAGTCAGCAGCTTCCATGCTGTGCCTGTCACGGGCCACCCTGTCTCCTGTCACGGGCCACCCTGTCTCTTCCCTTTGCCACCTATCACTCATGATGGATCCCGAGATATGGTTCTGATTAATAGTCTCCTTCACATTTCTGCCATTGGGGCTCAGGATTAAAACAACATGTCCAGGCGAGGGAGGAAAGCTGGGATTCACAGTCAAGCCTTTATTTCAGAGCCTCGTTATCTTTTTGTTTTTTAAGTGGAGTCCTGACTAAACCCAGGGTGTCACCCTGGCTCATCAAATGTTCTCCCACTGAGATATACACCCAGCTGCTTTTTTATTTTTTTCCATTTTGAGACAGGGCCTCTCCAGGTTGCCCAGGCTGGCCTTGGATGAGATCCTCCTGGTTCAATGTGGGATCAGAGATGTGGGATGCTGCTTCTCCTGGACATGTTCCGTCAAACCCTATATAGTGTGGGGGCTACAGAGACAAATGCGCCTGAGCTAGGACCCACAAAGTGGTCCCTGTAAGTGGGAGAAGACAGACATCATGACATGAATATACAAAGGTAGCCCTGAGAAGGGGTGAACAGTTGCCCAGGCAGAGGGAGAGATGTCATAGGTGAGGGATGGATGAATAAGGATTTAATAATTGAATAAGAATCTCCCAGAAGACAAGGAAGTAGAAAGCAGATGCATAGAGCAGCAGAGAGAGGGATGGGCTGAGGAGTCTGTGTGGTAGAAAAGCTGACTGTTTTCTTCTTCCCCTGCCCACTTTGTTCCACTTTCTCCACAGCCTCTGGCAGAAGCCGAGGAGAGCTGTGGAGGCAGGCTTCTGGGTACACCCACCCTGCAGGAGCTCTCATTTCTTTTCTCACACCTGTCTGTTGGAAAGGTGCTGGCAGGCCATAAAGCTCTGTGGGATTTTTCTCTGGCACTGGGGCAGAAGAGGAAATGGTGGGGACACTCTTTCTGGGCACTGGAGCCCCACACCTGCTCTATACCCCTCTCAGTTCGGCTCAGCTTCCAGCATCGCTGCAGAGGGAAGAGCAGCTATTCTTGTGTACCTGCCCGAGGCTCTTAGAGCCTTGCTGGTAGGGCCCCGATGGCCATCTCCCTGTTGTAGGATGAGGCTGCCAGATGTCTTCCTCCTGGCAACAGAGGGAATAAGGGATTCAGGGTCTGGCTGGCTCAGGAGGGAGGGTGCCTGGCCTATCAGCCCTTGGCAGGAGAACCGTGAGTGCCTTGTCCATGAGTTCTGCCTGCCAACACCATGAGCTCAACTTGCCCTAGTCTGGCTCTGGGCAGATAGCCAGCATGGCAGGGCCTGGGCTGGTATCATCTGTGCTTGTCTGAGAGCTTGGAGCTTTAGAGTCCCTGAGCCTAGCGTTTTCCTCACTGCAGGTACCGGTGCCAAATGGCAGGGATCCTAGTGTGACCTATTCTGTGCTAGGATGTGGCACACAGCTTCACTGGAGGAATGAAAGGCTCTTTCTGGTTCCTGTCCCCCAACTAGCAGTCTGGGGACATGCTTCACCCCAGAGACCCCATGCTCAGCCTAAGAGGATGGTTTCACAGTCTGTTCTTTGCCCATGTCTATATTGGATGTAAGGACAGCCTCAGATTAAAACTAATTTGACCACATATCCTTGTCTCTAACCCTGGCAACGTGGAATCTAGGCGTTCTTCTGCCTACTCACCTGCAAGGCAGGGCCCATCTCCTGGGCCAGCCTGTTCCTTAGTCTTAGATGCATGTGTGTCTGAGTGTAGGTGTTGCTCATTTTTGGGCTGTTGGAAAGGATTGGCTGGACTCCTTGCTCACTGAGGCTGTAATGTGGGCCATACACACCTTGTACTCAATCTGATCCTGGTACCCACTTGTGAACATGCCTAGATCCCCTGCGAACACACATCTGGTGTGGCCAGAGCAGATCAGTAACTTGCGTAAGTCCCTCTAATGTGGATATGTGCATGTGTCCATTCTCATGTGAAATGCAATGTGTGTGTGTGTGTGTGTGTGTGTGTGTGTGTGTGTGTGTGTGTGTGTGTGTGAGGTCTGCTCTAGAGGGAAAAGGGTAGCCCAGTCTCCCTTGTTTAGTGTTGCCTAGCACTGGGCTGGCTCCTGACTGAGGAAGTAAAGGCAGGGCCTCTAGAATCTTGGAATTGCCTCACCTTGCGATGTTGTTCTCCCAGCTTCTCTGGGTCCTGTGGCCTCAGCTCTGAGTACTTGAAGCCTGCCTGGGGCCTCACTTTACTTTGGAAAGTTAATTTCTGCAAAAGACCAAGAGAAAGTCGCTATAAATCTGGACAGTGATGGCTGCCATTCTAGCGTCATTGCCTTGGCCCGAGTCATTCCTGCTACCTACACCTGGATGTTACCCTTCTTGGCATAGAGAGGTCCAGGGAGGGGTTCCTTGCTTGGTGTGGCTGATGCCAAGGCCTAGATCCTCAGAGACTTCAGTGCTGGCACAGTCCCCAGGCCATGTTGGAGGTAGTCTCTGGGGCCTTGGGCATGAGGGAGGGACAGTTGCTGGGAGCCTCCATCTCCCAACAGGTCTCTGGTGGGGCAGGGGATCACTTGTAGGGAAATTACCAATTTAAATAGGAAATGCAAGCAATTTGGATGGAACCCCAGGATGGCAGTTTGAGAGCTCATTCGATGCCCCGTGGGGGTTTGATTACAACCAACTTGGCTGATAACATGCAGAGAAGGCCAGAGAAATGGTTTCCAAGGAAACTCAGATCTGCCTAAGCCCTCTGGCTCAGGTAGGAGCCAGGGTTGGCTGGGAAATCAGAGGTTGTGCTCTGTTCTTTGTGAGCCACCACCCAGCCTACTGGGCTCCTGTGCTGTGCCTCCAAACTTGGTTTGCATTTCCATTTCTGTCCATACACTGTTTTTCTTCTTGGTTTGTTTCTTTCTTCAGCCTCTCCTTATTTATCTCTTTGGGTTTCACAGACTTAAACATTTGGGAAAGTTGGCCAACAGTAGTAAAAAAAAAAAAAAAAAAAAGATTGTCACTATTCATGTAACAGCTACACAATTCCAGAAAAGTGATGAGTTTATTTCTATGGATTTCCATTTTCAAAGCAACCTTATGAACTATGTAGTCAACGTGCAGCCTGTCTTTTTTTTTTTTTTTTAGTTGAAACTACACTTCCCAGCATTCCCAGAGAGCAAGTCAAGTCGTGTGATTATTCTGGCCAATGGAATGTGGGCCTCTCCTTGCAGGTCTGGCGCCTGAAGAATGTCAGGTGCAGTCTTCTATAAACATACTTAACTCTTTTTCCTCATGGGATGTTGAGACCGAAACTCCAATGGACCACTCAGCCACTGGACTGAATTCTATATAACTTTAGATGTCTGTCCCCTAACTTCCATTCACCTTTACTGGGCTGTCATTTTATGTTTGCTAAGCCACTTAGGTTTGGAGAGTTGTTTATTAGGCTATTGCCTAGCCTGCAAAAAGGCATTTGTATCATTGTTTTCTTAGGGATGAAATGACTCAGAATACTAAGTAATCTCTCTCTCTCTCTCTCTCTCTCTCTCTCTCTCTCTCTCTCTCTCTCTCTCTCTCTCTCTCTGGGCGTTAAGCCAGAGGCTGACTTCGAGTCTTTCTCTTATAGTGAGTGTTTTGAGAAAGAGTCTCTCTCTCTCTCTCTCTGAACCGGGAATTCATCATTTCGGTTAGGCTGGCCAGCAGTGAGCATCAGGGATCTGCCTGTCTCCAGAGTTGGGGTGATAGATGTGACTGAGTTCAGCTCCTCATGTTTGTGCAGTAGGCCCTTTGTGGACTGAGCCACCTCTTCAGCCTGTTACTAAGCGACATCTAAGACCACATCGCTAACAAGGGCCAATAAAGCTGTTTGTTGCTGCTGCTGTTGTTGTTTTGTTTTTTTGAGGCAGGATTTCATGCAGACTGAGCTGGCTTCAGATTCGCTGTGTAGCCCAGACTGGCCTTGAACTCCTGATCCTCTTGCCTTGGTTTCCTGAGTACCACCATGCTCAACCCACACATGTAGAGTAGAGCTTGTGTTACGTCTTTTCCACTCTAGCAAGCTAGCAAGCCACTGTACCAGGATGGTCAGAGTATTGGCCTCCACCACCTGTCTCCTGAGGAGCCCCAGAAAGAGCTAGAACAAAGCTGGAAACTAAGGAAGGTGGAGCTGTGGAGGGCAGGTGTATGGAGAAGCATCTTCTGGCACTGCAGGGAGGTGAGCTACAAGGGAGGGGTGTCAGTTGTGTTTAATGAGACCCAGCCAGGTGGAGGGGGAAGAGGGCTGGGAAGAGACCATTAAATTTAATGACTTCAGTGACAGCTCCAGCTGAGTGATGGGGCAGATGCCAGACTGTGTGGTTTGGAGAACAAGTCAGTGACTGTGTTGGTGAATGAAGAAGAGCTAGGGACAGGCAGAGGGAGAGAGGAGGGTTGGTAGACAGACACAGAGCCTGCCCCTCAAAAGGAACAGGAAAAACATGACCTACATGATGGTCCTTTCTGTGTGGGTCTCCTGTACATTTCTAGAGCTGAACTGATGGCTGGCCAGAAACCATGGAGGCGAGGCACTGGGAAGACCCGTCACACTGCATAACCCCCACTGGCTGCAGAACCATCTCTTGATTGGGCAAGGAGTCGTGGCCGATGAGTTGTGGCTGGTCTTTTGGGGCTTTGTGATATCATCATTGGATTGGGGTAAGACATTCACTCAGATAAGCCTAGATGAGCAGTCTGTGTGGATAAGATAGACGGCCACATCTGTACAGTTGCTCTTCCTTTTAAAGAAAGATTTATTTATTTATTATTATGTATACAGTGCTCTGCCTTCATGTACACCTGCACACCAGAAGAGGGCATTAGATCACATTATAGATGGTTGTGAACGACCATGTGGTTGCTGGGAATTGAACTCAGGACCTTTGGAAGAACAGGTGGTGCTCTTAACCACTGAGCCATCTCTCCAGCCCCAGGAGCCAAGTTTCTTAAATGGCCAAATGCCCATCTTTTTCTTCCTTAGTCAAGATCTCCTAAGTGTTAGGGAAGGGCACCACAGCTTAGCCTTAGGCCAAGTTTGTAGGCTCCTTCAAAACTCAAAGCTGAGCCTGGCATTTTGCTTAGTTATTTCTTCTTCTTCTTCTTCTTCTTCTTCTTCTTCTTCTTCTTCTTCTTCTTCTTCTTCTTCTTCTTCTTCTTCTTCTCCTCCTCCTCCTCCTCCTCCTCTTCTCCTCCTTCTTCATCTTCTTCCTCTTCTTCTTCCTCTCCCTCCTCCTCCTCCTTCTTCTTTGTGCTTTTCTCCTTCTCCATCTCCTTTTTTAAAGCATTATTTTCCTTAGGAGTATATATTTTGAAAAAGTAATACGTATTTTGTATTCTCTGACAACTATGCACAGATATACAGAATACAGAATGTATTTTGATCATATTCAATCCAAATCTTTGTCTCCCACTCCTCCTGGATTCTTCCAGTATGTCACTCTCCCACCCTCACGTTCTTTTCTTCCTTCTTTTATTTCTGATCACCTATTGAGTTCAGTTAGTGCCGCCTGTACACCAGTGTGGGATCATCCTCTGGAGCATTGGCAGTCTACCACTGGCCACACCTATGGCTTTCCCTTCCCTGGAAGTCATCAACTGCCTGTAGCTCCTCCGCTAGGGGTGCAGCCCTAGGATCCCCTCTTCCGCCCATGCTGGAATGTCGACTGCCTTGGTCTTGTGTAGGTAACCACAGTGCCTGTGAGCTCAGGAGTGCCATGGCCATGTCATGCCCAGGAGACAGCATGACACAGCACTCCACCTGCCCGTGAGCCCTTCCATTCTTTTACCTCCACTGGTCATGTTCTTCGAGCCATGAGACTATTTCTTTCCTCAGTTCTTGTTGAGAAGAGGAATGTAACTTCCAAAGCCCACAGAAGTGGTTTGCATGAAATGCTATCGATTTCCCTCTTTCCATGGGCTAGAGCTGGAAGTGCAGATGATGAGCCAGTGGTGGTATATGGAACACAGTAATTTAATACCTTATGGGATTCTGAGCTGATAGGAGAGGGACCCAACCCTTGTGACTATGGAAAAGTCTCTTCCCTCTGGACTGTTACATAGGTGAGAAAGGAATATATCGGTTTAAGCCTTAAAATGCTTGTGTATTTGAGGTTCTTGTAAAGACAGGTTAGCCTACATCTGAATTCCTATTCCTCTCTGTCCCCACTGGTGTCTCTGTCTACAGCTCTTTTTGTCATTTAGTCTCTTCTTGCTCTTTCTTTACTTCCACAGTCATGATCCATCAGTGTCCCCTCTCTACATTCAGAACTCTTGTCCTCCGAGGAGTCATTTGGCCCTCACAGGGATCCGTCCCCCATCCATGGTGCTTGCTGTTCCCTGACCACATGCTTTCCTGGATCAGCTCCCTCTTCTTACTCCGTTTACCCCTCACCTGACAACACCAGATTTGCCTCCAGCTTCAGAAACGATTTTCCTGCCTTTCGTGGGTCAGCCCACGGATCTTGCATTGCATACCTCCAGGGGGGGCCTCATGCCCCATGTGACCTCAGTTCATGTCAGTTGGAATGTTGGGGCTCTGCACAGTAAGACATCGAGTCACAGTGACCTAAACAATAAGGAAGCTGGGGCTAGAGGTATAGCTGGGTGGCAGAGCTATACTCCTGCAAAGTATGCACATGGCCTGGGGTTTGATGCCCAGCACTACACAGACAGTAACAGCGAGGGTAGTGTGACCCTCTGGGTGGCTCAAGCTGCTCACTGACTCAGTGACATCACCAAGGATCAAGTTTATTATTTCAGGGTCATCTTACCATGAGCTCCTTGAGTTTGAGAATGGTTGTCAGAGGCCAGGCGTGGTGGCACACACCTTTAATCCCAGCACTTGGGAGGCAGAGGCAGGCGGATCGCTGTGAGTTCGAGGCCAGCCTGGTAGGTACCAAATGAGTCAACTCATGGCCTCAACAGCAAAGAAATCTCAAGTACGGGGAGGGGCGGATAGCGTGTATTCACTGGCTTGGACTGCTTCAAACCTGTCTGTCATCAGCAGTGGATGGGCTACCACAGTTGGATTATATGGGTCAGGGCCCACCCTGGATCTGGAGCAAGTCCTTCAGAATGTGTTTCTGTGACAGATGGCAGAGGGGTTGAGTGGATGTTGGGCGATCAATTATAATGTCAACTTCAATATACCATCCTAACTCATCACGTCTACTCATTTCACTCAGCCCACACTTCCTTTTGTAGTTTCTATTTCAGCTAATGGTCCCACCATTAACTCCACTACTTAAAGCAGGAAGACAGAGTCACCCTCGACTCTCTCTCTGTTGCCCCCACTCAGTGATTACTCAATCACCAAGCCCCAGTAATTTGATCATTTGTGAACCCCTCTCCTATCTGCTATCACCACTCTAATGGCTTTTAAATTGGTTTCCTTTCTCCAGTTCCAACGCCCTCCAAACTTCCCTCCCTGCTGCTTTCAGAATGAGCCTTCTAAAATGCAAATCTGATTTCTTCTTGCTATCCCCTTTGAACTCCTCATTGGCTTTCTATCATTTCTAGGAGAAAATCCAGCCTCTCTCCATGTGCTTGGTGGGTGGGTGGGGGGTGGGGTTAGGAAGGGATTACACAAATGCTTTATGCTGGCTACAAGGGGACCTCATCTAACTCTGGCTCCTAGCAGTATCTACATAGGGTGGCCAGTGCTGAGCATGTGTATGCATAGGGTAAGGGGTTGTGCCTGTGAGCCCAGGGAGTCAGTCCAAGGTACCTGAAGTTTGTATGTGGCTCAGGATTATCCTGGCTGGGTGAGCTGACCTGGTTTTAGTTGAAGTTCAGTGTCTCAGAGGGTCAAGTGAGAAGTTAGTCAGTCTTGATTGGGGTTGAATCCTGACCTGCTATTGACGTCCTTAGCCTAGACATCTTCCTTTGCAAAGGAGAACGATATTGCTTCCTGGTCAGAGTGTGATGAGCAGATGCTCAGAAAGCCCTCAACACTTGGGAAAGACACCACACAAGCGTTGGTTTTTGATTGAAATCCAGTATGATGGGGGCTGGAGAGATGGAGGGGGCTGGAGAGATGAAGGGGCTGGAGAGATGGCTCAGCGGTTAAGAGCACTGCCTGCTCTTCCAAAGGACCCGGGTTCAATTCCCAGCACCCACATGGCAGCTCACAACTGTCTGTAACTCCAAGATCTGACACTTTCACACCAATGCACATAGATTAAAACTAAATAAAATATTTAAAAAAATTAAAAAAAGAAATCCAGTATGACTTACTAATATTTAAGGGGAGGTGTTTATGAGTAGTTCTCTTAATCTTACCATGATAATACTAATCCTATAAAGGTGAAATAATGTGTCCTTTCCAATATGAATACAGGATTTTCTACTGATGGTGTCCAGTGTGATAAAAATATGGGACCATGGGGTGCAGGGATGGCTCAGAGGTTAAGAGTACTGGCTGCAGTTTGAGACAAGTTGGGTTTGATTCCCAGAGCCCACTGGGCAGCTTACAACCACCGGTAACTCTAGTCTAGGGGATTCTGACACCTTCTTCTAATCTCTGTGGGTTTGAAGTGCACATATGGTGCCCACACATACATTCATTCAGGAAAAAAAAATGTATGGAACTGGAGTTACAAGCAATTGTGAGGCTTCTTACGTGAGTGTTGGGGCACCTAACTCAGGTCCTCGGGAAGAGCGGCAGCAAACACTCTTAACCACTGAGCCACTTCTCCATCTCCTACGTGTTTGGATTGATTCCATGTTGAGATGATATTTAGGATACATTGAGTTAAATGGATGTGTTATTAGTATCGATTTTTACCCCTTGTGTTTTACCTTTTGATGTAACTACCAGAAAATACACCATGACCCATGCGGCTTGTTTTATGTTTCTATCAAGCAGGGCTGATGTAGACTCGCTGGCCTCACCTTCATCTGGAACCTATCCCATTCCCCCTCCACGCCCCACTCCCCCATTCCCCCTGCACCCCACCCCCACCCCCTGCTTTGCTCAGTTCAGTGTGTTCCAACCATCTCCAGCGTCGCTCTGCGCTTGGACATCTTTTGCGGGACCTTTGACCCGAGTGTCTGAGTTCTCCATTAGAACATCCTTGGCCAGCGCTGTTGATTCTTATGGGTGGAGTGGGCTCCCTGGAGCACAGTCAGCTGTCCCTGAAGCCTCCCTTAGGATCAGTCTGTGGGTGCAAAACTGAGCAGATCCATTGGCTGAGGGGTGTCTCGGTGAGGGCAAAGCACACTTTGAGTGTCCTTGAGGTTGGTGTCCTTTCGTAAACACTCACACTTGGCTGTCCGCATGATGTGAGAAGGCAGACTTGGGCGTACAGAGGCTCTGACCTCATGCCACCGTACAAGCTGTGAGCTATGTGACAGTGGGTTTGACTTCCATTTCTTTGCGCCTTTTTCACCCTCTGTGAAGCGGAGGCAATTCCAACTTCCGATGGGGAAAGGCAATGAACTAACTGTGTGGACATGGGTAGGCGCTTAGTGAAGCTCACCCTCTTTCCTTTCCTCAGCCTGTCTTCACACTTGCTGGAGAGAGCAGGTGTTGGTGAAAGAGTGGGAGACAGGAGGAAGGAAGGAAGGGCAGAGGACAAAAAGGCTAAGGTCGCCAAAAGAAAACTTCCCAACTGCCCATTTGTGCCTTTCCCCCTAACACCCCTCCCCCCGGGCTGGCCCTGAGGAAGGAGACAGGGTTGGGACTGCTTGGAGCACCGGGTTAATGAAGAACAGAGCCCACTCTGAAGCTGTCACCATTGATTTCTCGTTCCAGGCAGCTTGCAAGCTGCCCTAGGAATCAATGTCGGAAGGTGAAAACAAATTTCTAAAATTAGCCTGGAATACACTGCAAGAAAAACCTTCTACGAGCCAAATAGTAATGAAGCAAAAAACCCCAGCAAGGTGTCATCGCCGGGAAAGGGGGAGGCAGGCAGCACACCCTAGCGCTACCTGCCACGGTGTGGGAGGCCCAATCTCCGTATGGGAGACTCTCACCCTCTGTTACCACGTAACCGGCATTCCAGCACCCCGAGAGTGCCGTGATGTAGCCTTTGAGCCACTGTCCAGGGGCAACAGTCAAGAGTGGGTTTGGAGAAGGCAGCGAGGGAGGCTTCACGCTGGTAGGGCGGTGAATTCCATCTGGCCAGAGGCTCATGTGGGCTTAGCCAGGAAACAGCTTTGAGGTTTGGCCAGCCCATTCTTCTGGGCAGTGAGAGATGATGGTTCACTTCAGTTTGGGAGGCCTATGTGCGTGCATGCATGCGTTTGTGTGTGCACCTGTGCACGTGTGTGTGTGTCGTGTGTAGGCATTTGTGTGCACAAATATGGAGTTACCAGAGGTCGTTGTCAGGTATATTCCTGAGTGCCCTGACTGGTTGGCTGCTGAGCTTCAAGAATCTGCCATATCCCAGGGCCTGGCTTTTGCATGGGTGCAGGAGATCACACCCAGGTCTTTCCAGTTGCACTTGGCTATCACTTTTCAGACTGAGACATCTCCCCAGCCTCCCTGCTCATTTTTCATGGCAGAGTCTGAGGAGGCAAGCCTGACGATCTGCGCCTAGCAGTGTCTCTGCAGCCCCAATGCCTGGGTGTCTTATCTCTCAATCTTCCCACGCCCTGACACTGCTGACAAGCTCTGGGAAGAAAGGAAATAAGTATTACAGGAGAAGCATTTTGTGACAGGAACTGTCCTCTGGGGACCTTCCGGGTACTGTGTGGTGTCACAGCTGAGAGGCTTCTGGGAGGGAAGGTGAAGAGGGAGCACATTTGTTCTGGCTTCTGTGACGTGAGGATGGTATGAAGGCATTAAAGGGGGCTGGAGAGAGATGTCTCAGCAGGTGAGAGGCAGTACTGCTCTTGCAGAGGACTAGAGTTCGATTCCCAGCACCCACATCAGCAGCTCACACCTATCAGCTTCCAGGGGAACATGATGCTTCAGACATCATTGAGTACCTGAATGCCTTGTATCACACACATTAACGCACACATACATGCATGCATACATACACACACATGTGCACATGCACAACACAATTAAAATCATGCACATACACATAATAAATTTTTAAAAAGGAGTTGAAGAACCATCCTGGGTATTGGCATCCTATGTGGCTTCTAAAGTGTTCTAGTAGAGTTGGCTGGCTTGGAAAGTCTGGTGTCAGCTTGCCAGGAGACTGTTGGTAAGCCATCATAACCCATAGCAGTTGGAAAAGCTAGAGATTAAGTGTCCATATCTGTGGGAGAGTTACAGACTGGGCAGGGCGTCCAGTAGCCTGAGTTCAATCCCAAGAACTGATGAAAAAAAAAAAAAAAAGCTGGACATGATGGTGCATGCTCATCGCAGTGCTGGAGGGCCAGAGACAGGTGGTGCCCTGGGGAGCTCTGGACAGCTAGCATACCTGAATCGGTCGTTTTCAGGGCAGTGAGAGACCCTCCCTCAATAAGCAAGTGGAGAGTGCCCAAGAAGCTGACAGCTGAGGTTGTCTTTAGGCCCTCACATGCACACATGCACACATGTGCACATAAACAAACTATACACATGTACCTGTATACACATGTCCGCCTGTACACACACACACACACACACACACACACACACACACACACACACAAGATTCTGTACACTTCAGGAACACAAGGAACGTTCAAAATGCTTGTTCTCAGCACCTGTCACCAAATTGGTTGTAAAATGAGCCACCTGGAGCCAGTTTTAAGACCTGATGTTATTTATTTATTTTAGTGTGTGTGTGTGTGTGTGTGTGTGTGTGTGTGTGTGTGTGTCTGTGTGTGTGATAGTGCGTGTAGCGTTCAACTCACTCTGTAGCCTGGGCTGACCTCAGACTCATAGAAATCTTACCTCAGTCTCCTGAGTGCTGAGACTAAGGTTATGAGCTACTACACCTGGCTAAGACCAGAATTTTGGTTTTCCAAAGTACAGCAGAGTTTCTTTTTGCCAACTTCCCTTTAATTAGTTATATTGTGTCATTGTAATCAAAGTACTAGCCAAAGAAAACTGAAGAGAGAAAAGCTTTCTTCTGCTGTTATGTGCAGAGACTTTCTGTTCATAGCTGTGTGGTCTCATGCCCTTGGGCAGGGTATCATGGTGGTAGGCATGTGTGGCAGAGGACAGCCACTCGCATCATGGTGGACCAGGAAGCAGACAGAGAGATTAGAACTGGAAATATTACATGGGGACCTGCAGCTGCCACGCAGGGCCCAGTGCCTAAAGGCTCCATTGCCTTCCCAAAATAATATCACCAGTTGGGGACTAGATATTCAAACACGAGCCTGTGGGGGGCAGCTCAGATTTAAGCCACACACTCTCAAACACTAGCCATACATATTTGTGGATGGCATCAACTTTCTTCAGAAACTGTGCACAGTGACTGACATGCCTTTCTCTACCTCTACGTCATCCTTGGTACCACCCAGAAAAATACACACTTTGGTATATACCTTTCCATATAAATTTTCAAAATTTCCTCTTATATCTGGGGGTGGCGGGAATCAATGATTCATTAGACTGGATTCCAAGAACATGGGTGGGTAGGAGTTTGTTTTCAGGAGCATGGGCACGTTACCAATAGCTACATCACTGAAGAAAATATCTCTTCTCTCCCATCAGTTGTTGTTACTTACTTATAACTCTCCATGGAGGGGTGGGGCCCATGAGGCCCACCCTGTCTTATCAGTGTTCTATTGCTGTGAAGAGACACCAAGACCATGACAGCAACTCTTATAAAAGAAGGCATTTGATTGGGGCTGGCTTAAAGTTTCAGAGGTTTAGTTCATTATTGTCACGGCGGGGAGCATGGTGGCTGCTATGATTTCTGATGGGTATGTAATTGTCAGCTCTGAAGATGGACTGTAGGATGTTTCCAGTGCTGCGCTGTTATAAACGATGCTGTGACAGATGCCTTGGGTGACGTTTCAAGTATCATGGCTGTATAACCATGTAGAACCGAGCTCTGGACTTTTAAAAAAAAATTTTTTTAAAATTTATTTAATATGTATATGAGTACACTGTCTTCATGCACACCAGAAGAGGACGTCGGGTCCTATTACAGATGGTTGTGAGCCACCATGTGGTTGCTGGGACTTGAACTCAGGACCTTTGGGAGAGCAGTCAGTGCTCTCAACCATTGAGCCATCTCTCCATTCCCCCAAGCTCCAGTCTTATTAAAACTAGCCAAGAGTCTGCTAAGTGTCACTGCTGTCCTGCCCAACCTCACGTGGTCCTTGAGCAGTGGTCCTTTGAAGCCAAGTTCAGACCCCACTATTTGTCTTGGTTTCATTTTATGTTATTAGGTTCAGCCCATCAGTCCATTCCATTGAGAGCCATCTGGATCCTGTCAATGTGCTTGCAATCTGCCTGGCCTTTCCTCCTCCCCACTCCCTTCTTTTCCAATCAACTGCAAATACAGTAAACAGGCCTTTTATGTTTTCAATTAAGTCATTAATAAAAACGCTGTACAGGTGAAAGTCGAGGCTAGAGCTCTGTGCTACGGCAGCAGAGACTTTCCAGGTTTTACCAACACTCCAGGTTTCCGCTACAGATTCTCCTAATTGAGGCAGAATTCAGTTTACATTCCCCTATAAGTTTATAATAAACTTCATAAAACAAAGTCGGACCAGATGGTTCCAACATCCAGGCTCAGTCAAGGGGAACCATCCTCCGAAGCAGAAGCTCTGGCTATGGATGGAGGGTTGGGCTCCATTGTTTCTGTTTTAACTGGGGCACTTGGCCACCTGGTCTCCTCACTGCTATCTCAGTGACCCAGGCCAAGGGCTCCCCAGGGGTCCTGTCCCCCCTATCAGTCACTGAAAACCCAGGGGATATGGCTGGCACAACCAGCTGATGTCTGATGCTGAAGGGACTCAGCTTGAGAGCTTGCATCCTTTATTGGAGCACTTCCATGCAGCACTGAGTGACAGTATGGATGCAGGAAGGCATGTATCCAGGCCTTTGCTGGTAGGGAGCAATCTGGTGCTGATGGGGGCCCAAAGTCCGGCAAGGAGTGTGGACTCCATAAGGTCAAGGCAAACCATTTCCTTCTCTCTGACTCAGCATCTTCATCTGCTCTGTAGGGATGGGGGCCACTCACCCATGAGGTGTGGAGTGTGAAGTTCCCAAGACCTAGTGGAGACAATACACATAGTGCACAGGGAGACAGACTGCCTGCTAATGTGCTTTTTTTTTTTTTTTTAAATCTCGGAGCATCAAAATAAATCTAGGTCAGTCTTCAAAAATTAACTGATTTCACTTACTACTGTGGTCCCTGATTTCTCCAGGAGCACTGGAGGATTTGGCAATGTTGGGCCCCCTTTACCAGTTTCTTGCTGATGGCTGTGACATAGTGAACTACACTCCTCATGTTTGCTAACGTCGACACTCCTGGGCTCCTGTCCCCATCGAGTTCAGATGGTCAGTCTTTAAAAAAAAAATAATACTGGGTGTTGTCGGTATTGGCATTCACTGCCCTGGTGCACTGTTGACAAGTGCAAGCTCAGGGCCGAATTGCTCAGCCTAGGTGTGACCTCTGTCAGGGTGTCAGGTGCCCCCTTTTAAAAAATGGTGTAATAAGCCAGGCCTGGTGGCACACGCCTGTAATCTCAGCATTTGGGGAGGCAGAGGCAGGTGGATCTCTGTGAGTTTGAGGCCAGGCTGGTCTACAAAGTGAGTCCAGGACAGCCAGGGCTACACAGAGAGACCCTGTCTTGGAAAAAGAAAAAAAAAAATTACTGTAATAGTGAGTGGTTAAAAATGTGTCTGCTGTGGTCCTTGATTAGTAGTGCCCTGTGTTGCTGTATAGCCTGAAGACCTCCCATGGTGGCTGACTCAGCTGGGAGATCAGGGCTTGGGACCTGGTGAGTGCTAAGGGAATTGTAAAGAAACAGCAAGTACAGAGTGGGGGTGGGGGTTGGGTGGGCATTCAGCCAGTAAAGTGCTTGCTGGACAAACATGAGGACCTATCTTGGCTACTTGTAGCTACTTTCCTATTGCTGCGACAAAACCCTATGACCCAGGCAATTTATAAAAGAAAGTATTTAATTGAGGGACTTGCTTAGAGTTGAGAGGTTGAGTTCGTGATCCAGCATGGCAGGAAAGTGGCTGCAGGCAGGCAGGCAGGCAGACAGACAGGCAAACAGGCAGACAGGCAGACAGGCAGACAGGCAGACAGGCAGACAGGCAGACAGGAAGGGAGGGAGGGAGGGAGGCAGGCAGGCAGGCAGTGAGGCAGGGAGGCAGGCAGGCAGACAGGGAGGCAGGGAGGCAGGGTGGCAGGCAGGCAGACAGGCAGACAGGCAGACAGGCAGACAGGGAGGGAGGGAGGCAGGCAGGCAGGCAGTGAGGCAGGGAGGCAGGGAGGCAGGCAGGGGGAGGCAGGGGGAGGCAGGGAGTCAGGCAGGCAGGCAGGGAGGCAGCGAGGGAGGCAGGCAGGCAGGCAGGGAGACAGGCAGGCAGGCTGGCAGGCAGGCAGGCTGGCAGGCAGGCATGGTGCTGGAGCAGTAGCTGAGAGCTTACACATGATCCATAAGCAGGAGGCAGAGAAAAGAGAATCAACTGGGAACAGCATGGGCTTTTGAAACCTTAAAGCCCACCCCCAATGACACACCCCGTCCAACAAGGCCACACCTCCTAACCCTTCCCAAACAATTCCACCAACTGTAGAGCAAGAATTCAAATATAGGAGCCTATAGGGGAGGGGGGTATTCTCATTCAAAACACTACAGGAGCTAAGTTCAGATGCCTAGTTCACACACACACACACACACACACACACACACACACACACACACGATATGATAGCATGTACCTATAATCCTGGTGTGGAGGAGGAGGAGATAGAAAGATCCATAAAGCTTCCAGCTATTTAGTGAACACCAGATTCAATGATAGACCTTTTCTCATGAAAGTAAAGTGGAGGGAGATTGAGAGTTTACTAACATTGACCTTTGACCTCCACATGCCCGTATACAGAGACATACACCTGCTCATGTATGTATGTATGTATGTATGTATGTATGTATGTATGTATGCATGCGTGTATGCTAGAACCCCTCCCCACACTGAAACAGCACGGCTATCAACCATTGTCTAGTCCCAGCACCCAGGTACCATTGTTCCGGAAACTTCCTAGGGCAAAAGGGTGTCAACACAAGACACCTGCTAGCAACAATGGCGGTGATGTCACTGATAGGGAGGCAGCTTTCCTGGTGTGAATGCGCCCTCACTTGCCTATGTCCGCTTCATGCCAAGGGTCCCTGTGGGCTGACACATCAGTCGTAGCTTTCTTTTTTTCCTTCTTTCTCAGAGAAAGCAGAACTGGTGGGCCTGAGAGGATTATAGGCAGGTACATCCTCACTGGGCAACCAGTAGCAAACAAGAACTTAGCTCCTACTGAGGAAAAGCCCCCAGCTTTGTGGAGCCACAGCAGCCCTCTGCAGCGCTTTGTGGGTAGTGGGGACGGAGGCTATTGTTGCTCTGTGCCTGGCCACTGATTTGAAAGCATAGGGATAGTAAGCCAGCTGGCTTCTGCCTGCAGTTTTGGCTCAGAGCTCAGGCCTGTTGTACACATTTGTAACTAACTTGGCTGCGTGTTCTGAGCTGATGTCAAAGCTGCCTTCCATTAACGCTACTCCGTGCTGGAGAGCTCCCTTCCCTGGAATTGGGAGTGGGAGGCAACCCCCCCCCCTCTGCTGTTGGAGTTGTTGGGGTCTGGTTTCCACCTGTCTTGCAAGCCTCTCCCACTTGCGTGAGGCCAGCAAGTACACACTGCTTGATTTGCCTTTCCGTCCTTTCTTCTCAGGGTGAAGACCTTTGCCCTCTGCTCTGTATCTCAAAGTTTTTCTGCCAGTTTATCCAATGGCATCTTTCCTTCTGCTCTGGAGTCCGGCGCTGACGTGGTGATCGAGCCGAGGAGCCGAAATCAGCTCTGTCTGCAGAGCTGAGCATCCTTTACTGCTCCACTGGAGATGATGCCACATCTTGTGCACTACATCAGCTGGGGGCCAAACTTGCTTTGCCACCTTTATTTTTCTTGTAAATTTTTTTTTTTTTTTTTGTGAGTGAATGTGTGTGGGTGTGTGTGTATGCCTCTGTGCATATGCATTTGTGTTTGTGTGTGTGCATGTGTGTGTGTGATGCATTTGCATGTCTCTGTGTGCATGCATTCATCTCTGTGTATGTGTGTGATGTGTGTTGGATGCATGTCCCTGTGTATGCATTCATCTGCGTAAGCATGTGCATGTGTGCATGACTCTGTGTGTATGTGTATATGATGTGTTGTGTGCATGTCTCAGTGTGTATGCATTCCTGTATGTGAGTGTGTGTTGTATGCATGTCTCAGTGTGTATGCATTCCTGTATGTGTGTGTGTGTTGTGTGCATGTCTCAGTGTGTATGCATTCCTGTATGTGTGTGTGTGTTGTATGCATGTCTCTGTGTGTATGCATTCCTCTGTGTGTGTGTGTATGCACACACGTGTATGTGCATGCAGATGTGCTCTTTCCACAGGACAGATGTGGAAGGCTGAGGACAACCTTGGGCATAACTCCTTGCCCTTCTACCTTGAGGCAGGGTCTCCTGGCTGTTGACCACTGTGTATGCTGGACAGCTGGCTTAGGAGCTTCTGAAGATTCTTCTTGCTCCTCCCTCCATCTCCAACAGAAGAAGTGGAATTACAGTTATGTGCCAGCGTGTCTGGCTTTACATGTCTACTGGAGATTTGAACTCAGGTCCTCATGCTTACATGGCAAGTGCTCTACCCACTTAACCATCCGCAAATAGAGTTTTCTGGGACCCAGCCATTTTCACTTGTTTGTATGTGGCATCTGTGGCTGCTTTTGCACTGTGTGGAGAGCAGGTGGCTGTGGTAGGGACTGAGAGTGTTTGCTTTCTGACCATTTCCAGGTCCCTGTGGTGGGCCTCCCCATTTCTAGGACTCATGCTGTGACACCCCCGTTCTCTTTGGGTCAGGCTGGTATGAGCCTATGCTCTGCGGACACCCCTTGCTAGGCATTTCCAGGCAGCTGCCTGCATCTCTCTCCACTGCCCAGCTATTAGTTACTGTGCTGTTGCTGTAACCAACGTAGGCAGGAAGGGCTTGTTTTGGCTTACACCCGGAAGGGATACAGATCACCATGGTGAGGAAGGTACAGCAACAGGGATAAGGCAGCTGGTCACATCGCACCCACAATCAGGAAGTAGAGCAAGGACAGAAAGTGAGCCTGGCCTAAGAAATCTCAGTGCCCACTTCCAGTGACCCACTTCCTCCAGGGGTATTCCATCTCTTAAAGTTTCTATAGCCTTCCAAGAACAGTGCTGCCACCTGGGGCCCAGGTGTTTTAAACACATCAGGCCACAGATGAGATTTCATATTCAGACCACAGCTGCCCAGCAGTGGTGTCCATACTGATGGAGCTGGCTTCTGAGGGGCCTGCCTGAGGAGACAACTCCTTTCTTGCAGGGCACCCTTCTCAATTTTTGTTTCCAATCTGGCCGTGCTCACTAGTGATGCGTGGTGTGGGTTCGGGAGTTAGACAGATCATAAGGTGTCTCTTGTAACTGTGGGATCTTGGGTGGTTCTCTTCCCTCAGTTTTCTGCAGTGAAGGTGTCTCATCCTGCCTCCACGTCACTGTGGTGATGAAACTTGTTCTGCACCTGCTGTCTAGGGCTGTCCTCCCTCCCTCCAACGTGGGGACAGGAGCGGCTATTCAGTGCTGAGCAGGCTCAGGGCTCAGAGCCATAAGCCTGTGGTTTGGCTTCTTACAGGACTCTGGATTCTTGCCATATCCTCCCTCCTCTGAATCTGGTCCTTTTTAGAAGCTGGGGGCTGTGGATGAGGATGCCGGGATTCGGTGGTCTGCAGAAGGCGGCAGCCACGAGAGCCAAGGGGCTTTTCAGAGACACAGGTGCTAGGGCAGAGGCAGAGAAGGCCAGGCCAGTTGCTATGGAGAGAGAAACATGATGCGGTTAACTTGTTTGACGGGCGGCCTTGAGAAATACCCACGTCCCTCCGGGGCCTTGGAGCCATCCATCATTTGGAAAGGCTCCTTTCATGATGAGGGTTATCTATGTGGCTAATAAAACCGCACTCACAATCCCCTCCGTGCAGACAGCCTTTCCCTTTTTACACATTTTATGGAGCCCTCTTCAGTTTATAAGGCATCGGAGGCTTCATTCTATTCAGTGCTGCCTCTGCCTCTGTGATAGGCATTGGAGCACATGCTGTGTGCTGGGCATGCAGGCCTAGGATGTGAGCTGCACATGGCCCCCACTAGCAGGAGCTCAGAATCCCATGGAATGGTGAGCACAGCCTGGTCGTCATCCCAACCCACAGGAGGAAAGCGGGTGGAGGGGGCCTTGGGCAGGAGAGGACCAGCCTCCTTTGAGATGGGAAGGAAGGACACAAAGAGGATTAAACTTCAGGGTATCCCAAAGGACACTAACAATTTTACCTCTGCTTCAACCGGGGGCCCTGGGCCAGGCTGCTGGCATGCCTTGACTCATTTATCATGACGGGATTCTTCTGGCTGCCAGCAAGAGGCCCACAATGCTTACAGGCAGAGACAATGGAGGATTTTTGTCTCAGGTGTCCAGATTACAGGCAGGGCTGTGTTGACAGGAGGTTGGGATCATTTTTTTTTTTTTCATGTGTGGGAAAGGACTATGAGATGTACCAATGCTTGGTTTTTAGACAAGAAAGTTACCTTTCTCTTCCTGTTGACAACCTAAATACCTCAGGAAAGCATTTGACTGCCTCAGACCACGTCAGTACCTGTGGCTCAGGGGAGGGCCTTAACAGCAGGTAGTCAGTAGCTCCCTTTACACCACAGGCTAGACCTGGGGGCATGAAGGTGGGCCAAAGAAATTATTTCTAGCTACTCTTTTTCCAAGTGAAGGAAGTTATCTCCTAGTCTGAGACGGGGTCTCGTATATTTCAGGTTGGCCTCAATCAAACTCTTTACATAGCCTTGGATGACCTTGAACTTCCTATCCTGTCTTCACCTTTCAAGTCCTGGGATTAAAAGTGTGTGCTACTATGTCTGGCTTCTGTGGTGCTGGGGCTCGAACCCAGGCCCTCATGTGTGCTAAGTAAGCACTCTATCAACTGAGCCACATCTCCAGCTCTTAGTTATACTTTTAATTTATTGAGATTTAAACTTCATACATGTCTCGGGCATGTCAGTGGTAAGGCTGCACATAAGTGGCACTAGAGGGCCATTTTAATCTCTTCTCCTCTTCACTGAACAAAGTCTGCTGAGTTCCTACTGTGTGCCAGGCGTTGCTTATGGCAACGAAGACACCATTCCTGACCACCTTATAATGGAGACAGAGACAAATAAAGTCGCATAATTTTAGAGACTGTTAAAATGATAAACAAAGAAAAGTAATATAAAGAGAGGAGAAAAAGCATGGAGAAGGTGCTGGTTTGGATGGGGTAATTGCGGGGCGGGTGGCGGGGGGGGGGGGACACTAAGGAAACAGAACTGACAGGTGGGAGGAGGTGTTAGAAGCAAAGCCGCTGGTGGGGCCACCGTGTACAAAGGCCCCAAGGGAGGCGTGGTTTTGGTGTGTCCTGGGAAATAATCAAAAGGCAATGAGGAGGAGGAGCATGGGCCAGAGAGCAGGGGTATGCATCAGATGGAGGGTAGAGAAGCCAGGGCCAGCTTGTACAGGCTCACCTCTGCAGGGCATGGCAGTTTGGGTTTTGTTCTAAGTATGATAAGATGGCATCTTGAATCAGTGGTGTCACAGGAAGATGACACTGACTGGCACGGAGGAAAATGTCTTTTTGTTTTGCTGTCTTTGTTTTGTTTTGTTTCTTCCGCATCCTGTGTGTTCCTCTGGTCAGTTTTGGAAAGTGAGGAGGGGACAAGGGAAGGAACCGGGCACACCTCATGAGCCCTGCTTTCTTTCTTTTTTTTTTTTTTTAAATTTTATTAATTTATTCATATTACATCTCAATTGTTAGCCCTTTCCCTGTTTCCTCCCTTTCTTCCCTCCCTCCCACTTCCCCCCTTCTCCCCTCCCCTATGTCTGTGATTGAGGGAGACCTCCTCCCCCTATATATGCTCTTAGAATATTGAGTCTCTTCTTGGTAACTTGCTATCCTTCCTCTGAGTGCCACCAGGCCTCCCCATCCAGGGGACGTGGTCAGAAAAGGGGCACCAGAGTTCGTGTGAGAGTCAGATCTCACTCTCCACTTAATGGTGGAGAATATCATGTTCGTCGGCTAGGTCCTGGTAGGGGTTTGAAGCTTACTGCCTATATTCTCCAATGGCTGGTGCCTTAGTTTGAGGAGGACCCCAGGACCCAGATATACATAATAGCCAGAACATGGAAACAGCCTAAGTGTCCCTCAGTAGAAGAATGGACTAAGAAACTGTGGTACATTTACACTATGGAATACTACTCAGCTATTAAAAACAAGGAATTCCCGAAATTTGTGGACAAATGGATTGATCTAGAAATTATCATAATGAGTGAGTTCACCCAGAAGCAAAAAGAGACAAACGGTATATACTCACTTATATCAAAACACTAGTCCAAGGGATACGTACCATGAAAAACTTTACTTACCAAAAAAGTGGGTCAGAAGAGAGGACATCCTATTGAGACTATAGGCGAGAGTAGCATGGAAGAATGGGGAAATAGTAGGACCCACAGGGTCCTGGAAACCTACAATAAGAACTTTATAACTGCTTTCTTTATGACGTGGGACAGATGGCTTCTTCAGAGGGAGAGGAGGAAGGGCAGTAGGGGTGGCAGGGGAGTGCTGTGATTGGTCCAGCTGGGAGCAGATGGGAAGTGCGTGAGCCTGGGGATGGCCAGAAGAATTGTGACGTAACAGAGAGCCCTGTCCCAGGAAGAGAGAGTGTGAGAATTGTGTGCATTTGTCTCTCTGTGTGTGCATGTGCATGTGCGTGTGTGCATGAGTGTGTCTGTGTGCATGTGCTTGCGTGCATGACTGTGTGTGTGTGTGGTCTGTGTGTATGTGTGTGGTCTGTGGTCTGTGTGTATGTGTGTGATCTGTGTGTGTGCACGTGCATGCATGCATGAGTATGTCTGTGTGCATGCGTGTGTGTGTGTGTGTGTGTGTGTGTGTGTGTGTGTGGGTGGGTGTGAGACTATCTGAACATCAGGTATTCTTCAGGGTCCATCCACCTTTTTGTGAGGCAGGCTCTCTCACTGGTCTAGAACTGCTCAGCTAGGCTAGGCTGGCCAGCCAGGGAACTGCCTCAGCCTTCCTAATGATTTGAGGGATCAAACTTGGGGCCTCATGCTTGGAAGGCAAGCATGCTACCAACTGAGCCACCTCACCAGCCCCGAAACCATGGTTTTGTAGCAGAATAGAACAGCGGTGATTTGATCTTCTCCAGCTGCACTTGTCAGAAAAGTGACAGGATGTATCCGTGATAAAGACAGGAACTGACTGGCAGTTTCGGGCCAAGTGCCGGGCACTAGAAGGAGAAAGAAGTGGCTGGCACACAATCGCCCTCAGGAATTTTGATTTTCACGTGAAATCCACTGAGATTTAAGTTTTGTCTGTTTCTAGAATGTTCCTCACAGATAATATCACTGTTGTACGTGGAACCGTGTCCCTTCAAAATGTGCGTGCTGAAATTTTGCTTAGTGCACAAAATGTGCTTATGTGGCTTTGGAAAACGAGGCGTGGGTGAGGAAATAGCTGGGCCTAGCCCTTGACACTCGCCTCTCCACTGCAGTGGGCAGATGGCCTTCTCAGAGGGAGGGGAGGAGGGACGGTGACTCTTTTAAATTCTTTTATTTGCGCGGCTAGGGGATTGAACCTGGTGCTCTGTGTGTGGTTGGCAAGTGCTCAACCACTGGGGCTGCATATCCAGCCCTTTGAGGATACAGTCACTAAGGAGGTGATTGAAACAAAATGGGTCTTTTAGAGACGGCATTAATTCAACCTGACTGATGTCCTTAGAAAGGGAAATTCAGAACACAGAGTCTCCCGGGGCGTTCCTGTACAGAGGGATGGCCATGTGAAGAGGCAGTAAGAGGGTTGCCAGCTGCGGGTGAAGGAGTGAACTCAGAGATCACCCACACTGGCACATTGGGCACCGTTGTCTTGCATCTCCCTTCTCTGAAACGATGCAAAAGCAGGGAGTCCCGTGAGCCACCTGGGCTGTAGCCTTTGGATATGGCAACCTGAGCAGACCCAGGGCCACTACTGAAATGTTTTTTGTCACCTGAGTAACTCAGAGCCTGTGAGCCTTCCTGAACTGGCCTATGCCACTTTCCATTCTGGTCACTCCCACCTCGCCTCTTTGTGCTCCCGCCATATGGCTCTATTTCCTTCTTGTCCTCTGTCCTCTCTCTTTCCGATTCTTCTTCCTAGAACACCCCCTTGCCTCACCGTTGGTTGAGCTAAGTCCCCCTTATTCTCCAGATCTCAGGTCAAATGCATCCTTCTGCACATCGCCTCTTCTCCAGCCTCCTCACTAGACTGATTCTCCTTGCAGATGTTGTCTTAGGAGGATGCATGGGTAGCAGAACTTGGGACAGAGAATTAAGTGTAGAGGCTGCTTGGGAGTGCTGATGATGGGGACAGCCCCTGTGGGGATGAGGTTAGGGGGATGAGCAGGCGGCATCATGAAACTTGGACAGTAGCAATAACAGAGGTCAGAGTCAGCACCGTAAGTAGCCAACTACGGGGCGGGGATGGTTCGTGCTTTACCACTGGATTTTAGAATCACCTAGGAGACACAGCTTAGGGCCTGCCTATGAGGGCATTCCCAGGAGAGACTCTAACTGAGGCATAAAGGCTAACTGGAGTATGGGTGGCCCCATCCCACAAGCTGGGCATCTATGGCTAAAGAAAAAGGAGAAAGAGAGTTGAGCACTGGAGTTAATCTTTTTCTGCTTCCTGGCTGCGGCTGCAGTGAAAGTCGCCGCCTCACACTCCCGTGATCACTTCTTTTTGTCACCGTAGATAGCATCCCTTCCTAAGCCACGAACTGTAACAAGCTTTTCCTTTTCTTAGGTTGTTTTTCTCAGCTACTTTGCCATGGCAATGAGAAAAGTAACCGCTACAGACATCATGGGCTGGTTATTGAAGAGGAGATGCCTTCAGAAGTGGGGCCTGACCTTTGCTGGGTAGCATAGGGCAATCTCTGGAGAGGGTCTGGAGAGATCTGTCAGTATCTGACCCTTTTGTCACATAGGAGAAAGATAGGAAGACCTGTTGTAGCATCTCCTACCCATACCCTCACCTTTCTAATATTACCCATGGCATCAGTTGCACAGTGATACTTTGTAAATCTTGCCTTCCCTACTAGGTGTAGAACAGAGGCGTGAATATCATAAAATGATGTCTCTTGGGTGTGGAGGAACATGGCCGATGCACGGATGAGGGAGGAATAGTGAACCAAGGAAGGGAAGAAGGAGGACGTCAGGATCATTTGCGGTGCGATGCTTTTACGGCCACAAAGGCTTGATATTGGTTGCTGTTACAGGAGAAAAGCAAGCCAGGGCAAGGGGGATGGATGTTAATGCATTCGCTGCCTGCATGCGTGCCAGATGCTTTCCTATTTAATCCCTATAAGAACTCTGGGACCAGGGATGGCTGCAGCTTGTGAAGGGTTGATGAGAGGTTGGCCATGTCTGAGAGGAGCCCTAGTGGTTGGCTGCTAAGAGGCCTCTTAGCCTGGCATGAAGTTTGTGAATTTATCGCAGAGTAAATACAGCCAACCTTGGATCCTCAGGCCCTGCTTGTCTCCGCTCCAGGCCAGGCGTACTGTCTCTGTTCTTGCAGTCTTTTGCCAGCTGATTTAGCTAATTGGGTCTCTGCTTTACTCATGTTCTCATCAGCTCCTTCTCCCCCAACCTCGCCTCCTTCCACCTATAGCCAGGCCACTGCGGTTGGTGTTTGGGGGTCTCCCTAAACTCTTGGATCACGTTTTCAGGCGCGCTCTTCATGGGTACTGACAGATGGTATGTCTCATCCTCTTTGTGGATTTTCGAGACCTAACTCTCTCAGGCAGCCATGCTTGTGGGCTCTGTCCTCACGCCCGAGTGCTGCTGGCCAAGTACCATTTCACTGCTGCATAAATGAGGGTCTAACGCTGGAAGAGGCTCAGCCGTCGTCGGCTCAGTTGTGGCGATACTTGGTGTCAGGTCTGCTGGCATGTAAGGCAAGGAGTCCTGCAGGGTAAGGATGCCCACAAACACCCTCCCCTTAATCAGGAGTTCTGGCCAGAGAATGTTTTCTGGGCTCATTTTAAGGCCCCCTAAGCCTCGGGAGAGACCACAGTAGCCTTTGGACCCTTTGGGGCCTGCACAGGTTGGGCTAGAGCCGAGTCACTGTTCCAGGGAGGCTACGGTGGCCCCAGGTGGGAATTGGCTGGGCACCAAACTGAAATCCATGGCAAGAGCCTTCTCTTCAGCCCCAATAGCTAGTGACTCCTGTGTTTTGGGGAGGATGAGTCTAAAGGCTGAGATGTACTGAAATTCTACCTATTTTCTACTCACCAATCTTGGCTGGACCTGGTTTGGTACTGCCATGGCCTAGAGCAAGAAGCCATCATCGTCGTCGTCATCATCATCATCACCACCACCACCTTCTTCCTCCTCCTCCTTCCTCCTTCCCCCACTCTCCTCTCTCTGTATGTATGTATCCCTGTTTATTATTCCGACACCTGATGGGGAACCTTTTTCCAAGTCTTACAAAGCTGGCTAGTATGCTAGGGACTTTACGATTGTCCTTGTACTTTTATGTCTTGCCGAGGTGTAAGCACACAGGCAGATACTCAATCATGAATGTCACAGGGATCAACAGAAGCCTGGTGGATATTTCTGATGGCCTAAGGGTGAGCAGCACCCTAGCCCTGAAGTCTCCTGAGTGGGCTATGTTCAGAAGGACATGAGTTCTGTAGACCCCTCTCCTGTCCCCAGATTTTGAGAAAGCCCTCTAGGTAGCAGCCACAAGGTCAAATACTTCTGGTGCAGCGAATCCATGCCTGGGGATTTGTTCCGGGAAGGGAATTACATTTCAATTTGATTTAATTCAATGAGAACGACACCAAATTGATCAGCTGGTAAAATGCCATTTGATGGGCAGACCCGTTCTTTCCAAGTCAATAGGAACCACCAGAAAAATTAGTCTTGCTTTTTCAGACAGAACGAAAAGTTTTACCCATTTCCTTTGCCTTTAAAAGGGGGCTTACACTCTCTGGAGGAAGAGAGCCCTTTGCTGATAGCTTTGGGCAAAGTGATTACATGCAGGTATCTGGGAGTCAAATACAATTCCCACCCCCTCCTCTCTCTTTCTCTATCTCTCTGTAAGCCATCTTATACTTGAGTTCTGTGAGATCTCGAGGGTTTTTCTCAGATTTCCTAAGCCTCAGTTCCACCATCTTTAAAATGGTCATGGGGTTTTCCTGTTGGCGTCTCTCACCAGCAGCAGCTATGTGAATGGCCATGGGACAGTTCCCATCTTGGTAAGTGATCCCAGGTATCGTTTTTGAGCAGCTACTGTGACTGGAGTTAGGAGTAGCTACTGTGCCCTGGCATCACTACCAAGCCAGGGCTTGACCGCCTATCTCAATAAGCCAGCTAAAACCAGCCAAATAAATAGTGAGAGACATTTCTTAAGAAGGAGATTTATTCAACGTGACCACATTGGGAAGAGGGACAGAGATTTAGTGACCACTTTACCTCCATCTCCAGGGTCCCAGCATGAGGGGAAGGATTAAGTAGAAATAATAAGCGATGAAGAAATCATGGTGTGGTCCTGCTCAGCACCATCAGCTCAGTTCTAATAGCTCCTACAAGGTCCTCTGGAGAGTTGCGAGTCCAGAGAAAGATTCTCCCCCAGGGCCCTCCTGCTCTGGCCTCAGCCTCTACTTCTCGCAGCATGAGATTCCTGGGGAAATTATAATTTTTTTGGGGGGTCTATTGTTTCAATAGTCTGTTAGCTAAAGAGAGGGGCACACAAGTGTCCCTTTGGAACAGCCCTGTTCCCCTGTCGGGCAGACTGGCTTTATTACATGTACATGTCAGGCACACTGGAGCTCCACACACACCACACGGCTTCACCATTATAGTGGCTCCAGCTCTACTTCCGTATTCATCATAAATAATGAATTCATTTCAATGTGATCGTGGATTGGGGCACCCTTTGAGCAACACGTTAACGTTGCAGTTGCCAATGCCTCATGTTATGTGAAGACAACAGCTTACGAGTGTAGAAAAGCCATACTTGCCTGCACTGAGATACATCGAAATGGACAGAGAGTCCACACACACTGCAGTGGTTCCTCCCTGTTGTCAGACCGATAAGATGTAGAGTCACCTAGGAAATACACTTCCGGGTGAATCCAGAGGCTGTCTCTGGACAAGTTTAAATGAGAAAGCGGGACACACCCCGCTGGTGCCAGGAGTCCCAGACTGAGTTAAAATGGAAAAAGAAGTGGGCTGGTCAACAGAATCCACCGTTCTGTTTCTTGACTGCAGATGCAGTGGGACCAGTGGCCTCACTCTCACGCCACACCTTCCCCCACCATGGTGGCCTGTGTGCCCTCAAGCCATGAGCCCTCCTGCCTCATGTCAACGAAGTGTCATGGAATTCAATTCCTCCTCCTTTAGGTTGCTTTTGCCAGGTGTTTTCTTATAGCAATGGAAAAAAAAAAAAAAAAAAAAAAAGTAACTCCTGCGTTGAAATCTGCAAGCTTCCTTAGCTCACTCTGAGCATTACAAGCCACGATCCGGAACCCCAACTTTCCTTCTGATTTCAGGTTCCTCTTTCCTTCCCTTGACAGAAACCCCCAAAGATAGCACTCTTTGTGGCTCTCTTCTGCAGGCAAACAGAAGGGCGTTAGCAGGGCGAGCGCCGTGCCTTCTGTAGTGTGCACCTGTGGTGTTTATATGCCACTTACTGCCCAGTGTCAGGCTTACTGTGTGTTTGTTTGTTGTATTTATATGTCAATCATTTACATTTAATGTGCATAAAACAATATCACCAACTATGTAAAAAATGATGTCACTGCTGAGATTTTGGAGCGATGTGCTCCAAAGCATTGTTTCTATAAGCTCTGGCTTGTGCCGGGCATGCCGACTTATTTTCAAATGTTTTCCTAAATTGTGATATTGTATAGATGATGTAAAAATTTCCATTTGACCACCTAACAAACACAGCAGAGTGGCGCGGAGTACACTTACGTTCTTGGGTTGCCATTGTAACTCTATCCATAGATCTCTTGCCCTCTTCCTACTGTTGGAAACCATGCACCCTTTAAATAGTACCCCCTTTCCCCTCAGTTCTTGGTGCTTGGCATTCTATTTGTGTCTCTGTACATTCTCCCTGTCTAGGTGTCCCATTCAGGTGGAGTCATATGGCACTTGCCCCTTTGCAACTGGGATGGTTGGTTTTACTTGTCAACTTGACACAATTTAGAATCACCTGGGAAGGGAGTCTCTCAATAGCGACATGGGGTCTAGATCAGGTTGGCCCATGAGTTCATCTATAAGGGATTGTCTTGATGACATTACTTGAGGTGTGGAGGTCTACCCACTGTGGGTGGCACCAGTCCCTAGGTAGAAGATCCTGGGCTGGGTAATAGTGGAGATCATGAATTGAGTATTTATTGCTCTCTGAACATGATTATGGCTGTGGATGTGACCATCTCCTTTGAGTCCTTGCAACTGTGACTTCCCAGCTATGAAGGACTGTAATATGAAACTGTGAGCTGAGGTAAAACCCATTCTCCTTTAAACTGCTTTTTTTTTCAGAGCATCTTTATTATAGCAAAAGGAGAAGGAGCTAAGAAAGTATGTGTCTGGCTTGTGTCGCTTAGTCTAATGCCCCCAAAGTTCACCCATATTGTGGCATGTATCAGAACCCTGTACCCTTTCAAGGCTGAATAACTTTTTATTGTAGGTCCGCGTACACAAACTTGGCTTACCTCACACATGGCAATTTTTTGAGAGTGTATATATGGCATTATAGCAGAGTTATACTATTTTTTTCTATCTTGAAAAATATGAGGAAACCAAGGAACAGAGTTGTCATGTGACTTCAGCTATCCACGAGAGACTCAGAGTTCAAACTCGGGCCTCCTGATCTCACGGACCGCGCCTCAGACTCCACGTTAGTTGCCTCCCTTCTTTCCTGTTGTTGTCACAGATCCAGATGATGTTGACTCCGAGTCAGTTTGGTTATTAATTTCCTGTTGTTAACAGAAGCTGTGGCGTCTGAAGTCTCTGCTGCACCATCTGGAATTTTTAATAAAAACTTGAAGAATTTCCAGGGGTTTCGGTGCATTGCAAATGTGTAATAGCAAGGGGAAAAATTACTGTTTAAAGACAGGAATGCCTACAGCCACTTTTAAACTCCAGGTGGGGGTGTGGAGGGTTGTCTGACAGAAGGCAGGCTGCTCTTTTGTTTAAGAAAATGCTATAAACAGGCTTAAAAAAATTTCCCCCAAGGGGAAACTCACTCCCTCCTCCCACCTCAAATAATCTGGAAGGAGAAAGCTGTAAATTAAATTGCATTACAGAACGAGCTAGCAGGGATTTGAGAACTGTCCATTTGTATCTCAGAAGGCAGGGAGTATTCTGGGGGATCAACATGACCCCGAGAATCTCAGAGGAGACTAAAGAGAGCTAGTGGCAGGAAAATCCAACAGGTGATGACCTGGAAGCCCTAGGAAGAGATTTCCTTGAGTCAGGGTGGTTGACAGACTGAAGTGGGGAGTGTTTCTGTGGGTGTGCTGCTCCGGAGCTTGGTTCTCTCTGCTCAGCTTTCAGAATCCAGCTCTATGAGGAGGGCTTAAGGCAGAGAGCTGGAGGGCTAAAGCTCTTGGGAAGGTGCACGGGTAGGGAAGGGAAGAAAAGGGACATTGGGAAGGTATGGGGAACTGTGATGAGAAAGAGCAGGGGTTAGAGTCAGAGGCAACCGCTGGAGAGGAAAGGGGAGGGGCATCCAGGAGGAGTTTGTGTGTCCCAGAGTGAGTTGGGATAGCGTTGAGGTAAATGCTGGAGTTGAGGAAACAAGGGTCCTAGACTGTAACATTATCTTAACAAGTAACATTATGCTACATTATGCCCAGGCAGCTGGCTCCCAGGGAGTGGTCCATACCCTGCTCTGCTTGGGCTGCTCTGCCTATGAGGCCGCACTGTCACAGTGACAAACCAATAAACATCCAGGCTTGTAACATATCAGGGAACCCCTTTGCAAAGGAGATGCTCCTTTCGAGGATACTCTATGAGACTTGAGGAGTTAGTGTGACCACCTAGCTCCTTGCCAGCTCCGAGGCTGGCACAGAGTCTGAGAAAGGGATTGCTTTCACTAGGCAGGTGATTAGAACACTTCTTTTGGAGTAAGTACTATGTGCCCCTCCCTTCACTGACAGAGCTCCTTCAGACTCAAGGCCAGATTTATTTTTCTAGCTTTGACCAGAGAAGAAAAAGGTTTAGAAATAACATGATGGCAGTGACTCAGACAACTCATTCACCCAACTAAGAACTGGTAGAGACAGAATGTGACCCATTTTTCTTTTCCTCTTTCCTCTTCCCTTCCGTTCCCTTCCCTTCCCTTCCTTTTGAGGCAGTGCCTTTCATTGTGGGAGGATTTTCCAAATGATCTAAGCTAGTTGGCACAGAGCCCCAGGGATATGCTTGTCTCCTAATCCCCAGAGCTGGAATAGCAAGTGCACATTGGGATGCCTGGGTTTTTACAAGGGCTTTAGGGCTCTAGCTCAGTTCACTGTGCTAGAAGGGAAATGGTTTTTCCAAGTGAATCTTCATAGCCCTGAGCCCATTTCATATGCCTCTCAAACTTGTGCTTATGGCCTCACTGGCTTTTGCCTATGCCCTTGCAAAGATCGTGGTTTGCTGGAGTTATCCCTTGGCCTGTAATTCCCCTTTGCAAGTTTCCACACTGAGCTAGACCAGAACGCCCCTCCTCCAGAAGGTTTGTTGGGGGAGACTGTGAAGCCATCTCCAGAATTTCCAGGTTGGGGCTGAGACCTTGCTTTTCTGGCATGCTTTCCACGTTGTGAAGACTACAATCGGCAAGCACTGTTCTAGGCACCACTGTCCCTAAGTCCATCCTGAGTGGGACTGGCTTGTCAGCTTCTCCTGCTGGGCTTCATTGCTGTCCCTGACATCCCAGCTAGCTGGTCATTTCCCCTATGGCACCACACACATCTTCTAAGGTTGGGGCTACACATCTGTGATGCTAAGACCCGAGAAACTGGGGAGGGAGAGAGGCTGGATCTTGGACCTGGTTGAGGTTGGAGGCTGGGGGGTTCATTTGTCCCTCCTTCTGAGAGCAGGTGTATGGAATACAGGAGTGAACTGACTCAGAGATGCCACAGGCTTCTGAGGGAGCTTGGTGGATTTCCCTCCCACTACCTCTGTCTGCCTTGCATAGACAGCCCTTACCAGGGAGACAGACTGGAATTCATAGCAAAAAGAAAAAAAAATTATACCAAATGTCTTTTGACAGTGGTTTAAAAAGGCCCAAGAGACAGACTGTCAAAAACAGTCCCCAGAGACTGGAGATGGCTCTGTCAGCAAAAAGCATGCTGTGAAAGCGTGAGGACCCAAGTTTGATCCCCGGGACTTATGTAAAATGTCAGGTGTGGCTTTGCACTTGTAACCTCAGCCCTAGGGAGGTGGGGACAAAAATCCTTGGGACATGGTGGCCAGTTAGTCAAGCTGAATCAGGGAGCCTCTAGACTAGGTTCAATGAGAGACCCCGTCTCAAAAAATATGAGGGAGAGCTGTTGAAGAAGATATCCAACATCAACTTATGGCTTCCACATGCATGTACACACACACACACACACACACACACACACACACACACACACTCAGTCCCTGGGTACCCAGAAAAATACGACTGAACTCCTGATGCCTAGCTTTTACTTCTCCATCCAGAAGAAGGGCTGACTCCTGTGAGTCTGTGCTCTTGTGAGCATGCGCATGGAGTGAGAAGAAGTACTTTCGAAGAAGAGGGAGGGACCAGTAAAGTGCTTGCTGTGCAAGCCCAATGACCTGAGTGTTATCCAGCACCCCCACATAAAGGTAGAAGGAGAGACCAGACTTCCTCTGGAAGAGAGAATGTTTCTTACTCAGGGGCAGCTAGGGCACTTTGGGGTGAGGCTTGAGGCTAAGGGTACTAGGCCAGGCCTCTCTGGGGGAAGTAGAAAATGAATTCCCACACTGGGTGTTACATTCAGATCTTTTTAGAACGAGGCTGCAAGTCTCAAACGGTAGTGGAGAGTTGGGAGCCCCACAAGTGTTATAGCTCTTTGAGCTACTGTGCCAAGCACAAGTGTGGAAGCAAGTGACAAGGTGAGCTACAGGCCCAGCGGTGCTTCACCTGGAGGTCAGCACCGAGCTATTGGCAGTGGCGGAACAGGCCCCAGTGACTGCAAAGGCAGTTCTGCCACTGCTACCTAACCACTAGGCAGCCAGTGGCAGTTCCCACGCAATAAATGGAGTCTCAGACGGTCGTGGCGGAGGAATGGCGAGCAAGAGAGCCTGATGAGCCTGAGCATAAACACAAACACGGACACCCCCTGCAAGCCAGCCAGCCTTTATTTCTAGACCTTGGGCAGTGGGGAAAGGTTTTGAGGGTGAATGTGTCTGATTCGCCCGGGCTAAGGGTGCCAGGATACTTAATCTACACACGGTGGTACAGTGCCTCAGCAACGCGGGGCCCTATCACAAGAAGGAGAAAAACAGTACTTAGTTATCCTGCGTGTAAGGGGGTGAGTTCTATGACGATGCGACACCCCTTACAAAATCTGGAGTCACCAGATCAGGCGGAGTGAGAACACTGCTAAGAAATAGGAGTTCGCCTTCATGGACTGAGCGTGAAACGGCTATCCGGAGAAGTCAGACTTCAACCTCATCCAGCAGGGTGCCGCAGAGGAGGAGGCTCCGTTGCCTTGTAAAGCTTCTATCAGGGAGTCTCTTGTCCAACGGAGTCTGTCAGTGTCTTCTGTTTCACAGGGTCGAGAGGTCGAGTTATTTGCTTGAAGTTTTCCAGTTGGCGAGCTGCACAGCTGAGATTTGAACAGACACTTCTCACAGAAGGTATTTGGGTGACTGATAAGCAAGCAACAAGATGCTTGACGTCGTCAGTCACTAGGAATATTCAAAAGAAAGCCAGAAGTGGAACTGTGATACCACCCCGCTGTTTGACTAGCAGCAAAACACTGTGCTGTGGTGGGGGGTGGGGGGAAGGGAGGAGTGACAACAGAGAGTCAATAGGCCTGAAATGGGGCTCTGGAAAGTAGCTTGGCAGTTAAAAAAAAAAAAAATTAAACGTGTATATACCATAAGATCTGCCATTCCACATTTGGAACATTCATATATGGAAGTGGTGTGTGTATCAGAAAAACACACCAGACCAAGCGAAAATCCTTGTCTGTGTGTGTGTGTGATGTGTGTGTGTGTGTGTGTGTGTGTGTGTGTGTGTGTGTGCCATAGTACTCATGTGGAGGTCAGAGGACAACCTATGTCAGTCTTCAACTTCCGCAGTGTTTGAGGCAGCCTCTTGTTAATTGCTGGCTCTTGAGCTTCCAGGGCTCCACCTCCCATCTGCCCTTAAGTGTGCTGGGTTTCCTGAGGCATGCTACCTCATGTGGCTTTATATGGCTTCCAGGGACCTGAACAAATAGGGGCAACTTTGCACCCTAACACTAAGTTGAATGAACTAGTGACATTCACAACCATATTGCACGCGTCTCCAAAAACGTGAAAGGTGCAAGGAGTGCAAAAAGTGCGAGAAGCCAAACCTTAAGCTGTACACAGTGCTTGATTTTATTTACAGAAATTTCTAGAAAATACAAACTGACAGAAAGCACACGGATGCTGCCAGGGACTGAAAGCTGAGGCATAGAACAATGCAGGGGGGGTTACAGAGGGTACAAGAACTTACGGTGGGGGCAGGGTGTTGGTTTTGATTGGGTGATAACTTCAAGGATATGTACACATATTGAAATGTCAATTGGGACACTTTCAATACGTGTTTTTAAAAATTGTGTCAGGTGTGCCTCCATAGAGCTGTTAATGACAATAATATTATCAATATTAATAAAAGGCACAAGGTAGTTATTTGTCTTGGAGTCTGTCTCCTATCTACTTACAGTCCTGTTTTTACAGTCATATTGAATAGAGAAGGCGTGGCTCTGCTAAGTAGATAGTAGCAGCACACTGAAGTCTGGTGGGATAACTCAGTTGGTGCTGTGCTTGCTGCATGTGTTTTAGGACTGAGTTTGGGCCCTAGAACTCACATCAAAAAGCCAAGTGTGGGCTGGCCAGATTGCTAAGTAGGTAGAGTACTTTCCATGCAAGTGTGAGAACGTGAGTTCCGGTTGTCAGAATGACGTAAATGCTGGATACAGTAGCACATGCTTGTGATCTCAATGCTCCTGTGGTGATCTGGGAGGTGGACAGAGGAGACTCCTCAGAAGCTCATGGGCTCCCTAACACTGGGGAGGAAGAGGCAAGAGACAGGATCCCTGGGCTCACTGGCCAGCCAGTCTGCAAAACTGGTTAGCTTCAGGCTTCGTCAGAGAGCCTGTCTCAATATACAAGATGGGTGGCTACTGAGGAAGACGCGTGGCTGTAACTTTGTGTAGGAAGCTGGGAGATCCTGAAGGCAAGTACTGGTGGCTCTTTGTCTCCAAAAGCCCTGCTGGGGCCACTTACACTTTAGCGAGGCACGGTACTGGTCTCGGATGAAAGCTTGAGAAAGGCAGCTAACAGTGTTGTGCCGGGAGTTCTCTTCCTACCTGGGAAGCCAGCTCACTGTGGACAGTACTCACTGAGGAGGGTGATGGGAGGCAGATTGCAGACCTCAAAATCCCAGCGTCTGGGTGCATGACTGAGCTCAGGGATACCTCCTCTGATGTTCACTGTCTTCTTCCTGCTAGCCACAACCCCTCACTGAGCTCTGCAGAGTGGCATCGTGTGTGTAGTCAAATGTGTGCATAGCTGGGTGAAGGTGCATGAGCGTGTGTGTGTGTGTGTGTGTGTGTGTGTGTGTGTAGATCAGAGGGCAGCCACAGGTATCCCTTCTCAGGTGTCTTGCTCCTTTTGTTTGCGACAGAGTCGCTCACCGGCTTGGAACTTAGCCAATAGGGCGGGCTGGCTGTGCGACAAGCTCCAGGATCGACCCGTTCTGCCTCCCCTCTTGCCATTGCTGGGATTGTGGCTGCGCGTCACCCACGCCACATCAGTTTTTTTTTTATGTGGGCTCTGGGGATAGAATTCAGGTCCCCACACTTGCAAGGCAAGTACTTTACTGACCGGACCCTTCTCCAAGTCGACAGTGGCTTTTTTATTGTGTCCTTACCCAGTTGCCAAGCACTTTACCTCACTCAATCCTTCTGAGGCCACTATAAAAATGAGTTAATCGTCTTCCTGCTCTGCCATTCCCATCTCAGTAGGGATCAGTTAGCTAAATTAATGCCATAACAAAGTCTCAGAAGCATCCTGAACATCTCAGGCAAAGGAGCAAGCTTAAACTACCCCGGAGGAAAGCTGACCCCTGTGCGGGAGGACTGAGTGTGACCAGAGTTTAAATGAGTTGTAAATTGTTAGGAATGCCCTGGGACCAAGACTGAACACAAAGGCCAGGTTCCTGTCTTTCCTGCTGGGAAAGCGTCCCTTCCTTGTAGGAGAGAGTACAGACTCCTTTGCCCACCCTCTCTGGCCGTGTTAAGTTTGTGACCGAAATACCTGAGCAAATACCTTAATATATTTTAGGTCCTTGTTTCAGAGTTTGGTTCTGGGCCTGTGGTGAGGTGAAAGATTGTGGTTGTGGAAATGTGAGAGGAGATTGCTCACCTCACGGTGGACAGACCACAGAGAGCAGGAAAGCCTATGCAAGTGGGGACTTTCTCCTTTCTCCCTACTTATTCCTTTATCTTTATTTTATGTGTATGGATGTTTTGTTAACATGTATGTATGGTCATCACATACATGAAATGCCTATGGAGGGCAGTAGAGGGTGTTGGCTCCCTGAGACTAGCGTTACAGGTGGTTGTGAGCCACCATGTGGGTGCTGGGAATTGAACCTGGATCCTCTGGAAGAGCAGCCAGTGCTCTTAACAGCTGAACCATCTGTCCAGGCCCTCCCCTTCTTTTATCTGGGCTGTTAGCCTACAGGATGGAGCTGCCCCTCTTCAGCTGGTCCTCTCTGCACTCTCCCTCACATAGGTGAGCTTCACATGTCTTTGAGGTGTTCTCTCAGTCCAGTCATGTTGATAATCAGGTTACCAGCTTCCCTTCCCAATTGCACCAGTACCACCTCACACTACACATTTGTTGTTCCAAATTGAGGTTCCTGGAGTCTCCCCCCTTTCTTTAGGCCACCCCACATACCTACCATGGCTGTTCCTGGGAGGTGAGCTGCCCATGGAGCATAGCAGGGCCCCTCCAGGGAGTAACCAGATAATCACAGATGGCCTACCAGCAGACCATAAAAGCCGCAATAACCATAAGCCTCAGCGATGATTTAAACACAAAAGAACAAGTGCTGAGTTCTAAAAGCACACATTAGTTATACAGTAGACCAGCCTACAAAATGCCTAAGAAGCGAAAATGACTGGGCTGCACCATCAATCAAGTTAAAAAAAAAAAAATGGATATACTGGGAGGTGGGATGGAGCAGAGGAGGATCAAATCTTACCTCTATAGCACCCCGCCCCCCAAATCCGCCACATGACTTTGGGCACACAACGTCACAAATCCTTAGTGTCTGTCTTAGGCAGGGCTCTCTAGAGCAATAGAACCAATAGAAATGTATGTTGAAATATAAAAGAGGATCCATTGGGGGTGGCTATCAGGGCTGGGTCGTCTAGCTATGGCTGTGAGCGTGTTGTCGAAGCTGAAAACCAGTTTCCTAGTTCAGAAGGTGGGGCACCCTCAGTGGTCCCAATGCAACACTGAAAGCCTGGGGGTTTCCCAGTGAGACTCTGCCATTGAGTCTGCTTTAGAAGGCTGAAGGTGGGCTTGACGTACTCCAGAGAGAACGGGCTTGACAGTGACCTGGTGCTGCCTCAGTTGCCCAACATGCCCCCCCCCATCCCATGCTGACAGCCTGTTGAGAAGGGCTGCTCACCTTCAGGGTTTATGTTTCCTTACAAGGCAATTTGCTAAGAAAACACTTCTGCAAACACACAGGAATCTCTCTCCCTTCTTCCTTCCTTCTTTCCTTCCCTCTCTTCCTCCCTCTCTCCTCTCCTCCCTCCCTCCTTCCTTCCTTGGTTCCTGCCTTCCTTTCTTTTCCCTGTGTACATGTACGTGTATGGATACACTGATATGTGGGAGTGTACTTGCACACACACATGCCTGTACTTGTGTGTGGAAGCCAGAGGACAACCTCAAGTGTTGTTCCTCAGGAGCCACCCTTGTTTTCCGAAACAGTGTCCCCTCGCAGGGACCTGGGTCTCAGCAGTGAGGTTAGGCTCTCTGTCCAGTGAGCCTCAGGGGCTCCGTTTGTCTCTGCCTCTTCAGCACTGGCATTACAAGTGTTTGCCTCTGCAACCAGGTTTTTTTTTAAAACACGGGTGCCAGAGATTCAAAACTCAGGCCTTTGTGCTTGCCTGAAAAGAGTTTCACCCACTGAGCCAGGTCTCCAGTCCTCAAGCCATTTCCCGCCCCAAGTCTGAGTGACAAATAAGACTATCAACAGTGTCATGAGTGCCCAAGGTGGATGGCAGTGTCCAGTGCACAGTGGGAAGTGGAGACGTGGAGAGGTCCTGTGTGTGAGGCTCCAAGCTGAGGCCTCCTTGGCCTTGTGCTGAAGTCAGGGGTGGTGCTGCTGTTTTGCCATTGGCAGCAAAGGCTTTCTCTGCATCTGCAGCATGAGGGTTGTGAAGGGCAATGTGAGAAGGTGGAGCTGAGGTCAGCACTTCCTGTGTGGCTGTAAACCCCCTTCCCTGCACTTTCAGACCCTGTGCATGGAGGCACCTCAGGTCTTCTAGAATCACAGTCCTCCAGGTGTGTCCTTGGCCCGCAGACTGCCTCCTGACGGCTTTAAGCTGATCCGGGAGTCCAAGTTCTTCATTTATCTGAAAAGATAAGTGCTCTGCAGTCTGCAGAATTGTAATATTTTTTTTTTTTGTATAACACTAAAGGTACTGTGGTCTTTAACAGCATTTCTTATGTTAGGTGTGTGTGTGTGTGTGTGTGTGTGTGTGTGTGTGTGTGTGTGTGTTTGTGTGTGAGATACTTGTGCATGGGCACCACAATGTATGCATTGAGGTCAGAGGGCAACTTTATTTTTTAAAAAATATATTTTATTAATTTATTCATATTACATCTCAATTGTTATCCCATCCCTGGTATCCTCCCATTCTTCCCTCCCTCCCATTTTCCCCTTACTCCCCTTCCCTATGACTGTGACTGAGGGGGACCTCCTCCCCCTGTATATGCTCATAGGGTATCAAATCTCTTCTTGATAGCCTGCTATCTTTCCTCTGAGTGCCACCAGGTCTCCCCATCCAGGGGACATGCTCAAATACGGGGCACCAGAGTTCATGTGAAAGTCAGACCCCACTCTCCACTCAACTGTGGAGAATGTCCTGTCCATTGGCTAGATCTGGGTAGGGGGTTTGAAGTTTACTGCACGTATTGTCCTTGGCTGGTGCAGAGGGCAACTTTCAAGAGTTGGCTTTCTCCTTCTACCATGTTGGTTCTGGGGATTGAACTCGGGTCTTCAGGTTTGGTAGCAAGTGCCTTTATCTGCTGAGCCATCTTGCTAGACTCTTAAGTTCTCAGATGTCGCCACAATAATTATTTAAAATTTTATTTTAAATTTAAATGTAAATAAAATCTTATTTAATGATTCAAGCTTATTAAATGATTGTCTTAGCTCAGTTTCTGTGGCTGGATAATTTATAAGGAAGAGGGTTTGCTTAGGTTGTGGTTCAGAGGCTGGGAAAGGCGGGGAAACCTAAGTCTTCTTTAAATGAATGAGCGATTCCCAACCTGAGCTGACCCTGGAGACTCAGGGAGAGCTGTGTAACATGAAGAGATGAGCCGTGGATCTGCACAGCTACATGATGACTGTTAAAAATGATTTCAAAATAAAATAAGTAAGCAAAACAGTACACATGAACAGTATGGGTTCATGTTTTATGACCTAGAAAAGTTAAGTATGCCAGTGCAGTGAAAGGGCAGTGGCTGCCTGGATTAAGGCAGGGAAGGAGCGGGGAGGCTCCCAAGAAAGCTGGGCCACCTTTACTGTTTTGATGATTGTTTTGGTGACTGTTTCGTGAGGGGTCAAACTTAGAAATCTGTTTATTTTTCATGTGAGACCAGCGAGACCTTGATAAAATCACTAAGATAGTACAAACGGTGGTAAAACCAAGAATTTAATGAAAATGTCCACAAAGATTTGAAGAGATGTCTTGCTAAAGAAGTCATAAGAAAGGCAGACATGTATGAGATGCTCACCATCAGTCACCAGGGAAGCACAGATTAAGACCAAAATGTGCTTGTGTCTCTTAGAATGACTGACAGAAAACGAGACTAGAAATCTCCTTTATTTGCCAGTAAATACCAACACCGCCCGTAGCGCAACCAAGATGCACTAATTTTGCTGATGAGAATGAAAATGGCTCAACTACTCTGGAAAACAGTCTGGCAGCACCAAATTATTAGCACCAAGCTAGGTAGTTAGAGAAAGGACAACTTACAACCTCCACAGAAATCTGTTCACACACAGCTGATTTAGACACTTAACCCTGAGAAATTGGGGAGAAAAGCCATCCTCCAAGTTCTTAAGTGTGTGAATGTGTAAGCGCAGAGAATATTACATAAGAATATTACCCATTGACCACAAGGCTGAGTTATGTAATCGTACGGTTGAGTCTCAAAATATTAAGTGAAAGAAACCATTTTCCAAAATGGATGTTTTTGGAAAAAACAAAATGGTTTTGCTTCTGTGATATCTTAGACTTTGGGTTGATACCACATAAAACCACTGACTGTGTCACCTGAAAAGAAAAAAAATATTTCTCATAGCTCTGGGGTATATGGGAAGTCCGACATCAAGATGGTGGCATCTGGCGAGGGCTTTCCTGCTGTGCATTCCCCTGTGTGGGGTTTGGCCTCCCAACCCCTGGCTTGTAGAGCCATGTTCAAACTGAGCATATGACATTCTGGAACCTGTCAGCTCAGAGGGAAGATGGGTGGCTGGCTGCCATGGTAGAAGGAGATTAACCATAAAGGGGACAGCGTACAGGAGTATCTTGGGTGAGGACACTGAGGAGTCCTGACTGTGGGGAACAGTTACACATCTCTACACACTGTTGCATCTGGTAGAACTCTACACCAGAAAAAGTTGATTTTTTTCCACATTTAAAGTGGGAAGAGTCTAGCGCTAAGTGTTCTTCCCAGAAGAGACGAAGACTGAAGTAATAGGTTGGAACACAGCTTGGGCTTCAACATGGCTAGGGTTTGGGGCTGCAGATGGTTCCTGGTGACTAAGGTACAGGAGGTAGGGAAGGGCCTTGCTCACTTTAGAGCACTTAGCAGGGTCCCTTGAAAAAACACACGTTGCTGCCATCCTGTCATGACCATCAAACTATGGTCCTTGGACATGGCCAACTTTATCATAGAGGCAAAACAGCCTCTGGCTGAGAGGACCTGAAATAAACTGAGGATGAACAACAGAAAAGAGATCCAACAATAAGAAGGCAGAAAGCAGTAAAAAACCAAAGTAACAACAAAAGAAGGAAATCAGGGCTGGTGAGATGGTTCAGAGGGTAAAGGTGCTTGCTGCCAAGCCTGATGATCTCAGTTCAAGCCCTGGGTCTTACATGGTGGGAGGAAAGAACTGACTCTCACAAACTGTCCTTTGACATCTACATGTCAATTACAGTACGAATACATGCATGCATATAAAACATGTAATGAAACCCCAGAGAAGTCCAACACACATCAGAAAGAGTTGTTTGAGAAGAGTGGTGAGTCTGAGAAATCTCTGGTGAGACCGGTCAGGGAAACAAGGGAAACAGGAGGCAGACAAATCAGAGGGATAAAAAGAGAACACAGTTAAGGTGCTGCAAGACGTAAAAGCTCAGCTTGGTGCTAATAATTTGGAAAATTTTGACAAAAGGCAGCTTTTTTTTTTTTTTTTAAAGAGAGAAATATAAACTCGACCGAGGAAGAAATCTAAAGCTTGCATGGTCTTATAGTTATTAAATAAGTGAAACGATCAATTTTAGGATTTTAAAGAAAATTCAAGATCCTCCCATATGATTTTGTTAGTGAGTTCTAACAAGCATTAAAGGAATCAATATCTTCAAACTAGACAGAGAGGAAACATGAGCCAGCCCATTTCATGAGCCTAGCATAGTCTTTAGCAGAAATTCTGACAAGATCGGAGTGAGAAAGGAGACAGACAGATTTCACTGAGGAACACAGACACATCGCTCTGAGCCAAATATTGGCAAACAGAGCTCTGTGATGCAGAAACATGCTAATGTGCCCTGAGCTAATTTACACAAGGAACATAAAGTTGCCTTAATCTTAGAGCATTAAACCGCCAGCCCAAAAAACTGAGATTCCTTACACTAACAATACAATACAAAGAAGAGAACAATAAGGTCATTGTAACAGACAGAAAATTTAATAAAAATCTAATGCTTATTTGCACTTCTTTTAAGAAGTCTTTGGAAACCAAGGACCTCAAAACCTCACTCTAAATACCATGCCTAAAGGTGAAGCTTTGGGGGTATTCTGTTCGAAAAAAACCACAGCCAGGCTCCTTGCTTGCAGCGATGACGTCTCTCCTGATATACCAAAGGTCTCCCCTGACAGAGCTAGACAAATACCATACACACTAAAGAGAAAGAAGAAATAAGGATTGGGATCACCAGACTCTCATTATTTTGAGATGACGGATAGTAAACACAGGGATCTCTAGAGAATCGGAAAATGGATTATTAGAACTAATAAAAGCTCTCTGAATATGGAACCTGTGTAAATTTAATTGCATTTTCTACATGGACAGCCCATAGATGGAATTGTACTTAAAGTCGACATCATTTACAATTGCACCCATAAAATAAAATAGCCAGGAATAAACTTAAAACATAGAGAAAAAATAAAGTTTATATAAAAAATAGATTGGAAGGAAATGATGTAAAAATGTTTGCATTCCCAAATCGATCTGTACACTCAATGCAGTTCCA